>NC_079212.1:101219432-101539432 GCF_029633865.1 Lampris incognitus | reverse complement strand
CAGAGAGATGAAAAAGGGGGTCAAGTCAACCGCCAAGGCTTTGGTTCTCCTGTTGGGCTCAGGCCCCAAATCACTGGGAGAAATAACCATAGGAGCAGCTGACCATCACACCCCCAAGAGGTTTTGCCCATTCTGTGATAACAACAAGCACTCACTCAACAACTGTGCCAACTTCAAGCTTCTCAGTGCTACCCAGAAACGCACCCATCGAGCCACGGAGTGTGACTTGAAAATGTGCTGCAAGACTTTTAATATTCAACACCTCCTTGCTCTACACGAGATAAGTGAGAGAACCCCAGGAAAGGCTGATAGGGGTGACAAGAAGCTAGAGCAAGCAAACTCAGGACCAGGCAAGCCCACTCTCCCAAATAAACCTGAAGAGGTGCTCTACATAGGTAAACTTCCCCGGAGACCCCGCGTCCTCCTCAAAGTCTGCAAAGTGGTGCTCAGGTATAGAGATCAGACTCTGGAGACATATGCCATACTGGACGACGGTTCAGATCGCACCCTGCTTCTCCACTCAGCAGCCCAGCAGTTGGGGATTAAAGGTCAACCAGAAGAACTGCCTCTGCGAACAGTGGGGCAAGAGCTCCAGATGCTTCATGGGGTGGCCATCTCTTTCACTGTCTCGCCAGTGAGTTTCCCTAAGCAGGTCTTCAACATCAAGTGGGCCTTCACCGCACCAAACCTTGGCCTAGGAGAGCACACCTATCCTATCAGAGCCCTGCGGTGGAAGTTCAGGCACCTGAGGGATCTTCCCATTCAGCAGTTTGACAACATCCATCCTGTCTTGCTCATAGGTTCTGACCACCCCCACTCAATAATACCAGTGGAACCAGCGCACATTGGGCCACCCGGGGCTCCGGTGGCCATTAGAACCCATCTTGGATGACACTTCAGGGTCCAACGAATGGGGTTAAACAATACCTCACGGAGCAACACTGCCTCTTCATAGCTTATGGGGCTCCAGCAGCAGACCTTTACCAACAAGTTGAAAGGTTATGGCAGATGGATGTGCTCCCCTGGCGCAGCAAAAAGGCCAGCATGAGATCATGGCAGGATGAAGAAGCCATCAACTGCTTGGATGACGAAACCCAGCGGGTGGAGGTAGATGGCATCTACTGCTATGCCACTCCTCCTCTCCATGTCCCGAACTTCCCGCAATTATGTGCACCGAAGGAGGCCAAAGCCCTGGTGGACCAGCCAGACTCTCTTGGCCCAAGGTGACTTTGAGTTACGACATCGTCCGTCATCTCCCCCTAGAGACAAGGTCGGACAGTGCAGAGAACTGGATTTTCAAGGCCAGCCAGATCAGCAGGAATCAGTCCTAGGTCTCCAGTGGCACTGCCCTTCAGACACCCAGTCCTATAAGTCCCAAGCTGTTAGAGCAGATAAGATCACCAACCACTCTATTTATAAGGTGTTAGCCAGTCAGTATGACCCCCTTGGGTTTCTGGTACCCTACACCACATGAGCCAAGGTCCACATCCAACACCTGTGGGATTAAAAAAAAAGAGATTGGGATGACCCAGCCTTACCAGAGTACCTGCAGTACGCTTGGAAGGAGTGGGAGGATGAGCTGTCTCACTTGCATAACATCATCCTGCCAAGATGCTACACCAACCCTAAGTTGGACTCCCCCCACCAGTCAACGTGAGGTCCATGTGTTCTGTGATGCCTCAGAGCAGGCACATGGCTCTGTGGTGTATCTCATAACTGAGTGTCCCAGTGGTGAGGTTGAGGTGGCATTCCTCACTGCATGGTCTACAGTGGCTCCAAAGAAGCAACAATATATCCTACACCTGGAGCTGTGTGCTGCCTTGTCCGGGGCTCAAGTAGCCAAACTACTCAAAACTGAGTTAACACTCCCCATCCAGCGGGTTGTATTATGGACTGACTCCACCACTGTACTCACCTGGCTGAAGTCGGACTCATGCTGCTATAAGGTGTTCATGGGCACCAGGGTGGCAGAGATCCAGGACCTTACTGCAAGTGACACCTGGTGTTACGTGGAGTCTGCCACAAATCCTGCAGAGGACATTACGCGGGGAAAGCCCCTGTCTGCACTAACAACGAACAGCCGCTGGAGGTGTGAACCTCCCTTTCTGTTCATTAGCCCAGATCAGTGGCCAGAGACCCCCCCCCCAACTCCAGTTCACATTGAGGAAATGAGAAAGCCAGCCTTTTGTGGACTCACATCTGCATTGCCTATACCTGATACCACTCAGTTCACAACCTTTAGTGACCTCAGAAAAGCAACCGCTCAATCATTACACGGGACGGCAAAAGACGCACTCACAACTGATGAGTATCATAAGGCCCAAACCTCCCTCCTTCAACGAGTGCAGCAAGACTGCTTCCCCAGAGATTTTGCTCATCTGAAAATCAAAGGGCCTTTTTTGGGATTGATTCAGATTTCCTCCAGAAATCTGGGGCATCTGTTGAAAAGGCCCCCTTTAGCAGCGACATTCTCTGCCCCCACTGGAACTCCGCCTCACTTTACACGGGCTTTGGGTCAATCAGAGCAGAGCTACATTTGCCTCTGGTTTCCACCAAAGGTAGTCTGAAGTCCGCCATACATCAGATGCTTTCCTGGATTAAGGACTTTACGGTGTACGAACCGTTTGCTGGTGTCAAGTGTGTCTCACAAAAGTGAGTGAAATGTTTGAGAATGCGTGTTATAGTTGCTATTCGCCAGTGAAGTGTTCTTGTGTTTTATCTGATCTAAGGAGGCTCATGTTCATGTATTCTGCCGACTGTGTGGCCTCATATTAGCAGCTATTGTTACTCACAGTTACTAGCTGTAAATAGGTATCATGCCTTAGGCATACCGTTAGGATATTGTTCAGTTTATGCTGGTTTACTGTTACTGATAGAATCGCGGACTGAACGGCTGTGCATAAGTCCGCTTGTTAATTAACGAGGCATGTACGGTGCATGTACCTTAGTAGCTAGTTTAGCTACCGGGATTGAGGCCTTGCAGTTCAAGCGTGTTGCATACTACTGGCCAATAGAGGGTGGTGTTGCACTGCTGATGGGCATTATTCCACTGTTAAAGAGGGAATACTATGTCGTTTCAGCCTCAGATATGCCTGTTTGATACATAGCCACATTACTTATCTGCTGTTTACCAGTTGTATTACCTTGTACAGTGTAAATTCATACCCTTGTGAAAGCAATGTAGTTTACATTTTCTGATTGTGCCTCTTATAATTTTATAAAGGTATCTGATTTGTTATGTTCACTTACACAGAACCACTGAGGCATCAGACTGTTGTACAGGGATTGTGGTTGTAGCGGTGGCAATAAAAACGGAAAAATTGAAGATATCTGCGTGATTCTGATCCATCACCTGCAGCAGGTTCTCTTTGACTAAATCCAGCATGTAGCCGGGAAACTACAACTTTCCCAGAGATATTAATGCACTGCATATGTTAGTGTGTCTGTCAAGAAACGACTGATGTCAAAATTAACATTTTAACAACTTGAATACTATTTGTTTAAACAATTTAAAATCGCCGTTGTCCAACGCCTGTAAATACTGCAACGTGGTAGTCATGGTGCGTCTGAAACGGCGTCTGTAGCTAGACATGTTGACAATAATCAAATTTAGACTATTTCTCTGCACTGGAAAACGCTAGTGTGTTTCTAGGACAGAGCAATGAACTTCGCGAAGGAAATGATGCGACCAACACACGTCATAAATAGCGACATGACGTGCACGATCACGCGCAAATTACGAGCCAACGGCTCATGGTCGTTTTAGGTAGATCTTGTAACTTTTTGTGCAATTGATCTAAAACATTTTCATGCAAATATATACATCTTTAGGAGCATTCGGGGAGCGGCAGGTCTATCTTTTCTCCCCCACAAAGTTATTAAACTGAAAATCCAAAACCGTCAAAATGACGGCCTTTGTCATTCTAGTGTGAAACACAGATATAAAAATATACAAAACAAATGTGTTTCCCTCTTATTTTTCTTTAAACCTCTCTCAAAAGTTATAACCTTTTTCTATCTTATTTACCAATTCGAAAACTCCTAACTAAAGGGCCCACACTCACACGCACACTCACTCTGCAAAAAAAAGTTAAATAGTGTCCTTTAAACTAAACAAATTGATGCAGGCCTGAGTCGTCGCTTGGGAGAGTGGTGACCTAAAACAAATGGCCGCTTCACTTGCTACGTAATAAAATAGCACGTGCATTGGTTAGTTGTTGCTCACAAATCCCTGAGTTGGAAACATGGGCGAAGGATGAGGAACTGGGCAATGCTTGACGACGGGAATGATGAGTGGAGTTACAGGCCGGCTGGCGACAACAGTCCAGATGAAAGGATAGCTGAGTGGGAGACGTCTACTCTTCCTTAAAGTCCAAGGAGTGTTTCCTGGGCCTCTCAGTCTAACGAGTGTACACTCACCGGCCACTTTATTAGGCACACCTGTCCAACTGCTCGTTAACGCAAATTTCTAATCAGCCAATCACATGGCAGCAACTCAATGCATTTAGGCATGTAGACATGGTCAAGACGATCTGCTGCAGTTCAAACCGAGCATCAGAATGGGGGAAAAAGGTGATTTAAGTGACTTTGAACGTGGCATGGTTGTTGGTGCCAGACGGGCTGGTCTGAGTATTTCAGAAACTGCTGATCTACTGGGATTTTCACGCACAACCATCTCTAGGGTTTACAGAGAATGGTCCGAAAAAGAGAAAATATCCGTGAGCGGCAGTTCTGTGGGCGAAAATTCCTTGTTGATGCCAGAGGTCAGAGGAGAATGGCCAGACTGGTTCGAGCTGATAGAAAGGCAACAGTAACTCAAATAACCACTCATTACAACCGAGGTATGCAGAAGAGCATCTCTGAACGCACAACACGTCGAACCTTGAGGCAGATGGGCTACAGCAGCAGAAGACCACACCGGGTGCCACTCCTGTCAGCTAAGAACAGGAAACTGAGGCTACAATTCGCACAGGCTCACCAAAATTGGACAATAGAAGATTGGAAAAACGTTGCCTGGTCTGATGAGTCTCGATTTCTGCTGCGACATTCAGATGGTAGGGTCAGAATTTGGCGTCAACAACATGAAAGCATGGATCCATCCTGCCTTGTATCAACGGTTCAGGCTGGTGGTGGTGGTGTAATGGTGTGGGGGATATTTTCTTGGCACACATTGGACCCCTTAGTACCAATTAAGCATCGTGTCAACGCCACAGCCTACCTGAGTATTGTTGCTGACCATGTCCATCCCTTTATGACCACAGTGTTCCCATCTTCTGATGGCTACTTCCAGCAGGATAACGTGCCATGTCATAAAGCTCGAATCATCTCAGACTGGTTTCTTGAACATGACAATGAGTTCACTGTACTCAAATGGCCTCCACAGTCACCAGATCTCAATCCAATAGAGCACCTTTGGGATGTGGTGGACCGGGAGATTCGCATCATGGATGTGCAGCCGACAAATCTGCATCAACTGCGTGATGCTATCATGTCAATATGGACCAAACTCTCTGAGGAATGTTTCCAGTACCTTGTTGAATCTATGCCACGAAGGATTAAGGCAGTTCTGAAGGCAAAAGGGGGTCCAACCCGGTACTAGCAAGGTGTACCTAATAAAGTGGCCAGTGAGTGTATATGACAGTTTATTCAGGCACTTTACTCATCCCAAAGCTCCTTTACGTCTCATTCCGTGTCCATTTAAGCTTTAAACTAGTTAACAACATTAACACATACTAGCAAACGCAGTAACATTAGCTGCTACTTCAGTGAAATATGTGCTAATATAACTAATGCGCTAATCACGATTAGCATGTCTTTTACACACTACATCGCGATGAAGCGATACAAAACAAAAAAAAACATTCAAGAGGTATTTACCTTGTGCGTGTCGCAATATGTCCGTTACCCGTTGGTAAAACTCGACATCAACCAAAGTATGAACATAAATACTCTCCAGCAGCGTTTACAACATCTACACATCTGGTAGGTTTGTCGCCTGACTAGCCCGTGGCTTTACTCTATGACGTCACCTTTACACCCCGCCCCTCTACCTTTCTGATTGGCTGACAAGTTGGTCAAGATCGACAACCTTATGCCCTCCATTACTAGGTTGTGAGCTGATCACGCTACAACAAACAAACTACTTGAATTTAAAGGAACTTCACTAGCACAATGACAAAGATTCGTTTATCCACCTATAGCGTGTATTTTAATTCACTATGAACGGTATTAAAGATTTAAGATTATGTACACACGGTGTAATCTATACACATGATGGCGCTGTGGTTAGCGCGGTCGCCTCACAGCGTGAAGGTCCTGTGTTCGAGCCTCGGGGTAGTCCAACCTTGGGGGTCGTCCCTGGTCGTCCTCTGTGTGGAGTTTGCATGTTCTCCCCGTGTCTGCGTGGGTTTCCTCCGGGTGCTCCGGTTTCCTCCCACAGTCCAAAAACATGTAGGTCAGGTGAATCGGCCGTACTGTGTGTGTGTGTGTGTGTGTGTGTGTGTGTGTGTGTGTGTGTGTGTGTGTGTGTGTGTGTGTGTGTGTGTGTGTGTGTGTGTGTGTGTGTGTCGGCCCTGTGATGGCCTGGCGGCCTGTCCAGGGTGTCTCACCACCTGCCGCCCAATAACTGCTGGGATAGGCGCCAGCATCCCCGCGACCCTGAGAGCAGGATAAGCGGTTTGGATAATGGATGGATTATTAAGCTTTTTGCCTACTTCAGTGCTGGTTTCTACCTGTGTGTCGTCTGACACCTCTTCAAAATACACAGTGAGCGAGCGAGCGAGCGAGCTCTAGTGGATGGAGCGCAACATTGCCGCTATACCATGAGTGATGTCGCAGCGCAAATTGGGGATGAGATTTTGTTTTTTGTTCTTTTATGGCGACGCTTGTGACGTCTCTCTTATGCAGCCATTTCGACGACTGAAAATAAATTGAAGGTGGCGTACGAGTGCGAAACTTCACAAGAATAGAGCCAGGGTGGGCGATTTTTTAAACAAGCGACACACCGCTTGCTTGCCTGCTTGCTGACGCACGGAGCAGGTTAGGACACTTTCTTTGGGAAAATCTGAAACAATCAGATCGCTCGTTTGCATCGCGTCCTGTTAGGTGTGAGTCAGACTGTCTGGATATTTAATGGATAGCTTGAAAATAACCAAAGTATCTGGATTGTCATCTGTGTATGTACCTGCTCCACTGACGATGAATTGAGTTGAAGATGAAAGCCATTGAAATCAGCTGTTAGAAGCAGAATAATACAGGTGAAGTGATGCAGCTCCTATAATGTTATATTAAATAACACAAAGCTCTTGACCAATCATATTGGTTGATACCAAGCAACTGTTGCATAAAACTATGCTGATTCCAGACTCAGCACTTTTATTCCCATTCAACATGACACCAATCACAGCAGCAATGGAGCAGGCAGCCAGACTAGACTTCCTGTTGAATGAAATAAGTATAAGAATGAAATTAGGAGAATGAGAATGTCAAGAGCTGAGAATGGCTCTGTAAACTCCTCACACTATCAGATGACCAGCCTTCACCTTAAAATTATTCTTACTGTATGTAAGATGCATTGCACTGAATTTCAATGTATGAAATCTGCTACAAGATTAAAGTTGTATTGACATATTGACTGAGTGAAAGGTGCCGGGCCTTTGACCTTTTGATTTGGGGGCTCTCTGTGATGTATGAGATTCAAGAATTAACTCTTATTATGCTGTACCAGCCACTCTGCATGACAGCTTCAGGTAAAAAAATAAATTAAAAAAATGGAAATAATAAAAATAAAAAATGCACTTGTGTGAGGCAGATTGATGTTGAGTAATGTAACACGTGATTATTTAACTTTCCCTTGATAAATGTAGATTTAAAAAATGTACTCAGCAATATGTAAAGTGGATTAAGATATATTAACTCATATTTCCATGCTAGACATCCTGGGTTTCTTTCATCATGAACCTGTCAGAAGTCTTGGGGTATTCAGTGAAATAGCCAAGTAAAAAATTGGGAAAATGACAAAGGCCAAACTAAATTGATCTGACTTAACATGTTAGTTGGTTAACAAGACAAACATCCAAACAGAGAATATCACTGAAAATAGCTTCATATAAGAAGTTTAAATGCCAAAGCAAAAAACAATTGCCACTGAATTGGCACTTAAATTAGAAAGTTGCAGATAATTTAAGACTAAATGAACCACACCACATAGGATTCTTCACCATGCACCCACAAAGTTCTCTAATAATTAGGTAATGCCCTGTAGGCTGGATGCCTGTACTAAGCAGACCGGAGGGGGCTGGGGGACTAAGAGTCAAGTCAAGTCATCCATTCATCCATTATCTGAACTGCTTATCCTGCTCTCAGGGTTGCGGGAGCCTATTCCAGCAATCATTGGGCGGCAGGCGGGGAGACACCCTGGACAGGCCGCCAGGCCATCACAGGGCTGACACACACACACACATTCATACCTAGGGACAATTTAGTATGGCCGATTCACCTGATCTACATGTCTTTGGACTGTGGGAGGAAACCGGAGCCCCCGGAGGAAACCCACGCAGACATGGGGAGAACATGCAAACTCCACACAGAGGATGACCTGGGATGACCCACCAAGGTTGGACTACCCCGGAGCTCGAACCCAGGACCTTCTTGCTGTGAGGCGACCGCGCTAACCACTGACTGCACCACCGTGCCGCCCAAGTCAAGTCAGTTTTATTTTTATAGCCCAATATCACAAATAACAAATTTGCCTCAGGGCGCTTTACAGCAACACATCTGTCCTTAGACCTTCGCATTGAATAAACAACTCCCTAGTGTTTTATTTCTTTATGCTTGTTTAAAGACACTCAAGCAGTGCAGATATTTGCCATTATCAGGGTTGGATAATCATCTTGTTTAAGCAAAATCCCCCTACACCCCTGTCCGATTATTTACCCACCCTGCTTACCTATTGATTAGGTAATTTACTTAATAAGTGACTTACTTTTTAGACTTTGTCTTCACTGATTTGAACAGCTGGATAGTAGGCATTTAGAATAGCAACATCTATGCCACGAAGTTTTACTAAACTGAGATTTTCTAGTTGTACAGGAAATCACATCATCTCTCAGAAAAGCAAAGACTAAGCATAAAATTATTAAAGTAAAACAAACTAAACAAACAAAATCAAAGTTTAAGAAAATAAATCACCGTGAAGTGAATCTCTGGAATCAAACCAACAGCCATTGAGGGCATGTGGGACGATGCCCATGCACAGAGCTCTATCAGTTGTCCTTGGCTGACTAACACAGACTTCACCTGGTTCCAATCCACAGTCTCCAAACAGCAAGCAGAGGTGATGCAAACAATGGGCTGTAGAGGTATCATGCTAACTGTTCCAACATTTAAAAACACAACAATATGTCTGTAACAGTGCTTCAGTAAGACATAGATCATAACTGAATTTAAACCATATGGTTTACACTTCATCTCATATTGATATGTGATGTAATAACATATGGCATTTAGTGAATATGTGCATTGAATTTAGTATGGAGGCCCGATTGGGAAAGAAACCATCATTTTTCTCCATTTGTTGAGCTAAATATAGGGAATGACACCCCATAACCCTTTAAGTCGATGTGGAAATGGTCTCTCAGTCCTGTTCACCAGTGTTAGAACAACTAGCGATAAGGTGGAGACCCTTCTATCTCCCAAGAGAACTTCCCTGTGTGTTAACTGCTGTCTCCATACCGCCACAAGCTACTACCATAGAAGCACTGGACAAGCCATTAGAAGGCAGGAGAACTTGCACCCTGAGGCTATTTCAATTGTGGCAGGGGAATTTAACCACTGTAACCTGAATTCTATGCTACCAACATTTTACTAACATGTCACCTGGCCAATCAGAGGCAAGGCAGCTCCACAGTCAAGGCAGCTTACAGGTCCATCCTACGTCCTCATTTTGGGAAATCCAACCCCCTGTCAGTGCTCTTGCTTCCTCGGGGCTCTTGCTTCCTGTCTACAAGCAGAAAGTGAAATAAGTGCAGCCCACTGTGAAGACAGTAACTGTGAGGACAGTAGCTGGACTAAAGAACATGAAGCCAAACTTCAGGGATGTTTTGAGTCAACAGACTCATTAATCTTCAAGAATTCAGCCTCAAGTTTGGATCAGTATGCTGAATTGGTCACTGGCTATGTTAGATTCTGTGTGGATAACTGTATCCCAGTTCGGTCTATTCACTACTACCCTAACTAGAAACCCTGGATTAACAGGTTGAGGGAGTGTACCACTGCTGTTAAATCAGAGAACAAGGAACACTACAAAAAAAATCTAGGTATGACTTAAGCAGAGCCATCACTGCCGCTAAAAAACAATATAGGGACAAATTGGAAAAATGAAAAATGACTACAGTGGCTGTATGTGAAGGGGTCTGCAAATGAATACAGACTAAACATCTAAATCCAGTGTGGATATCAACACCTCTGCTTCTCTCCCGGATGAGCTTAACAACTTTTATGCCCGCGTTGAAGCTCACAACTTGGACCTAGTGACAGCAGCACAGTGCCCACCCAATGAAGTTGATTTACAGGTGACAGAGGCTGCTGTGAGTAAAACTTTAAAAAGGGTTAAGGCTCATAAAGCTACTGGCCCAAACAACATCTCTTCCAATGTCCTCAAGGCAAGTTACACTCAGCTATCTCAGGTTTTTACTGACATTTTTAACTTGTCCCTGTCATTGTGGTGGTTCCACTGAATTTTAAGAAAACCACCATTGTGCCCGTACCTAAGAAAACACCTGTCTCTTGCCTTAATGATTACCGACCTGTAGCTTTGACCTCTGTTATTATGAAGAGCCCAGAAAGATTGGTTATATCATATATAAAATGTAAAATTTCTGCTACATTTGACCCATTAGAGTTTGCCTACTGTCCCAATAGAACTGTAGATGACGCTATCTCACTGGGCAACGCTATCTCACTGGGCAACTCTATCTGTAATTGGCTGTTTGATTTCCTGACAGGCAGGTCTCAGACTGTGAGAATTGGTAAAACATAGACCTCATTTACACTTGGTTTCAAAATGTGTTTTTTGCGATCGGATCACAAGTGGACAGCGCTAAATACAAGTGTAAATGACCACCAAAACGTTTAGTGAACCACTTACTCAAACCACTTGCCGAGGTGGTCTGGGACACATTTGACCACATATCTTTTGTAGTGTAAACACTAATGCGTCCCCGACGAGGGCGTAGTAACAGGGAATCTTCTTCATTTTCTTCTTCGGAGTAACAACATCTATCACAAGTGGTCAGCAAGACGCATTTGGAGACACATGACAGACACAGGTGTAAACGGTGATGTGTCTCACTGTCCACTTGTGAGCCAATCACCCAAAATGCATTTTAAAATCAAGTGTAAACAGGGTCAGACTCATCCACATTAATTCTTAGGGCCGGCGCACCTCAGGGCTGCTGTCTCAATCCACTATTGTACAGTCTTGTTTTCACACGACTGTGTTGTCAATTATGACAACAACAGCATCATTATAGATGACACCACAGTGACTGGACTAATAAGTGACAGTGATGAGGGGCCCTTAAGGAAGGAAGTGGAAGATTTAACCATATGGTGCCATGATAACAACCTCTCTCTAAATGTCAATAAGACAAAAGAAATCATTGTTGACCTTAGAAAGATCAGAGGAAATCCCATTCCTATTTTCATCAATGAGTCATCTGTTGAAATTGTGGAGTTTTAGATTTCTTGGTTTGCACATCACAGACACTCTCACATGGTCTCTCAACACCAACTGCATCCTCAAGATGGCAGAGCACAGACTGTATTTTCTGAGGTGTCTCAAGAGTTTTGATATGAGTACCAAAAGTCTTATGCCCTTTTATGGCAGTACCACCAAGAATGTCTTGACAGGCTGTATCACAGTGTGGTTTGGCAACCTGACTGCTCAGGACTGCAGACTGCTGCAAAGGGCTGTAAAGACAGCAGCAAAAATCATTGTCATGGAACTACCACAACTTCATAATATTTAAACCATTCACTGCAAAAGGAAAGCCCAAAACATCATTAAGGACACAAGCCACCCTGCTCATGTTCTGTTCTCACTCCTTCCATCTAAAAAACCTTACCGGAGCATCAAATCACACCACCTAAGTAATAATTTATTCCCACCGGCATTTAGGTTGCTGAACAGCTGACGCACCCATTTATGCCTTATATTGTTGTTCAATACATGATATGCTATCAGTGTCAAGAGTATTCAGTGTCAGTATCAGTGTACTGGGGGAGGTAGGCACTGAAAAGCAGAGATTGGAGAACATGGAGGTCAGCCAGCTAAGGGAGGGAAAGTTGAGTGGTATGGACCTAAATTAAAATGGCCTCAGGCCACTGAGAGTTGCATATGGCCACTTTTACAAGGTCTGAACTCAGACCTTGTAAAAGTGTTCAGTAGGCTTAAGGTAACCATTGAGAAGACTTTATATCCCATGTGAGACATAATTTGTGGGATTATGGGATGGGATGGTTTGGAGTCTATGTGGAAAAGCAACAATTGTAGAATCAAGGAATTATTGGTGATAACATGAAATCATTTGGTTCATCACAGAAAGTAGACAGCTTAGAAAACAATGGCATAAAGCTTTAGAGTGTGAAAGAAGGCAGTTAGTATCTTGCAAGCACATTTGAGATTTTAATTGGCAGCACTGGGAAAAACAGAAAAAAGAATGGGCTAGGATAACATTTTACCAAAATCCTTTCAGATTTTTTAACGTAAAACGATAAATGATAGCCAAAACAACATGCCTCAATGACTTCAAACCAGTTGCCCTCACTTCAGTGGCTAGGAAAGTGTTTGCGTGCTTAGTCCTTTCCTACATGAAGTCCTGTATATCCCCACTGATGGATCCGTATCACTTTGCTTATCAGGCTAATAGATTTGTAGAGGATGCTATAAAACTGGCTCTTCACCTCAACCTGCCACACCTGGAATCAACCAACACCTACGCACACATCCTGTGTATAGCCTTAAATCAAGTGAAGTAGGTTTTATTTGTCTCCAGATGGGCAATTGTTGTGTAGCAGTGGGAACATTTAAACACACAAACACTCCACAGAACACAAAAGGCAAATAAATACATGTAGTGATGAGAACAAAGCCAACGAAAAGCAATGCAACAGTAAACAGTGTTAACAGTGTTTATCAAGGTCGAGCTGGTATTACCTCTTACTATTGGAGTTTAGCAGTGAAATGGCTGAAGGAATGAAGGAGTGTTTGTATCCACTGGTTTTGATTAATGAGTATTTGAAGCGGGAACCAGAAGGCAAAGTCTGAAACTCTGGGTACAGGGGGTGGGTGCTGTAAGACAGGATGGTTTCTGCTTTCCTTTTTTTTTTCTTGGATCCCCCCCCCACTTTTTTCTCCCCAATTGTACTTGGCCAATTGCCCTATTTTCCAAGTTGTCCCGGTCGTTGCTTCATCCCTTCTGCCGATCCCAGGAGGGCTGCAGACTACCACATGCCTCCTCTGATACATGTGGAGTTGCTAGCCCAGGGGTCAGGAACCTTTTTGACTGGGAGAGCCATAAAAGCCAAATATTTCTAAATATATTTCATTGAGAGCCATATAGTATTTTTAACGTATAATATTTAAATATGTCTTACTTTTAATGCGACTTCTGGTGCTGCATGGTTTTGCTGATGGCCTTGTAGTCTGGTTCATACATGGTGAGGTTGAGCTTCATGCAGACGTTGAGGCTTCCATCAGTTAAACGTGAGCGTAGGTTGGTCCTAATGTTCCTCATATGCGAGAATGACTGCTCACATGCATATGTAGAGCCAAACATGGTCAATACGGCAATACTCACACGCTGCATTGTGTGGTATGTCACAGGAAGCTCGTTCCAAGTTTTAAGAATCAGCTGGTCTTCAGGTTGAAGATTTTTCATTTCTGTCCACATGTGTTCCCTCGCCAGCTCTGCTCGCTGTCACGCAAGACTTTCAAACTCTCCATTAAGTGACTTGAACTTACTCATCCACATATCTGATGCCTTCAGGTCAGCAACTTCCAGCTCAAAGTCTCCGACAGAGACCCCGGGGATGCATGTCAGGTCGATTTTGTCCACTGCACACTCATGTGGATGAGTGATGAACTTGAAAAGACCAGTGCGCGCACGAAATTCTCCAAAACGTGCTTTGAATGACTGCAGGAGATTGGACGTAAAGCCAGCTAGCTGCTGGAGATCCAGATGTTGAATGGAGTCACTTGCTAAGCATGCATCTCTAAATTGTTGCAGTCTTTCAAAGTGCAGAAGACGACCTGTTTCAATGTCCCTGAGAAAGACTTCCAGCTTGCTTTCAAATGCAAACACTGCTGGTTGAAGGGATGAGATTGTATTTCCAATACCTTGCATTTTCACATTGAGCTGGTTCAGATGGCCAGTTATGTCCACGAGATAGTGAAACTGCAGGAGCCAGTCAGTGTTGTCTAGCTCAGGATGCCTGACGCCTTTCATTTCAAGAAAAGTCCGGATTTCACTCAGGCAAGCTGCAAAACGGCTGAGCACCTTCCCCCTTGACAATCAACGCACGTTGCTGTGTAAAAGCAGACCGGGATAATGATTCACAACTTCTTCTAACAGAGCTTTAAACTGGCGATCATTTAAAGCTCGGGCAGCAATAAAGTTGACCACTCGAATGACCAGTGACATCACCTCACCAAGCTCCTGGCCACACGTCTGAGCGCAAAGCGCCTCCTGGTGCAGGATGCAATGAAAACTTAGGATGGCTCTCTTTTCATGTTCACGGAGAAGCGCTACAAATCCTTTGTTCTTCCCCAACATACAGGGTGCACCATCAGTACAGACAGAAATAAGCTTATCCATCGGTAGTTTTTTTTCTTTAGCAAACTCCATGAAAGACGTGAATAAATCCTCTCCTCTTGTTGTCCCTTTCATTGGCAAAACAGCCAAGCTTTCCTCACGCAGTGTGTCACCTGGAGCATACCGGGCAATTATACTGCACTGAGATAGATGGCTAACGTCTGTTGACTCATCTAACGCGAGAGAAAAGTATGTCCCGGCGTTTATGTCCTTAATTTGTGTTTCCTCGACTTGATTTGCCATCATGATGCTACGATCGTGCACAGTTCTTGCTGACAGGGGCATGTCTTTTATTCGTTTGATTATCTTGTCTTTATTTGGGAAGTCATCAAACAGTTCATTGGCCACATCAAGCATGAGTGTTTTGGCATACTCGCCATCTGTGAATGACTTTCCATTCCTTGCTATTGCCAAAGCCCCCGCAAAGCTAGCGGAATTCCCGTCACCTTGCTTGGTCCACACACGTAGTTGCTGCTGACTCGTCTGCACTCTCCGCTGTAGCTCCTCGCATGCCCTTTTCCTGCTGTCCCCCGCTGGATATTTCCATGCAAATGAAGCATGGTGCGTATCGAAGTGCCGCTTTATATTTGACCGTTTCATCGATGCAATTTTATCATTGCATATTAGACACACCGCAGATCCTGCTCTCTCCACAAATGCAAATTCCTCTGTGCACGCAGCCTGGAACGCACGGTAATCATCGTCTTTTTTCTTTTCGCCCTCTTTTCCGTTACAAGGGTTGAAGCGGATAAACTAGTTGGCTATCTGATAAAATTGATTTCTTCGCCTTTACAATGACCCGGACATGCTCGCGAGCCATTGGTTCCCGACCCGACCCACGGGTGACCCGTGAACCGTGAAATGTATCTTCAAAACTAATTTCTGTTTACTTTAAAATGACACAGTATTATTAAGAAATATCACAAGTATTTTAAAATCAGTTCCAAACTGATTTTTTTTTCAACTCAAAATTGTCTGGGAGCCATATGCCGTGACCGGAAGAGCCATATATGGCTCGCGAGCCATAGGTTCCCGACCGCTGTGCTAGCCGCTTCTTTTCACCTTGACAGTGAGGTGTTTCTCCAGGGGGACGTAGCGCACGAGAGGACCATGCTATTCCCCCCAATTCCCCCTCCCCCCAAACAGGCACCCAGACTGTCCAGAGGAGGCGCTAGTGCAGTAACCAGGAAACACACCCACATCCGGCTTCCCAGCCACAGACAAGTCAAGCCAATTTTATTTGTATAGCCCAATATCACAAATTACAAATTTGCCTCAGTGGGCTTAACAGCAACACAACATCATGGCCTTAGACCCTCTCATCGGATAAGGGACAACTCCATAAAAGAGGAGGGATCTCTCTCCCAAGACGGACAATGTGCAATGGATGTTGTGTTTACACAATTTACACAATACAACATTGAAAGAGGATAAACAGAATTATAATGCCCGAGCAGACCAGCATGAAAATGCAGAATATGTTTAGGACTGTGCATGCCATTGGCAAGAAGGCGAGACCACTCTCCGACTTTGAATGGATGTGCAAGTAAGTGAATTTAGTTGTCATCTCAAAATATCCTTATACAGTGTAAACAAAGTGCTGGCTGTAGCTAACGTTAGCCAGCTAGCACTAGTATGTGGCACCTAGTTTGCACTAACATTAGCTGTGTGCTAGCTTCTACACCATGAAACAGGTTAAAACTGATTGGCAGTCCAGCCTCAACTCAGACACACTCAGATCTATTGATGGTGCAGCTGTCATTATGGTAGTACGTAAGGGCACATGTGGGTATCTGCCATTTCATGTGACTAGAGTGACAAGCAATTGTGGCAAGTAGCACAAGGCCATATAACCAGGACAGAACGTTAGTAGAAGATAAACTTGTTTATGCCCAAAAGTATGATAAGTGACTTTCCATCATGTAAGTGTAACCATTAATGTGCAGAAAACAGTAGTAGCAGTAGTAGTAGCAGTAGCATACCAAGACAACCATTAGACCGTCAAAGGGGATGACCGAAGACATCCTAACGTCGTCCTTGCATCGATAGAGAGGCTCCTGCTCCACCAACATGTCTTGATCAACAAGGTCCCTGATTAAAAGCAGGACACTGACTGACGCAAGTTGATTGTTCACTAGATTTGTAAGACAGGGAGGCTTTTGTCTGATTTTCAGTCACTCTGCAGACCTGACTCGGACTTTGTTGATACATCAATAAAAGTCTTATTTTGAAGGATCCTCGTCTCACTGACTTTTTTTGCAATTTCTCTGTATCACTGGCCACCACAGAGAAAAATTGGCGTCATGAACAGGATTGGATAAAGCAAGCTGCCTCGATGCAGAGTGGGCCCCAGCTCTGGACTCCTCACAGAAAAGTGGCCACTAAGAGGTAAGCAATATTTTGCTTTATTATAAATAGTTCTGTGAGGAGATTGGTGCTGGGACATCCATTATCTGTGCCAGTAAGAGCTGCTTCTAAAAGCTTACCAAATTTAATGAACAAATTAAAGAGACAAGGGTCCTTCTGCATGGGGGGTTAACACATGTAGAAAGTACTTATTTTGAAGGATCCTCGTCTCATTGACTTTTTTTGCAATTTCTCTGTATCACTGGCCACCACATCATCTCCCGAGATCAGGGAGTATGACCCAACCAGTGTTGTTGATCTGTGGCTCCGAGACTCTGTCATGAGCAGGAGGCCAGATTTCATGGACGGTGCAAAGAGAGTGGCTGCTGTAGAGTAAGTAGTAGTCTGGGACTAGGGATAGGCATGTGGAGCACTCGAGTAGTTATAATAATACTGCAAATAAAACATGAAATCATACTTGTAACATTTCATCGTTTAACTGTTGACTAATTTTACATAAAAATATTTTTTGCTTCAGCTCTGCTCTTGTCACATTTTTAAAAGCTTTTATTCAACACAGTACCTTATTCTCTCATTGATATGTACTGAAAACGTATGTATGGCACAAAAAAGGCTACTAATTATTTTGGCAGGTAAAAAATATGCTTGGCCGGTAGATTTTTTCATCAACCAGTCCCTTTGGCTGGTAAGCCAAAAAGTTAATTTCGGACCCTGCTGGCATGGTTCTTACTACCCTCTAAGTGACTATGAATGAAGTTAATGAAGAGTTATGGTTGCATCCCGAACCCCCCTGTTGGTTCGATATGCAAACTGTAACGGGTCGAGAAGATGATCCGTTCTGTCCAGAAGTTCCCTTTTAACCAGTTTTTCAAATGACTCCCTGACAAGAGAGGTGTAGCTACACTGGTCCAATGAAATAATGGTCACACATCATACAGATGTCTTTTGAAGATTTATTATATATCTCTCTCTATCGTCAGCAGACAACGTGAAAACTACAAGAAAATAAAAGACAAAGTTTAAAATATACGTCTCTCATTCTGTTTAAAGTCTCTCAAGCTAGAGTCCGTTGATTAACAGGCCCAAACGTTAGCACAACAGAAATGCGGTGAAATCAAATAAAATTGCTGAAAACGTATCACATTGTCCATGTAAAGTCACATCAACAAATATTATACACAAATATCAAACAAAAAACGAAGATCAATTGCCGTGTGCGCCTCTTGAACCACATGTAGATTAAAGTTTCGGAAATGTCTAGCCTCTGCATCCATGTTGGTTCTGACCCATAATGCAACAGCTATGCCCTTAACTAAACTCTGGTCATGTGACCCGTTACGCTCTCACTTCAAATAAACCTTGCATAAAGGGCGCTAAATTTTGTAACTAAACATTGATTTACCGTGGTATATTTCAGATAATTTTTTTATCAATGTTACCCCTTGTTGTGTTAGGTACTTATGGGCACCCATAGGGGGAGCTGTGGGATATATAACCGAGACTGGGCGGGTAAATAAAGGATCTTTCTAGTTCCAGACATCATGCCTGACGCGTCTCCTTTATGCTCCATGAACCTGATATAACATGGTGTCAGAAGTGGTCACTGTAAGCCACTTACATGAACTGGGATGAAGATGTCTCGGCATTTGTGCTAAAAGGAAAAAAGGGACCTAGCAATTGGGTTAATAACCGGAGTCTCGGTGGTGTGTGCACGATAGCTAGCGAGCTTCAAAGCTAACTAGCGTTAGCACACTGGTCACAGCACGGGCTAGCATCCACACGAGGGGAGAAGATGGACAATTTTCAAGTTCCTCTACTGGCGCAATTCAATCTCAGCAAGCCAGAGGAGTGGCCGAAATGGATTCAGAGATTCGAGAGGGTCCATATAGATTCAGGCTTGGAGCTACAGTCCAAAGAGAGCCAGATCAACACCCTTATATACACTATGGGTGTAGAGGCAGAGGATGTGCTAACTTCACTTCGTCTCACGCCAGATGAAGCAAACGCGTACGGCACGGTGAAGGCCAGGTTTGATGCATACTTTGTAGTACGGGTGAATGTGATATTTGAATGGGCTAAGTTTAATCAGAGACACCAAGAAGTAGGTGAGACAGCTGATAGTTTTATTACAGCACTTCATTGCCTAGCAGAGCATTGTGGTTATGGTGAACTACACAGTGAGATGATTCGTGATAGGTTAGTAGTGGGGCTACGAGATAAAAAGTTATCTGAGCAGCTGCAAATGGACCCGGAGTTGACGCTAGATAGAGCGGTCATTAGGGTTCGCCAGAGTGAGCAAGTCAAAAAGCAGCAAGACATGCTTAGAAGCAACTTCAGAGCAGCAGAGGCAAGCACAGAATTTGATGCTGTTAGTGCAAGTTGGAGAAACGGCGGGAGAGAGAAGCAGAGAGGGGCAAGGGTGCCAGTCCAGAGTGCGTCATACCGTGTACAATGCAAAAGATGTGGGAAAGATGCGCATAGCATACAACTATGTCCAGCTCGCGATGCAGTCTGTAACTTCTGCAAGAAAAGGGGGCATTATGCAAAAGTCTGCCGATCAAACACTGTAGGAGAAGTAAACATGGCCGACAGTGACAGCGAAGAGGACGTTGCATTCTTAGGCTCTGTTAATGCAGAAGATTC
Organism: Lampris incognitus; assembly: GCF_029633865.1. Taxonomy (NCBI): domain Eukaryota; kingdom Metazoa; phylum Chordata; class Actinopteri; order Lampriformes; family Lampridae; genus Lampris; species Lampris incognitus. The sequence goes on along the minus strand of NC_079212.1, from coordinate 101,519,549 downwards.
TGAAGCTCCGTGGCTGATAAAGCTGAAATTAGCTGACATAGAGACAGAATTCAAGATCGACAAAGGAGCTGATGTGACTGTGATCCCAGCAAGTCTGTACAGTACAGGGCAGTTTAGTGAGCAGGAGAAGACAGGGAAAATACTGCTGGGGCCAGGACGGACACGGCTACCTGTACTAGGCAAATTCTCAACCACTCTCAGCAGAGACAACAGACACACGACTCAGGATGTGTATGTAGTGCCAGGTCTCAGACTCCCACTACTGGGCCGCCCAGCCATAAAAGCACTAGGTTTAGTTGCGAGGGTAGAGACTGTTAGTTTAGACAGCACAGAGGTTGTAAAAGAACAGTTCCCCAAACTATTCTAGGGGCAAGGGAAACTAGAAGGGGAACATAAGATTGTGCTAAAAGCAGATGCAGAGCCATTCTCCCTTACCACTCCAAGGCGCATATCTCTCCCTCTCCTACCGAAAGTGAAACAGGAGCTGACCAGGATGGAGTCGTTGGGAGTGATCTCAAGAGTCGAGCAGCCTACAGTCTGGTGCGCAGGCATGGTGGTCGTACCAAAGCCTAACGGGACAGTACGAATCTGTTCAGACCTCACAAAGTGAATGACGCTGTGAAGAGAGAAAGACACATACTCCCTTCTGTAGAACACACTCTGGGCCAGCTGGAAAGAGCCAGAGTGTTTTCCAAATTAGATTCGAATTCAAGCTTCTGGCAAATACCACTTTCACAAGAGTCTGCCCTGCTCACCACGTTTATAACACCCTTTGGCAGGTACTGTTACAATCGCCTTTGTTTTGGCATCTCGTCAGCGCCAGAGCACTTTCAGAGGCGGATGTCCCTGATCCTGGAGGGGCTCGATGGAGTGCTGTGCCTGATGGATGACGTGTTGGTGTTTGGGAAAACACAGGCCGAGCATGACCACCATCTGAGAGCAGCGCTGACCAGACTGCAAGGTGCGGGGGTCACACTATATGAGAAGTGTGAGTTCTCCAAGAGGAAAATCAAGTTCCTGGGGCAGATAGTGGAGGGCTCGGGAGTCAGCGCCGACCCGGATAAGGTGACGGCCGTGTCTACAATGAAGGAGCCACAAAATGTCATCGAAGTCAGGCGTTTCCTCGGTATGGTGAGCCACCTAGGTAAATTCCTGCCACACCTAGCAGAGCGAACCAGACCACTCAGAGACCTGCTCAGGAAAACAAACATGTGGACGTGGGGGAGTGCACAGAAAGCATTTGAGGAGATAAAAAGAGAGCTGAGTACTCCACCTGGACTTGCATTGTATGACCCTGAAGCTGAAACCACTGTGTCTGCAGATGCATCTTCATATGGGCTGGGAGCGGTCCTCCTCCAGAAACAGGAAAATGGACAAGTAAAACCTGTCGCATACGCGTCCAGGGCGCTGAGCAGTACAGAGCAGAGATATGCTCAAGTTGAAAAGGAGGCTCTCACTACCACGTGGGCATGTGAGCGGTTTTCGGAATTCCTTATTGGCATCACATTCCATGTAGAAACTGATCATAAGCCCCTTGTTCCACTCCTGGGCTCCAAGAACCTGGACAAGTTGCCTCCTCGAATCCAACGGCTACGCATGAGATTGATGAGGTACAGCTACACCATCTCCCACGTCGCAGGCAAGAGCATAGCCTCAGCGGACGTGCTGTCACGGGCTCCTGTGGAGGATACAGGGGACAGAAGACTGGAGGAGGAAACTAACCTGTATGTGGACGTTGTTATGTCCAGTCTGCCAGCCACTGACAAAAGGCTGCAGGAAATACACACACATCAGTGCAATGATGAAGTCGTCATACAGCTAAAGAGGTTCTGTGCAGAAGAATGGCCTGATAAGTTTACAATCGACAGGGCATTCCAGCCTTATTTACAGTTCGCTGTAGAACTTACTGTACAAAATGGCCAGCTCCTGAAAGGTAATAGAATTGTAATACCACAGTCACTCCGAGACGACATATTAGGGAAGCTGCACGAGGGACACCTTGGCATCACTAAGTGTAGAGAGAGGGCAAAACAGTCTGTATGGTGGCCCGGCCTCAGCACACAACTGCAGAAAATGATTGAGGGCTGTGATGTGTCTGCAAGAGAGAGGGTGAACTTCAAAGAAACACTGCTGCCCTCCGATTTCCCAGATAGGCCTTGGTCTAAGGTAGGGGCTGATCTCTTTCAGTTTAATGACAAGCAGTACTTGATAGTAGTTGACTACTTCTCACGACTTTTTGAGGTTGCAAAGCTTACGTCTACAACCTCTGAAGCAGTGATAGAACACACCAAGTCAATCTTTGCTCGCCACGGCATAGCCGACACTGTCCAGACGGATAATGGTCTGCAGTTTTCCTCAGAGTGCTTCAGGAAGTTTGCCGCTGACTGGAAGTTTAGTCACGTTACCTCCAGCCCGCTCTTTCCCCAGAGCAACGGAGAGGTGGAACGAGCTGTGAGGACAGCAAAAGGCCTTCTCAAGAAATCCGGAGACCCGTACCTAGCCTTAATGGCTTATCGTGCAACCCCGTTAGCAAATGGACACAGCCCTGCGGAGCTTCTCATGGGTCGGAAGATTCGCAGACCCGTTCCCGCCGTCCCAGCACAGCTGAAGCTATGCTGGACTGATCTTCAGAAGCTACAAGGGAAGGAGCAAGCAAGCAGACAAAATCAATGGAGGAACTTTAACAGACATCACAGAGCATGCAACCTGACCCACCTTGAGCCGGGTGAACGAGTGTGGGTGAGGGACACTAAAGAGAAAGCAACAGTGCTTCGTGAAGCAGGTACGCCCAGATCCCACCTGCTCGACACACCTAGAGGGGCCATACAGAGGAACAGATGTCACCTGGTGGCCACGGCTGCAGCACCTGAGCTGCCCGCCGACCTACCTGATGATCTGCAGATTACAGCTGCAGATGGTGCCCCCCCAGACCCCACACCTGTCTCCAGTGAGACCTCACCCCAACCACAGACTGGGTCTGCCCGAAGGTACCCTGTGAGGCAACGTTGTCCTCCACTCCACCTGACGGACTTTGTAACTTAGTTAAACAGGTGCTGTGGGACACACTGAGTGGTTAAAGGGGCAGAATAATCCCCTCACTCAGTTGAGGGCTGGGGCAGTCTAACCCCCCCCCTCTTTAAAAAAAATTCTGTTGAATTATTTTGTTAAAAAAAAAAGGGGAATAAAGAAGTGTTCTGTATCTTATGTAAAAAGATAAATTGCATTATATTCTTGTAAGGAAAAGAAAAGAAAACATTCTCTTGGATGAAAAGAGAAGTGATTTATTCGATGTTATTGTCTGAGTTTCAGTCTTACAGATATTGATATGTTGATTTCTTGTCAATTGTAATTATAGTAAAAACTGAATGTTTTCATCTCAGAAAGGGGGATGTTGTGTTAGGTACTTATGGGCACCCGTAGGGGGAGCTGTGGGGTATATAACCGAGACTGGGCGGGTAAATAAAGGATCTTTCTAGTTCCAGGCATCGTGCCTGACGCGTCTCCTTTATGCTCCGTGAACCTGATATAACACCCCTTTTAACCACGTATTACATTTTTAATCGTTTTTTAACGGTGGAATGAACTCAATAACCATTAATTTATTACAGAAACATCCCAGTGAAACAAGTCTCTGAGACAGTTACAAGAGGTTAAAGCTACAGCGCTATAGTCGTTCAAGATCTTATACGCAAATTATACTCTCCGCCTCCGCGAGTACGCGAGGGTCCGCATGACGTAATTTGGTCATCAGAGGGTGTACGCGTAACTCTTCATTATAACCATGTTATTTATGAACATTATCTTCATTGTTTGGGTCACTTGTCTGGGTCAAGGTATTTGTCTGCTATTTTTGCAATCTGTTTTAATTGTTTCTTTTTTTGTTTTCTGGAGTAGAGTGAGTGACCTCATTTCTGTTCTTTTGCTCAAATCGCCGTGGTTTAGAGATTAGTTAGTGGTAGCCAGTCAATTGCTACAGTTAACACAATTTATGTCCACTCCTATCTTTTACTTAAATCGCCAAGGGTTTATGATCCATTAACAGTGGTCGTCAATGGCTAGATTTAACACAATTTACGTCCACTCCTATCCTTCACTCAAATCGCCACGGGTTTAGGATCCATTAACAGTGGTCGTCCATTGCTACTGTTAAAACTCAGTATTCCACTTCATAATTGACCCACGTCTGTGTTTCCTTTCATTTAAGGGCTTGGAGAGTTTGTCTGAAGAGATTACAGAAAAGCAAACCCAAAGAGAGACACAATATGTGACATAGATATTTAGTTAAGCCTCTTAAATTTTATTTGCCTTCATTGTTTTAGTTTTTTGTTTTCTGCCCGAAACCCGTGAGGGGGAAGGATGAAGATTTTATAGGTTTTTTTTTTTATTTGATAAGAAAATATCTCTCTCTCTCGCTCTCCCGCTCTCTCTCACCCTGAATATACAATAAAAAATCTTTTCAATGATTATCTTGTTTACCTTTTTTATTATTAGTTAATTGGGTAAACTTGCTGATTGCTACAATATTCATTGACATACTGTACTTGCATTTGGAAATGTACACTTAATTTGCAAAGACTACAGAATGGTACAAAAGGAGCCAGCTAACCTGCACCAAGACCACATCATAGAGTTGTGCAAGAGGAGACATCAACCTACATTAAACCTTATCATTGGTGAAAATAATATATTGTGGGTACTTTGGTAGACAGTTTAATTAATGGTATTTAGTAGACAGTGTAATGGTCCACGATGGGAATGTGTATGAACTGATTCCAAGATAATGATTAGTCTAGCATCCTATAGACATCACATCCACTTACACTTTGTAAGAGTTGCATGGACTCCTGTCTAATTAGTCAAATGAGGTAAAACAATCAAGCAAATGGAAAAGCTGTGTTGTCTGTCTACTGTGGGCTACTGCATTAGCCAGCTAACTTATGATTCAACAAAACCTCTAACGTTATTGATATTGGTATCCAGCACCACTAGCAAACATTAGATATAGCAATGACAGAGTAGCGTTAGCTGGCTGACTAGTTCACTGTTTGCAATCAATATAAACGGTTAGTTAAAGTTAGGTAACGTTATTAGAATATCCAAAGTAACATTAACATGCGCTAGCTAGCTAACGTTAGCTGGCATTCGCTAATGTTGTTAGCTATCTAGCTAGCTAACGTAATGCAAAACGTTAACTGTTAGCTAATGTTAGCTTGCAATCACTGATTGTTGTCAGCTAGCTAAAAAGTAAGCAATTTGCAATCGATACACTAGTGCTAGCGAACCTTAGTTAGCGATCGTTAATTACTATGAAGTTACTGCAGCTGGCTAGCTAGCCAGTTAATACAGCTAGCTATGTCTGACCCTTTTTTTATCTCGTACGTTGCCGCGAAGTCCCGCGACGCCATCTTTTTAAAACGGCAGAACATTAGTGTAACCGGTTATTTTCTTGCCCGGTGCGGGATTCGATACGGGGTGTACTGCACCACAAGGCGACATCACTAACCGCTCGGCTAAAGGGTCAGACCCATTAGCTAGGGGCTAACGTGTCTTATTAGTAGTTTACATTAGCTACGTAAAATGCGACAAGGGGGCCTTAGCCGGGAAAATATTTACCCTGTGGAGTTAGAAAACAACGAGACAGGAGACGTGAGAGTAGACGTAGCCGAGGTAGTTTACTAGCTCCAACTTTGCATGTCATACATTCGACAACGACACTGAACTCTGAACCGGAAGCGGAAGTGCATTATCTCTTAGGTGAATGTCTCTAGTTATATAGATGTGGGTCACCACAACCCCAAGAAGATCGTGCCGTGACAGCGGCCGTGTCTGCGGGTATGTGTCTTGGTCGCTGCACTAGCGCCCCCTCTGGTCGTTCGGGGTGCCTGTTCAGGTGGGGGGAGAACTGGGGGCAGCGCCGTGTATAGAGAGAGTCTGGCCATCCTTTGATCTTTGCAACACGCGTCGTAATTGGCTGAGAGCCTGTCATGTGCTTGACGGGGGCCATGTTTCCTACCATCATCTGGCTCTGCACTGGAAAAAAAGTCTGTTGGATTTACATTAAAAAAATTATGTACATCGGTTGCACATATTAAAGTTATGTTTTCTAAAAATAATTTATTTATGTTCAATATACCAAATTCTTATTTGTTTAACAAACATGACTTATGTTAATTCAAAGCATTTCTTTCATGTTCAGGTTTTGTTTAAAAACATGGTTTTGCTTGTTGTTTGTTGGTTTCTCGGTTGGAGTGATCTCTGCTGTCTTCGGCACATTACCACAGGGCAAAGCTGGCACAGCTCGGAGATGAGCTGTGACCAATCTGATCTTCTACTTCTTGGGGTGATAAACCCCATGATGCGGCAGGTACCGAACTCTTCCATCATCATGGCTGAGGTCTTTGCTGGGTACCTTCATTGCATAGCCCCTCTCAATGCCACCCATGAACGCTGAGTACTCTGCATGGAATGTTGGATTCTTCACAAACTTCCGCCTTAAGTTCAAAGTGCGCTGCTCCGCTATCTTACAGTTGTTGGGCATCTTTATGTCCTTATTCCACAGTGGCAGGGCGATGTTGTAATGTCCCTCCACAAGTCTAGCTGACTCTGAGGCCATGTCAAGGAACTGAAGATCCTCTCTGGACATCTCCAGCTTATCGTCTTGCTCGCACTCAGGGAAGTCACTCTTGAACTGCTAACTCCAGAGTTCATCCAGTCTGGCAACTGATATACGGTTTGCTGAAACCTGTATCAGCCCACTTGTTGTACTGTGGCCAGTATGTTCCCGGAGAGGTCCACTGATGATCCAGCCAAGTCGTGTTCTTACAGCATATGAACCATCGTCTACACTGGCAATGACCTGCTAGGGTTCAATAGCCTTGGGCGCATTAGTCCCAATAAGCAGTCCTATCTCTGCATCTACTTTTGGGAGTAACACCTGCTGAAGGTGAGGCCACTTGTCAACGTCCTCTTGTAAAGGAATGTTACCTTTAGTTGCCGGAATGGTCTTCTGGGAGTATGTATGACGGAGCCCCAGATAATCGTTGCAATCTAAACTGCTCACCTCCAAGCCAGACACTACGTGACTGCTAACGATCTTTTTCTGGCCCCATGGTCTTTAATAAGATGCGTGTCTTTCTGCCTATGAGGTTGAGTTCTTTCATTAGTTCTTTACTACAAAAGCAGGCAGTACTACCAGGGTTGAGGAAAGCGGAAGCCCTTGTTGGTCTTGACCCGAACTGGAACTATTGCTAAGATGCTCTCTGTGTTTTCACTTGTTGCTCCACAAGTCCTTGTGTCTGTACCCACAAATCCACTTACAACTGACTGACAGTCTTTCCTCACCTTTGGATGACTCCTCTTCAAGCCCTACCTCATTGTTCGTAACATTGTTTTTGGCCTTTGTGTGCAACACTGTAGGGTGAGACTGTGTGCAGACTTGGCAGCTCATTTTCACCTTACATGATTTACTCACACGCCCCTGTTTCAGGCAGCTGAAGCACAGACCTTTTGCACTTAAGAGGTCGATCTTCTCCTCATGAAGAGACTTCATCTTCTTGCACTGTTCCATAGCACGTTATCCACCCTCACAGAAGAGACAGGGTTTGGAAAATGCACAAACTTGGCTGCCAGTGACTTTACATTCTGACTTTGACTGGGGACTCACTGCTTGATTACTGGCGATAATTACAGCTGTGGTGAAACCTCTCGTTACCACTTCTCCTGTGCAACCTCTCATCCACTTGACATTGAGCTTGGCTCTTTGAGGCAAAGTCCTTCATGTCACCAAATATTGGGTACAAGGCTTCCTTTGCTTGATTGTTGACAAAGTCCACAAAGTCGTTGAACTTGGCTCTGCGATTTTCCCTGTCCTGAATACAACAGACAACACTTCTTCACATTTCCCTCAATTTGTATGGGAGCTTGACAATGATTGCATGCATGTTAGCTGCATTGTCCAACTCTTCCATGTACTCCAGATCAGTCATAGCATTACGACATCCTGTGAGACAGAGGCCGAATGAATGGAGAGCTTCCCCGTCCTCTGACTTGATGGTAGGCCAGTTCAGGGACTTGTTGATATATGCCACTGAAATCTTGTAAGCGTTTCCAAAATGTTCTTCCAGAAGCCTCTTTGCTTCACGATAGCCACGCTCGGGTTCCATATGAAGACAGCTCCTTATCAGCTCCCTGGGCTGTCCACTAGTATACTGCTCAATAAAGTAGAGCCGGTCTTTGCTGCTCCCTGTCTTTTCCTCTACTCCGTGTTCGAACACCCTTAAGAACAGCCGATATTCTAGGGGGTCCTCTCTTTCCGTTTTAAGTTTAGCTTCCTGATCCTCTAAGCTTTGCCTCTGTTTTAGAGCGGATGCTTGGGCTAGCAATGTAACTCTCTACAATTATGTCTTTAGACGAGCATAAGATGATGCATGAGAAGAATGCAAAGAAGTTACCTTGGAACCATGCTTCAATGATGGCTGCACCTCTTCATTGCATTTTGTAGCTTCTACAATGCGTACATGAGCCTAATCTATCCGAGCCTTAGCCCTCACTGCAAAATCCCTTAAGGCATCAGCCTTGGGCTCAAACCAGTTACCTTGATCTTTTTTCATTTTTTCTTCAGAAAGTGGTTGAAGTATCCCTTTAATATTGGCATGCAGATCACAAAACTCCCCAAACAGCCTGTTGAACGCCACCGTTAATTTGGTTTGAATTAATGTTAAGCTATTATCACCATCGTCCATTAATCAGCGTATCTGATTCATTTTACCTATTAGCTTAGTTATCCTGGCCTTCCGTGAGCTAACAACACATTGCAACCCTTCTTCCACTGCCTTAGCTGTGACATTCACCACCCTTTGCTTCACAACTGTAGCTGTACCTTCAACTCTGTGCTCCATTCTTTATGAGCTTAAAATAGCTAAATGTGATGGTTCAGAGTCTGATAATTACCGTCCACAAAGTAGCATGGCTAACCGCAAAAAACGTATATTTATTTTTACGACCAAGTCGGGCTAGTCTGCTAGCTAACACTTGAAAACAGACGACACCTTTATATAGGGTGAGTTGAGAATTGGACTTTACTCACAGCCAGCGTATCTTGAATTAGTTGTAATTCTTCTTTCCTTGTGGTTTCAAACCCTTCAACAAATAAATGTCCATTCATCCAATTGGAGCGGTGATTCCTACGAATGTGGGGGTTTAAGCGCAATGATTGCCTAGACTTAACTCGTGTACGTTAACTTGAAAAGGATAAAACTTCCACGGGACTCTGATATAAGAAAGGATAAAACAAGTATTTTATTCCACAGTTTGTAGTGTCTTCTTACATGAATATTCAAAGTTCTCCTTAATCAGCAAACTGTACTACGGTAAGAAACACGTGTTGCTCGGTCGCTGCTTGGCCGCTGCTTGGCTTCAACTCCACAAAACACAATATGCTCTCCCTGGCTCCCTCCGTAAAACCACAAGACCTTAAAGCGACAGTAACTTAAATCACCGTTCTAACAGAAAGTTCACAGTGTTGCCTTTTACAAAATATCACGCTTACATCGATACAACCCAGCCACTGAGGATGCACAAGCCAGTGCATCCTTAGTGCCGGCCCCAAGCCCGGACAAATGGGGAGGGTTGCGTCAGGAAGGGCATCCGGCGTAAAATCTTTGCCAAATCAAATATGCGGATCATAAATAAGACTTACATACCGGATCGGTCGAGGCCCGGGTTACCAACGACCGCCACCGGTACTGTTAACCAGCAGGGTGTCGGTGGAAACTATGCTACTGTTGGGCGAAGGAGAAGGAGAGGAGGAAAGCATGTCCAGAGGCAGCTAGAGAGGAGGAAGGGTAGGCATGTGGAGGTGAGAGTTGGAACTTTGAATGTTGGCACTATGACTGGTAAAGGGAGAGAGCTGGCTGACATGATGGAAAGAAGAAAGGTAGGCATACTGTGTGTGCAAGAGACCAGGTGGAAGGGGAGTAAGGCCAGGAGTATCGGAGGTGGGTTCAAACTCTTCTACCATGGTGTGAATGGGAGGAGACATGGGGTAGGGGTAATTCTGAAGGAAGAGTATGTCAAGAGCGTGCTGGAGGTGAAGAGAGTGTCAGACAGAGTGATGAGTATGAAGCTGGAAATTGAAGGTTTATTGCTGAATGTTATCAGCTCATATGCCCCGCAAGTTGGGTGTGAGATGGATGAAAAAGAAGAATTCTGGAATGAGTTGGACGACATGGTGGAGAGGGTACCCAAGGAGGAGAGAGTGGTGATTGGAGCGGACTTCAATGGACATGTTGGTGAAGGGAACAGAGGTGATGAGGAGGTGATGGGAAAGTATGGAGTCAAGAAGAGAAATGTGGAAGGACAGATGGTGGTCGATTTTGCGAAAAGGATGGAAATGGCTGTGGTGAATACATATTTCAAGAAGAGGGAGGAACACAGGGTGACGTACAAGAGTGGAGGAAAGTGCACACAGGTGGACTATATCTTATGTAGAAGGCACCATCTAAAAGGGATTGGAGACTGCAAGGTGGTGACAGGGGAGAGCGTAGCCAGGCAGCATCGGATGGTGGTCTGTAGGATGACTTTGGAGACTAAGAAGAGGAAGCGAGTGAAGACACAGCCGAAGATCAAATGGTGGAAGTTGAAGAAGGAAGACTGTTGTGTGGAGTTCAGGCAGGAGTTAAGACAGGCACTGGGTGGTAGTGAAGAGTTGCCAGATGGCTGGAAAACCACTGCAGAAATAGTGAGGGAGACAGCTAGGAAGGTACTTGGTGTGTCATCAGGACAGAGGAAGGAAGACAAGGAGACTTGGTGGTGGAATGAGGAAGTACAGCAAATTATACAGAGGAAAAGGTTGGCAAAGAAGAAGTGGGATAGTCAGAGAGATGAAGAAAGTAGACAGGAGTACAAGGAGATGCAGCGTAAAGCAAAGAGAGAGGTGGCAAAGGCAAAGGAAAAGGCGTATGGTGAGTTGTATGACAGATTAGACACTAAGGAAGGAGAAAAGGACTTGTACCGATTGGCTAGACAGAGGGACCAAGCTGCAAAGGATGTGCAGCAAGTTAGGGCGATCAAGGATAGAGATGGAAATGTGCTGACAAGCGAGGAGAGTGTGCTAAGAAGGTGGAAGGAATACTTTGAGGGGCTGATGAATGAAGAAAATGAGAGAGAGAGAAGGTTGGATGATGTAGGGATAGTGAATCAGGAAGTTCAGCGGATTAGCAAGGAGGAAGTGAGGGCAGCTATGAAGAGGATGAAGAATGGAAAGGCAGTTGGTCCTGATGACATACCTGTGGAGGCATGGAGATGTTTAGGAGAGATGGCAGTGGAGTTTCTAACTAGATTGTTTAACACAATCCTGGAAAGTGAGAGGATGCCTTAGGAGTGGAGAAGCATACTGGTACCGATTTTCAAGAACAAGGGCGATGTGCAGAACTGTAACAACTACAGAGGTATAAAGTTGATCAGCCACAGCATGAAGATTTGGGAAAGAGTAATAGAAGCTAGGTTAAGAGGAGAGGTGACGATCAGCGAGCAGCAGTATGGTTTCATGCCACAAAAGAGCACCACAGATGCGATGTTTGCTTTGAGAATGTTGATTGAGAAGTATAGAGAAGGCCAGAAAGAGTTGCATTGTGTCTTTGTAGATTTAGAGAAAGCTTATGACAGAGTACCGAGAGAGGAAGTGTGGTATTGTATGAGGAAGTCAGGAGTTGCAGATAAGTATGTAGGAGTGGTGCAGGATACGTATGAGGGAAGTGTGACAATGGTGAGGTGTGCGGTTGGAATGACGGATGGGTTCAAGGTGGAGGTGGGATTACATCAAGGATCGGCTCTTAGCCCTTTCTTGTTTGCAATGGTGATGGACAGGTTGACGGACAAGATCAGGCAGGAGTCTCCATGGACGATGATGTTCGCGGATGACATTGTGATCTGTAGCGAGAGTAGGGTGCAGGTTGAGGAGAGCCTGGAGAGGTGGAGGTATGCACTAGAGAGAAGAGGAATGAAAGTCAGTAGGAGCAAGACGGAATACCTATGCGTGAATGAGAGAGAGGACAGTGGAATGGTCAGGATGCAAGGAGTGGAGGTGACAAAGACATCTGAGTTTAAATACTTGGGGTCAACTGTCCAAAGTAACGGGGAGTGCAGTAGAGAGGTGAAAAAGAGAGTGCAGGCAGGGTGGAGTGGGTGGAGAAGTGTGTCAGGAGTGATTTGCGACAGAAGGGTACCAGCAAGAGTTAAAGGGAAAGTTTACAAGATGGTTGTGAGACCAGCTATGTTATATGGTTTGGAGACAGTGGCACTGACGAAAAGACAGGAGGCGGAGCTGGAGGTGGCAGAGTTGAAGATGCTAAGATTTTCACTGGGAGTAACGAAGAAGGACAGGATTAGGAACGATTATATTAGAGGGACCGCTCAGGTTGGACGGTTTGGAGACAAAGCAAGAGAGGCAAGATTGAGATGGCTTGGACATGTGTGGAGGAGAGATGCTGAGTATATTGGGAGAAGGATGCTTAATATGGAGCTGCCAGGGAAGAGGAAGGCCAAAGAGGAGGTTTATGGATGTGGTGAGGGAAGACATGCAGGTGGCTGGTGTGACAGAGGAAGACGCAGAAGACAGGAAGAAATGGAAACGGATGATCCGCTGTGGCGACCCCTAACGGGAGCAGCCGAAAGTAGTAGTAGTAGTAGACGCTTACATCGATATGAATTTAATGAAATGATTATTAGCTTATTTGCTGACTTTTAACAACTATTATTATGTTGTTCAATGAAATCACTTATCTCAATTTACGTAAGCTATTAACCCAATGCAGACTGCGTTTATTTACAGAACTAAACATACAAACATAACTGGGCTTCCACATGGAGGAAGCCAGGAAAAAGGGACTCAAAGCTTATCTGCGAGATGGTTATGCTGTCATAGACGGCCGCCGCGAGGCTGGTTGATAAAAGTGCATCGTTTTCTTTTCTTGCCACCAACAGGAGGAGGTAATCTCTGTGATTGTTATAAATGTTTCAGATTTTTGTAGCCAAACCTACACGTTAAAAGGCACTAAAAGGTATGACGTTGTTTGTTGGGTCTTATTAATATCTGACTGTTAGTTGATATTAACTTGTTTCTGGAAGGTTACCGTTTACACCAATCCTGCATTGAGTTGGTGAACGGATTCAAGTTACATGGTATGTCATTTTCCTTCGCATCATTAAATGTTAGAGGTTTAAGGAATAGCACAAAGTGCAAGGCGATTTTTCTTTTTGCAGGGAGCAGTCAAAAGTTAATTTTTCTTCCTACAAGAGACGCATTCTATTAAGGATGTCAGTTTTTGGAAATCCCAATGGGGCGGTGGCAACATATCCCACATTACTTCGCACTCTGCGAGTGTGGCAATTTTATTTAACCGTCTGGATGGCAAGGTTATTGATCATAAGTGTGATACCGAGGGCCACTGGATAATGGTGATCATTGAATTTAATGATTGTAACTACATTCTGGTGAATTTATATGGTTTTAATAATCAGGCCAAAAACAAGGGATTATTTACCTATTTAGGTACCATGAATAATAACTGGCAAAATTTGTACTCAGGACAAAGCTATTGTTGCAGGGGACTTTAATGCAGTCCCAAATGAATAGCAAGACAGAGTTCCCATCCGGTTCAACACTCATTCTTCTAACCCTAGAGCTTCTTCTAACCTTTAGAGCTTTCTAATTCACTTGATCGCGTTGATATATGGCGTATACTTAGGCTAATCCAGAGAAAAAAACAATACACTTGGAGTAACAATACAGGGCGGATGCAATGCTTAAGATTAGATTTCTTACTAATAACAAGCAATTTAGTCGAATTGTCCTCTAATTGTGATATTTGTCCTTCTCCCCTCACTGATCATTGTGCTATTACTACTCTGTCATTTTCGTCCAAGGACTGTTTACCACAAGCTAGGATGTTCCACTGGAAATGCAAAGGTAATTTACTGAAAAACACTTCATTTTGTAATAGGATCTTGTCTTTGATCAATGAGGTCAAGCTACAAGTTGACCTATCACCCATGTATAAATGAGAGTGGCTCAAATATAATGTTAGGAAAACTGGCATTCAGGAAGGCAAAAAAAAATCGGCCAATTTTAGAAGAAAAAAAACACAGCTAGATATTATATCCAAAATAAATTACCTGCGTAGCCAAACCAATCTGAATGATGAAAATAATCTCGAACTCCATCAACTGCAGTCGCAGTTAAATTACCTATACAGAGAAAAGGCAAAAGATGCATTCATCTGTTCAAGAGTAAGATGGATTGAGGATGGTGAAAAGAATTCATCATACTTCTTTAATTTTGAAAAAAAAAATCGACAATCCAAAAAGGTAATAACTATATATTAGCAATTGTTTAGGTGAACATCAGGACACTATTGAAAACTGTATATGCACTTTTTATAGGTCTCTTTACAGCTTGAAATACTCTAGGCAAGAGGCTGACTCTTTCTTGAATTTGCTGAAGGAGTGGGACCCCAAAAATAAATGAGAACTTTAAAGTTAAAAGCATCTGGTCTGACTTTAAAGCTTAAGAAATATGAACTTTTGGCTATTCACAGCAGTGATATAAGCAGCATAGCCAATATCCCAGTTAAAGAAGGGGTAAAATACCTTGATTTAGTTATAACAGAAAATTTGCATAAAAGAAGATTTGAATATTATTCCCAGATTGAAAACAATACAGAAAACTTTAAATCATTGGCTCAGAAATGACTTGTCTACATTGGGTCGTGTTCTTCTGTCCAAAGCGGGGGGTTTATCAAGGCTTATCTACTCTCGTGAGTCTTTATTTAACTCATCAAAAATGATAGTCATCTAACTCCCTTAATATTTAATTTCATTTAGAGAAATAAAACTCATTATTTACGCAAATCACAGTTAGTCAGAGATTATGTCAATGGGGGATTAAAAGCCATGGATTTGAATATGTAATGGCAGCTTTCAGGGACAAATGGTTAAATAAATGTATTTCACATCAATCTATACTGTACCATATCCCTAACAAAATATGCAATAAGGTGGGAGGGATTGACTTTTTGCTTAAGTGTGATTTTGAAGTGTCAAAAAGTCCTACAAAACTGTCTTAAGTTCCACAAACAAGAATTGCATTATGGAAAACTATATTTACCCACAATTTTTCACCACATAATTCTATATTATGGGATGTTACGTTCCCCGTTAAAGGTCCAGGGGAAGTAACAAAGAAAATAAAAGTATCCCGGGGGGATAAGAAAAGGTGGGAGGCGGAGCCAGGTGTAAAAACAGATTTATTAACGAAAAGACCCTTTAGTCAAACTATAAGATAAACAGGCAACTAAAGATGCTGGCTCTTAACTAACCAGGCTTTAACAAAGACTCAGATCAAACCAAACCGAAACAAGAACACTAATAAGCTCCACCCTCCTTCTCAAGGAGTATAGACACAAGAGCTTACTCTCTGGTCGGCAACAGTGGCCCAATGGCCGTCTCTCTCCACACACTGCTACCAACAATGGCCCACTGGCACTGTTGGGTGTCTCTCTCCAAGTTATATACCCAGCTGATGAGGAATTGGGGTCACCTGGGCTCAATCGGCAGCTCCACAGGAGGCGGGAAATCACTTGGAGAGGGAAAACTACAGACACACGGCACTAGGGCCGTAACATGGAACAACTAGTCCATGGGCCAGAGCCCAAAATTTCCTATTTCGGTACACTCAAGGTGGCAAAACTTACTTATAATTTTTGAAAGGATCCATGTCTGTAGATGATATTTTGGTATGATAACCATTCCTGAGTGGCAGCTGTATCACAGTTATCAGCTCATGAAGTTAACCACCCCCTAAAGTAAATTGCATTTTAGACGCTGGTGCATATCCTGGTTTAGCCTCATGGTCAGGACATTTTTCAATGTTCTATAATATTGTCTTTGGTATCATTTTAAAGGGGACCTTCTTAGCTTTCATTCAAGCCCTGTTGTGGATATTTCTCACAAATATAGAGGTCACTTGAGCTCTTCAACCCGTCAATAACACACATCTTTCTGCAATTTTCGCCTAAACTATATACTTTCTTTTAGCCCTGTGGCATCTAGGAATATCAGGGACACAAAACACAAAAACTGGAATACTCACAGGACTGTAAAGATTCAGAAAATGTATAATATACCCATACTATTTCATTGTGTGAGGTGATTGTGAGCCTTAAATTAGAAGGGCATTATTACTAAGAAACTAACTAGACCAAAGCCAGTTAGTCCATGGGTCAGACCAGATATCGATATCACCCAAGGTGACACAACTTCACTGGTGCCATTTTATTTGGTACACTAACAGAAGTAAAATAATACATGATAACCTTTCCAAATGAGCAGCTATTTCATTTTTCTTTCAGGAAACCTGTTTCTGTGCCTCTCACGATTGTGTATTTGCCCAGATCTTTACAAATATAGCATTTCAACACCCCTGGTACTGATTAGCCTAGCTTAAACTCTGGGACAGTTCTTAGTTGGCCAACAACCAAGGATAACCAGTACTGTGTACTTCCATTCATTGTGCTAAGCTAGGCTAACGTGCAGCCAGATAGCTTTCTACTAAACACATATAGAGGAAACTGGTATCTATCTTCTTGTCTCACTCTGGAGAAGATTGTAAGCTAATTTCCCATAATGTTAGCATGTTCTTTTAATGTATATGTTAATATGATTAGTTAAAGTGGCTACGAGGAACTTTCATCTTGTGTTGATTTTAGCGGCCTCATGTGGACAAAATACAGCTGTTGCATAGCAACTAGGTAATGTATCTATTTGTGGCTATGTAAGATAAATAATGGTAATATGACGCTGGTGAAGCAAAGTAAACTTTGTTTTGGTAGTGTTCATACACCTAAGTTACATGTATTTGTTTGTATGTGGCAGGTGAAAACTGACTGAATATGGCCACTGGTGAACAAGCAAGTTTTTACCCAATACCAAAGCGCCCAAGGGGGGAGTGAATTATCCACTGTTCTGATGATACAGATAAGCTGGTTTCACTACAAAGTGTCGACTCATGGACAACTCTGCTCAGGGCAGCTCAGATACGAAATCATGCACCAGTTTTGAAACTGGCAAAAGACATTCCTGAGGGACAGATTCCAGCAATCTACTACCACAGAAAGTGTCGCAGTATCTTCACTATGAAGCAAATTCTTGATGGCCTCCTTGCAAAAGAAAAGAAAAGTTGTGTCTCTGCTGAAGAGAAACAATCTAAGAGAGTAGCTCGACATGCTCCAAGTACATCTAGGACTTATGATGCAGAGTGCATATTTTGTCAGAAAAACAGCAAATATTCCAAGAGACAGAATACGAGAGAAGTACTGGTGCAGTGTCGAGAACTGCGAGCTGATGCAAAGATCAGGAGTGCAGCCACAAAGAAAAGGGACAGCAGAATCCTTGCCATTGTGAGTAGAGACCTTGTAGCAGCTGAAAGGCACTACCACAGGTCATGCTATAGACTTTACACCAAAGAAGAGGTTTCCAAAGGAGAGGTTGCCAGCAATGAAGATGATGATGCTGCAGTCCAGTATGAAGCTGCTGTGAATAAGGCATACAATGAGCTCTTCCTCTTCATCAGGATGGAGCTTTTTGGCAATCCTCAAGTGATGACAATGACTGATCTCTCTTCTAGACTGGTAGCTTCAATGAACTCCCAAGGCATTGCCCAAGTCAAGGAATCAACCAAGAAGCACATAAGGCGAAACCTGGAGAGTGAGTTTGCTGGAGCCTTGCAGATATTCCCTGATGAGAAAGGAAAATTCCTCCTCTATCCCGATAACTTGTCCATGAGGGAACTTGCCAAAGAAAATCAGTCTCTCAAAAGGGAGCTGCAGACCCTGAAAAGTGTCAGTGCACAAGATGTTATAGCCAAAGCAGCCATCAAATTGAGAGCAGACATTAAAAGTCAAGATGTTCCTCAAACCTGGCCGCCTGAAGTCAAACCAGAAGCAGAATGTCCTACCATTCCAGAGTCGCTCATTATCTTCCTGTACTCTCTACTCACAGGCTCAAATGATCCTGATCATGCATCCCAGAGAGTGCAGTGCCTTCTGCAGTCATTTGGCCATGACATAGTATATGCAGTTACATGTGGAAATACCAAGCCTTCCAAGCACATTGTTCTGCCATTCAGTGTCAAATCGTTGACAGGAAATGTAGAGTTGATAAACATCCTCAACCGACTTGGTCACAGTGTGTCCTATTCACAGATGGAAGAGATCAACACTGCCCTGTGTCTCCAGAAACTCTCATCATCAGGGAGTGGCATTGCCCTTCCAGCTAACATCCATCCTGGCATATTCACAACTTTAGCCTGGGACAATAGCGACCGTCTTGAAGAAACTGTCAGTGGTGAGGGAACATCTCACAGAGTCAATGGGATTGCTGTGCAAGCAAAGCCAGTCAACCCACTTCCTGTCCAACCCATGCCCACTGTTCCCAAAACAAAGAAGAGAAGCATTGATGGACCCCCACCAATGTTACCAACTTACAATGCTGGACAACGGGTAGGTTCACCACAAAGCAAAAAGTCAGATGCCGATACTGCAGCCAATACTAAGCTTGCCAGAGAGAAAAACCTTCTTTGGGTCCTAGCACGCATGTCACAACAAGAAGAACAGTCAGTCAGCAGCTGGACAGGCTTCAACATCCTGACTCGAGGAGAGATGACGGTCATCCCCGACAATATAGGCTATCTGCCTACCATCAATGCTTCAGCGACACAAATGTCTACTGTCAACGAGGTGCTTAACCAGTCACTGAGCATCATGCAGTGCTTAGGCCTGAGGAAGATTGTCTGTGTCTTTGACCAAGCCCTGTATGTGAAGGCTGTCGAGATCACATGGAAACACCATGACAAGTTCCATGATATCATCGTTAGGCTTGGGGTATTCCACACCATCTGCACACTGCTGGCAATAATAGGAAAGCGTTTCCAAGATGCTGGACTCAAAGACCTCTGCATTGAGTCTGGCATGATTGCAGAAGGCTTAATTGCTGGTGTTATGGATGGCTGCAAGTACAACAGGGCAGTGCGACTACACAAGCTCCTGTATGAGGCTCTCATGTGACTGACCTTGAATGGTTTCCTGTCCTGGTTGGAAGAAACTCACAGGAATGACATGGTTCACCTGAATGAGACACTGAAGACCATTGACAGCCTTGGGAAAGAAGTCTCACAACATGCTTTGAAGGAGGTCCTCGAGAACAGCTCTTGTACACGCATCATGGATCTATTTGAAGTCTACCGTGAGTTCCTTAGAGGTGGAAACGGCAGCCTCTCGAACTTCTGGATGTCCTATTTGGACATGGTTGAAATCTTGTTGGGGCTCATCCGAGCATCCAGAGAGGGAGACTGGATGCTACACTTGGCTAGCATTCGAGCAATGATCCCATGGTGCTTTGCTTATGACAGGATGAATTATGCACGCTACCTCCCCTACTACTACGCCCAGATGTCTGAGCTGCCCATCACACATCCAGATGTGTACACAGAATTCATGGAAGGAGGCTTCTCAGTCCAACTGGGCTCCACCAATCCCTTTGGCCGAATCCCTGTTGACCAAGCTATAGAAGAAACGGTGAACAAAGACACCCAAACAGCTGGAGGGACAAAGGGATTCAGCTTGAAGCCAGGAGCTGTGACCAAATATTATCTCACAGCTGAGTATAGAAGCATGTACCTCAGACAGCTGAGAGACCTGACAGGTCAAGGCAGGTGCAAATGGTCTCATCCAGATCTACAGAGTCCAAGGATCAAGAGAGATGAAGCAGATGTCCAGTCTCTCATGGACCTTATGGAGAATAACTGGCTCAATCCTATGTCCCCTGATGAGATTGATTTGGTTAGCCTCTCCACTGGCAACATGGCTCCACCTGATGTGACCATAGATCTCTTGAGAGCTCTTGAGAAAGGAGAAGAGGCCTACCAAGCATTCCAGCAAACAAGGTTAGATGCAGACCCACCACCTGTGAAATTCCACGACAAGATGACCAAGCAAAGTCTGAAAACATTCTCCAATGTCAGCGCAAAACAAGCTCATGGAAAGAAAGCACAGGATGTGGTTCTGAAGGCAGATAGAAACCTTTTCAGTCACATGATCCTGGTGGCTGAAAGCAGGAAGGTGAATCTGAAGGATGTCCTTGCCTACCCATTGGGCCCACTACCATGGGCACTGGCAAATGCTGATGGGTCCTTACAAAAAACAAACCAGGCTGCACTTGCCAGAGAGCTTGAAAAGAATGTATCTCCTGCAGAAGACATCCCAATCCCATCTACTTCCATCATTGATGGGATGAGCCTGGTCCAAAAAATGAATGGCAACAACAAAACCTTTGCACAGGTGGCAGAGTCAGCCTTGACCCAGGTCCTCCATGAGGGAGCACAGAGTGGGAGGATTGATGTTGTTTTTGATGTCTATCACCAGACTTCGATCAAAGATGCTGAACGACTGAACCGGGGTGGAGACATCACTCTCCAGTACAAGAATCTTGCAGGGGGACACCACGTCCAGCAGTGGAGAAAATTTCTGTGCAGTTCCTCCAACAAGACCAGTCTCATCAAGTTTCTGGTGGAAGAGTGGAAACTCCCACGATACAGAGCTATGCTGCATGGCAAGGTGTTGTACATGACCTGTGAGGAAACCTGCTACAAGTTGACAGAAGATGGGTGTGAGGAAGCAGCAGAACTGCACTCCACACATGAAGAAGCTGACACCCATCTGCTCCTGCATGCATTGCATGCAGCAAATGCGGGCTCAAAGTCAGTTATCATCACAGCTGAGGACACTGATGTCATGGTGCTTTGTCTTGGCTTCCAGAAGGACATCACCTGTCCCATCTACCAGAAGTGTGGGACTCAGAACCGCACACGGTTTGTCGACATCACCAAACTGGCAAGTTCACTTGGAGACAGCATCTGTGACAGCCTAATTGGCCTACATGCCTTCACAGGCTGCGACACTGTCAGTGCATTCGCTGGTCGAGGGAAGCTGAATGCCCTGAAGATAGTGAGAAAGCGCACTTCCTGCCAAGAGACTTTTAGTCAACTGGGACAGACATGGAATGTGAGTGATGAGCTGTTCCAGAAAATTGAGCAGTTCACCTGTCGGATGTATGTTGCTAATAGCAGCACTGCTGAGGTGAACAAACTGCGTTACCAGCTCTTCTGCACCAAAAGGGGAGAGGTTGAGTCCAGCCAGCTGCCACCATGTAGAGACTGTCTCTTTATGCATGTTCAATGAGCCAACTATCAGGCAGCAATATGGAAGTGCTGTCTGCAGGCTAACCCTGTGCTGCCAAGCCCTACTGAGTATGGATGGACAGACGATGAAGGCAAGCTGGCCATTTACTGGATGCGCTCCCCACCTGCACCAGATGTGGTCTTGGAAATGCTAACATGCAAGTGTGTGCATTCATGCAAAATGCCAAGCTGCATGTGCCTGTCAAATGGACTTCCATGCACAGACATGTGCAGGTTACAGACCTGCAGTAACCAAAAACAGCAGGATGGTCCAGAACTGGACTTTGAACTTGGGGAGTCAGATGATGAGAGAAACGAGCAGTTTGATGAATGACAGTATGATGATTCTGATGGTATTACTGTGGTAGTAGTCTATTGATGCACAGGATGTTGATTCTGGACTTGGTTACCCAGAGCTTGATAACAATAATGTAACCATATTCACATATACCCATTACCCTACCCATTACCATTACATATACCCACTAATGATATGGGATTACATGTATCATTGACTAAGTATATGTAAATGTCAATGTTGTTTAAAATATTAAAATAGTTCATTACCTCACTATGGTATTCCTTTTTATCACGTATTTTGATTGTGTATTTAAACAAATGTATAGAGACCAGTTTGTGACCTAACTGGCTTTGGTCTAGTTAGTTTCTTAGTAATAATGCCCTTCTAATTTAAGGCTCACAATCACCTCACACAATGAAATAGTATGGGTATATTATACATTTTCTGAATCTTTACAGTCCTGTGAGTATTCCAGTTTTTTGTGTTTTGTGTCCCTGATATTCCTAGATGCCACAGGGCTAAAAGAAAGTATATAGTTTAGGCGAAAATTGCAGAAAGATGTGTGTTATTGATGGGTTGAAGAGCTCAAGTGACCTCTATATTTGTGAGAAATATCCACAACAGGGCTTGAATGAAAGCTAAGAAGGTCCCCTTTAAAATGATACCAAAGACAATATTATAGAACATTGAAAAATGTCCTGACCATGAGGCTAAACCAGGATATGCACCAGCGTCTAAAATGCAATTTAGTTTAGCGGGTGGTTAACTTCATGAGCTGATAACTGTGATACAGCTGCCACTCAGGAATGGTTATCATACCAAAATATCATCTACAGACATGGATCCTTTCAAAAATTATAAGTAAGTTTTGCCACCTTGAGTGTACCGAAATATCGTCTGGCCCATGGACTAAACAGGGTTATTACCATATATAGAAAATCGATTTTTAGAGCTGATTGTTTGACAATGGTTTAACATTTGTACATTACTTAGTTAATTCAGATGGACTCTTATTATCCTTCGATGATTTTACTATTAAGTACAGAATCACTATTTCAAGAAAAGGTTATGATAGAATTTGCAAAGCTATTCCCAAAGCAGTATACAATATTCTTCGATTGTTCCTTCTTTGCCTTATCTAAAGGTTGATGATGTCCATCTGCCGGATAAAAGATGTGATAAGAGAAAAGTTAGTTTAGTCTTCAAATATGAAAATTTCGGGGACTTTAACTCTTGTCTTGTACGGGATAACATTGAGGCCCCTTTGAGAAGGTAATATTTTTCTTTTTATTTATCTTGTCCTATTGCGCCTAAGGTCAAAGAAACCAGTGATTTTCTTCACACAAGATTTTAATTTAAAGTGGATCCTTCCATCTTTTGTTCTTCAGGGGCTGAAACTGTTGGCCATCTATTTTTTGAATGTGCTTATGCTGATTTGTTTTGGTCTGATGTTCATGGTCGGTTGTCTTTGAAGCTGCATGGAATACCTTCTTTTGCATATCGTGACATTATTTATTTTATGGACAATTTGGACGCAAAAAAGTTCAGACCTTGTTAATCTTGTAATTATTTTGGGTAAATACATAAATACAATTTACATACTTGTAAATGGAATGGCGGTACTCCCTCTTTCCCCTTTTTCTTGCATAGCTTTGCCGTCTACTTTAAGTCACTGAAAATATGGGAAAATTTAACAGAAAGGCCAAATCATTGTACACATCTATATCTCAGTCCTTGCTATTTTAAAGTCTCTTGCCTTGCTCTCTTCTGCTCCTTTCAAATTACCCTTTTGTTTTGTTTTTTTGTGCTTTTTGATTTGTTTGTAAAATATTATTTAGTCTGTTTTACTTTTCATTATTCTGATGTCTATTTTTATTCTTTCTTTCTTTCTTCAGCATCATCAGCTATGATGTTGGCTGCTGAAAAACATGCTCAACAACTGTCCGCCATTGAGCATATTTTGGGTTTTCGGTAATAAAAGACAGTGGTTTACCATTGCCTTCTGCCCACAGTACAGGAGACCAGACTGCAGCAATTTCTTTCAAGGATTTTGGATAAGAACGAACGTTTGGAAATTAGTCTATAATTTTCTACCCTTGCCGGATCAAGAGAGGTTGTTTTTGCAGAGGGGTTGAACACAGGCAGTTTTACAGTAGTCAGGTACAGACCCAGATGTGAGTGGGCAGTTGATGGTAGAGAGCAGTCTGGAACCTAAGCCAGGGGAGATGGATTTTAAAAATTGTGTTGGAACTATATCACAGGGACTGGTGGAGGGACGCATAAGGTCTACAGTATTAACAACGAACTGAAGAGATACGGGAGCAAATTCCGACACTAAAATTGGATGGCTGAAAGCGGCGGGAGGGGGGCAGTGGGAGTAAAATTGCTTAGACCGTCGATCTTGTCAACAAAGAAAGACAAGACATTTTCACAGTCATTCGCGGAACAGGCAGAAATGGCAGGAAGAGAAGAGTTCACCAGCTGATTGATAGCACTAAACAGAAAGCTAGGGTTATGTATATTATTCTCAATCAAGTCAGAAAAGTAAGCAGCTCTTGAATCTTTAATAGTTTGATTCAATTTAGATAATAACTCCTTATGGAGTTGATGGACTTCAAGAGTAGATTACATATATGAGTAAGGCATACTCTGATGTGTTAAAAAAAAGTTTATTAACGAGATTGTATAGATTGAGCATCAGAGAGGGGGCAGGATATTATAAGTAGAAACTTCCCCTTGCTCCTTTTCAAACATGTAACGTTTGTTTGTTTGCTGTGTTTGAAATAATAACCTTTACTTTCTCTGTTTGAAATAAAGACCTACCTACCGAAGAGTCGATTTTTTTCCCATCTGCGTTCAGCCTTCCTATATTCCCTTCTTTTTTGACGGCTGTTTTCATTGATCCAAGGGGTTGTGTTAATAACTGGGACAGCCTGGAAGTATATGGAGCCGAAAAATCAAGGGCAGATGTACACAACTCATTAAACCAACAAACTTGGTCATTAATGTTGGTGAAGTGAGGAGGACAGCTGGCCAGTTTGGAAAAATAACTAGAAAACATGGCTGCTGACTGCTTATTAAAGATACCAAAGTTAATCATACATTTCCGGGGTAGTGTAGTAAGTAGGTGGAAAGAAGCATCAAAGGTAATACTTGTATGGTCAGAGACAAAATCAATCTTATTCAGGGATTTAAAAGACATGTTTAGGGTGAAAACTAAATCAAGGGTGTGTCCACAGTTATGTGTGGGGCCAGTGACATGCTGCACAAGGTAAAAGATTTAGAAATGTTTAAAAAAAATCTATGACAAATGAGTTAAAAGATTATCAATATGGATGTTAAAATCACCAACTAGAATGGCCCTATCAAATTTAAGAACAAGAGAGGACAATACCTCGGAGAATTCATTAAGAAAACATGTAGATAAATGGGGGGGAGGGGTCGATAAATGATTAGACAGCAAATTGTGTTGTCACACACAATTTTAAAAGTTAAGATTTCAAAACTATTAAAAGAACCAAAAGTAAAAGGAACACAAGTGTAATGGCTCTTAAAAGCAGATACTATACCTCCACCACGACCTGTTAACCTAAGTGCATTCAGAAAATTATAGCTGGGTAGGCAGAGCTCCACTAGAGAGGAGCACTCCCCAGGTCTAAGCCAGGTCTCAGTAAGAAATAGAAAGTCAAGGTTGAGGGAAGTAATTAAATTATTGAGAGTAAAAGACTTATTTGACATGGACTGGACATTTAAAATACTAAAAACAAGTAGAACAAGGGGCTTAGTTGGACTGGAATCACTACAGCAGACTGTAAACAAATTATCTGGCCTGACAGTTGAAGACGTAATGCAAAGGGTAGTGGGTACTAAATCGTGGCCTAATCCTAACAAGAATATTGTAAGAGCCATGGGATGAGAGAGAACTCGCCATTAGAAGAGTTGTTCATTTATTTATTTACTTATTTACTTATTTATTTTCTGTACCTATGGAACTAACCAGGGGGACTGTATGGAGTGTAAATAGTCATTCATGAATACAGGACCGCACAGCATAATGAAATTTAGCCGCTAAGATGCGGCTATCCAGCTTGTTAGTGTGGATACCGTCTCTTCTAAAAAAGGAAAAGCATTCCCAGAACAAATCAAAATGGTCAATGAAGCCCAAATCATGAGCTCTCCAGGTGGATTGAAGCCAAGTCTGAAGGCTGAGGCGTCTGCTGAAGCGCCCTACTCCATGGGCCACTGTGGGAGGAGGATCGGAAATAAAAACAGATTTTCCAGAAGAACTTAAAAGTTTCAAAAGGTTGTTAAAATCCTTTTTTGTTAGTTCAGACTGCTGACAAACTGCATCGTTAGTCCCCTCATGCACTGTCACTCTGTTGGTAGAGGATGGGAGTGAGCTAAGAAGCCCCGGGAGCTTAGCCAGGATACGGGGACCGTGGCTCCAAGGAAACAGTGTGTAGCTGCTTTGAAGAAACGAATGTTCCTGATTATGGAATCCCTCACTATTAATGTAGTTGGGGAGAAGAGGGGACAATGAGTTGATGGCTGTGGGTTCTCAAGGCAGGAAAGAGCATAGTCTGTTTCCACAGGCTGTGTTAATGTCGCTGGCTGATGAAGGGGTGTCTGGGCTGGCAACTGTTGTGACGAGGCCGTGAAACAGACCTGGGAGAGGGATGCCCTGCCGACCCAGGACAAGGAAGACCCATTTTTGAGCACGGCCTCTCTGACTCCTACGACGGGAAGTCATTGATCGGGATGAGGGCCGATGATTTGGCTTTGCAGTGGAGATACAGTGATGCCAGTAGGTATGCAAGGGGTATATATCACGCTTTGGTGGGTACAGGCTGCATGTAGAAGCTGATCCATGAAAGCCTGGCTTTGGTCGGGCATTGGTGAGGGCGTTGTGGGTGAAAATTCGGTGTGTCCATGGGGATATACACAAGGACCTGATGGTGACCAATGAAATAAGATATTGGGGGAAAAGTATAAATTCCAGGCCACGGTTAGTTCCCCCCTGTCATGGCCCCTTTTATTAGGCTGGAATGAGGCTGGGTTTTACAAGGCGGTTAGGGGCCGCGAGAGCAACAGCCAGGGTGGTGTGAGCGGTGTGAAGTACTAAGTGGTGACGCCAGCTCATCCAATTCAGGTAAAGGAGAGTCGACAACAGCTCCTGTGGCCCGCCCAGCGGAGGACTTCCCCTTCGAGCAAACCCAACATGACACATTGCGCTTTGCATTTGACTGTGTAATGACCATCGATGGTCATCAGACGCACCCAAATGCCACGCTCACTCATCCCTTTTTTGCAGTAATTAGAGACCAGTTATAGCAAAGAGTCGCGATACTCAAACCGGGATAGAAAACACTCAGCTATTTGTGCCGAAAAGCCGTTGGAAGTGGATCTTCCGGGCGGCTCATCACAACCCCATGGCAGGTCACCTCGGATATAATAAAACACTCGACCAGATAATGGCTCAATTTTACTGGCCAAGGATTCAGAGACGTGCGTCGGTGGTGTGTGTCTTGTTGCGAATGTCAATAGGTCTTTGACAGATGGCGTCAGCCGCCATGTTTCTGGTATTTCTGTGGTAAACACTGTTCTGGTATTTCTGTGGTAAATGCTGTACTCTACTCGGAGCATGTTCCTTTCATTCACTTTCTTTTTTATCGCTAAAATGGTAATAAAAGAAGACACACGACAGACACACACATCTGAGAATCCACGTTCAAGGGGTCATCGGAAATATTTGTCAGACGTATTGTAACGATCACGGATGAATAGGCTCGGTAGCGCTTGGCTAACAGGTCGGACCCTTTAGTTGACTGGTTAACGTTATCGCCCGTGGTGCGGGAGAGCCAGGTTCGCGTCCCGGCTGCGGCGGCTCCCGTACTGCCCCCCCCGAATTCGCTACATTGGTGATTTCCCGCACCGCCGGCGACAACGCTAACCGCTCGACTAAAGAGTCCGACCTATTAGCCAAGGGCTACCCAGCCCATTCATCCGTGATCGTTACATTGCCCCCTTCCTTCGGGATTCGCCACAGCCAGGACGCGAACCTGTGGCTCCCGCACCACGGGCGACAACGTTAACCAGTCGACTAAAGAGTCCCACCCGTTAGCCAAGGGCTAACGTGTCTACTTATTCGTATACGTTACACTACCCCCCTCCTTCGGGAAACGCTTCCGATGGCCTCACGGTCCTTCACGATCTCGCCATCCCACCTCTGACACCAATGTAGCGCATTCGAGGGCAGTACGGAAACTGCCCGCAGCTGCAACGCGAAGTGCGGGAGCCACAGGTTCGCGTCCTGGCTGTGGCGATTCGCGGGGATGCGAATCCCGAAGGAAGGGGGCAATGTAACGATCACGGATGAATAGGCTCGTAGCCCTTGGCTAACGGGTCGGACCCTTTAGTCGACTGCATGGTTAATGTTGTCGCCCGTGGTGCGGAAAGGCCAGGTTCGCGTCCCGGCTGCAGCGATTCCCATACTGCCCCCCGAATTCGCTAAAGTATAAAATCTTAACAGGAACCATGTCCATCAACATGAAACTTCCATATGAAGGTGACGCAGTCACATTTTTAGATAAGATTGTCACCGTCTGTTGTGCGCTGACAAACCCAATGCCCAGCTATAGTTTAAAAATGCGATGTGTGCTGATGTTAAGCTCAGCCTTTAACTGCACCATTCAAATGAATGCAGCTGTAATATGTGTTGTCGCAGTGATCCGGTCGAAATATAAACAATTCCTGCGCCCAGCCATTGGTGAAATGTCCTTGGGCCTCAAGGGATTTGTAATTATGAAACTGTTCACAGGTATAAGCACTTATACCGTAAACAAGATAGTTGGTGATATCAAGGTACGAGGTTGGGGGCAGCACTGTCATCCCGTATGTTTCTGGGGTCTCCGAGAAACTCACGAGAATTTTCAACAAACACCGCATCCCGGTATACTTCAAACCCAGCAACACACTCCGACAAAGACTGGTTCATCCCAAAGACCGTGTACCACACACCCAGAAAAGCAATCTGGTGTATGCTGTACAATGCAATGAGGATTGCACTGACCTATACATAGGAGAAACCAAACAACCACTACACAAACGGATGGCCCAACACAGAAGGCCTAACTCCTCAGGACAAGACTCAGCAGTCTATCTACACCTAAAAGAGAAGACACACTCCTTCGAGGACAACAACGTACACATTTTGGACAGAGAGGATAGATAGTTTGAAAGAGGGGTGAAGGAAGCCATCTATGCGAAACTGGAAAACCATCCCTCAACAGAGGAGGAGGTCTGCGACACCACCTATCTCCCACTTACAATGCCGTCCTTTCATCTCTACCCAGGAGACTCAAGAAGCCTGGCCTCCAAGAACAACAGTCGGTCACTAACGGCTCCAACCACTCTCATGACCACTGAATAATGAAGTCGAAACTAACACCCCCTACGACCGTCGCTGCTAAACAAATGCAAATCAATAGCTCCGATGGCGACGGGCGCGGCTGGACATCGGAGCACAAAAGAGCCACTCATATCTATGGCTCTGACAACGACTCCAAGAGGATAAATTCCGAGTCTCATCACCAGCCAGTCAGACTAGCTTGGTCTAGTCAGAAAGGCACGAACTGAGGAAGCCTCTTGGATGAGAGACGAAACGTCTTCACGGATATATACCAAGTCCAGTTGCAATTGATTCAACTCCTTTGGATAACCATAACCTGGATGAATTAAATGAGAACATTCCAAGACTCTTAATTAATTTATTTATCATTTAACAATTATGTTAAGTATTTGTGAATTGTATTTTACTGAGTTATTTTAATTTACGGTTATTAATATTCCCTTCCGTACCTCCTGTGCTTCAGTGGCTTCCGCTTTCTCCTCAAAGCGCGTATTGCGTTTATGAGGTTATTCGTGTGGAAAATGCTGTCGTGCCATTTCATTGTTTTCTTTGAAAAATTAACTGCTAATGTTATAACTTTTAGTGGCTATTGTTTTGCTGCTAATGCGATAACATTAACCAGCGGTTTTATGTAGTTCTGACGGCTAAATAATATGTTTGTCAGAGGTTGTAAAGCGTAGTTAGAACGTGTTGCCGCCGCCATTTTATGGCGGCAGGCCGGTCAGTATAATGCAACTAAACGTGGCGTAAACGGTTATTTTGGATGTATAGGAGCAGAGGTGCGGAAGAGATACCGAAAATGTGTTGCGTTTGTCTTCTGCGGGTGTGTGTTTTCCTTGTTACATTTTATCATTTCCGTTGTCTCTGTTTAGTAACCTAACCCCCGCGCTCGTTTTACTTTGCCCACCGGGTGGCACTGTTTCCTTTTTTATATTTTTCATAGTTCAATTTGAGTTTTGAAGAGTTAACGAGTTAACGCTGTTGTGGTCATGTGCGAATGAAATCAGACAGCGCGTATTGCACTGATGAGGAGCAGGGGTGCGGAAGAAATACCGAAAATGTATTCTCTTCTGCAGAGTCAATAAATGCAGAAAAAAATGTCGTTGAGAGTTGCCTCCAACTGTGCCCTATCCACATCCGTTACATTGGTGCCGTGACCCTTGGGATCTTCAGACCAGCTTGATGCTCGTCGCCGTGGATGCTGTGCTGCCGTCCAATCTCCATTTCAGTAGTATTGAGTGGTTAGAAAAAATAATTAGAAAGACTGTGGATTAGGGTATAGTATTTACGTAGATAGCTTTTCCTCTGTGAGATTATAACTGTTAACTAACTGCTAACTAATGTGTATGTTTTTTTTTCCTTGGATGCGCTGACTTGATTTTTTTTTTACTTCACGTTGATTCTCTGGAAAAAATATTAATACATAATACAAGTACATTTAATGATTTAAAGCTAATACTAAAATGGAAACGAATGAGTTTACTACTCCCATTTTGCCAAAATGTAGGGGTGATTGGCTATTACGTAAATTGCGTGAACACAACATCCATTGCACGCTGTCCGTCTTGGGAGAGAGAGATCCCTCCTCTGTTGCTCTCCCTGAGGTTTCTTCCTATTTTTTCGCCCTGTTAAAGGAGTTATTTAGGGAGTTTTTCCTTATCCGATGAGAGGGTCTAAGGACAGGATGTTGCGTTGCTGCTAAGCTCACTGAGGCAAATTTGTAATTTGTGAAATTGGGCTATACAAATAAAATTGATTTGATTTGGCTTGGTCGTAGTGCCTGCAGTAGGGATGTGAGACATTCAAGGTTCATGAATGATAACTGTACAGATACAGGGCTAAGTGAGAACTCAGGCTGTACTCCTGTTAGTGGGTTCATGAGGGAGGGTCCCCACTCTCCTACTTCTGGTATTGATGTCGATGCCACAATATTGTTTTGTCCCAGAAGTTGGAGAGTCGATCACCCGGTGCTGTACATCAGTCGTAATTGGCAGAAAGGGAGAGGGGTGTGGGTCGCTGGAGGGCAGACTGTTAGTAGGGAGGCTGGTTAGTGATCAGCCTAGACACTAGGGTGTGACTAATTAACAATCTATGCTTTATATACCGCAGGGAAGCTGGGATATGGTTGGACTGACACTGACGCAAAAACAAGCAGAACAGAGAGACAGAAGAAAGCCTCACGCGGCTCTAAATGAAAAGAGCGAGACAGCGGCTCCAGCACCTGAGCATATATGGAGCATGCTGAGAAAGAGACTTTAAATAAACCGTGTTTCTGCCTAAACTGTCTGTCTAGGTTTCCATCCCGGCAACAGTCTTGCCACAGTCTACTGTAGCACAAGTCACAGAAATTTTAATGATGGTTACAGGAGGAATGTGTCACAACACACAGTTCATCTTACCCTGCTGCGCATGGGGCTGCGTAGCTGCAAACCGGTCAGAGTAACCATGATGACTCCTGTCCACCATCGAAAGCACCTACAATGGCCATGTGAGCATCAGAACTGGACCTTGGAGCAGTGGCAGAAGGTCGCTTGGTCCGATGAGTCCCGTTGTCTTTTAGATCACACGAATTGCCGTTTACATGTGTGCCATTTACCTGGGGAAGTGATGGCACTAGGATGCACTGTGGGGACACCCCTTAATGGCAACGGTATTCCCTGATGTCTGTAGCCTCTTTCAGCAGGATAATGCACCCTGCCACACTGCACACATTGTTTGGGAATGATTTGAGGTGTTCAAGGTGTTGCCCTGGTGTCCATATTCTTCACATCTCAATCCGTTGAGCATCTGTGGGATGTGCTGGACTGATAAGTCCGATCCATGGTGGCTCCACCGCGCAACTTACAGGACTTGAGGATCTGTTGCTAATGTTTTGGTACCATATACTACAGGACACCTTTAGGGGTCTTGTAGAGTCCATGCCTTGGTGGGTTGGCACTGTTTTGGTGGCACATGGAGGACCAACAGCATATTAGTCAGGGGTCATGCTGTTTTGGCTCATCAGTGTATGCTTATTGCATTGAGTAATAGCAGCTATGTCAGATACATTTGCTCCACAGACAGTTAGCAGTAGCTACTTGAGTCTTTGTAGTGCAAAGAAAGTCAGCGATTAATATGTAAAAATTATGGAATACAAGAAATGTTACAAGCACTTTGTTTTTAAAATGAGCTATTAAATTATGAAAGCCACCATGCAGTTTGGAGTTACTGTAATGTAGCATTTTGGGTTCAGCTGACTGAGACGGGATGGATAACGGACGTTTTTACCAATAGGACACAATGAGTAAAGGTCAATGGCTTTCTATCTGACTCCTTGTGTTCTTTTACTTTCTCACCCCAACGGTGTGTTCCCCCATCCCTACTATATATTCTGTATATCAACATGTGCCAGCGAAATCACAATAGGTCCATATTGAAATTTGACGATGACTGGGTCATTGTGAGCCTGTTACATGACAGAGTCAAGCCTTATAGCTCTGTCATTTATGACTTTATTAGCTGGTGTGATGACTCTTACTTTATCTGCAATTAAACATAACCAAGACAAAGGATATGTTTATTGATAAAGAAGTCATGACCCATGATGTCACAGTGAAGTGTGTAAAAAGTTAGAGGTATCCTGGGAAAGTCATTGATTCTAAACTTGATTTTTGGAAGAATTGTGAGGCAGTGTGCAAATTGTCCCTTTTTAAGATGGATAAAACCATTCAGAAAATATTTTATTTTAATGGGCTTTCATTGAATCAGTCTTTTCCTCTTGTCTGTAATAGTCTGGCAGCCTGTCCAGGGTGTCTTCCCGCCTGCTGCCTAATGCCTGCTGGGATAGGCTCCAGCATCCCCGCAACCATTGAGTAAGGTTAAGCGATTTGGATAATGAATGAATGAATCATCGTTTGTAAATCTGTCCCTCTGAAAATAGCAAGTCCCAAAACCAAACTGTCAAGTGGGCTACTAAGCCGATTGGTGAGGCTTAACAAAATCCATCATCTCTAGCAGTTACAGCGTATGGCCAGCCACATTCTTCATGGCTGTTCCCATCCATTACACAATGAATTTCAGGCATCGGGAGCAATTGATTGTCATTTCTTCCATGTACTTGCATACACAAAAGAAACAAACGCCCACAGCAGTGCGACACAAAAGACAAAAACACATCCCAAATTTCCCAAATAATGACACCACCAAAAACATACAAAAACAGAGGAAAAACCACACACACACGGGCCCCATGGGCCCAGTCGGGCCCAGCCCGAAAAAACAACGTGGAGCCACCACCCCGTGGACCCACCACATGCAGGAATTAGCATTGAGGTAGGGTGCAATGTAGGCCGGGCAACAGGCAAAGGCGGGGACCGGGGCGTGCCAACTTCCGGCATCGCAGATTGGTCCTCAGAACGTGGAATGTCACCTCTCTGGCAGAGAAGGAGCCTGAGCTGGTGCGGGAGGTGGAGCGGTACCAACTAGATGTAGTTGGGCTCACCTCCACACATAGCATGGGCTCTGGTACCAAACACCTGGAGAGGAGCTGGACTCATTACTTTTCTGGAGTTGGCCAAGGTGACAGGCGCCGGGCGGGTGTGGGGATACTCACAAGTCCCCGGTTGAGCACTGCCGTGTTGGAGTTCTCCCTGGAGAATGAGAGTGTTGCCTCTATACGACTGTGAGTCGCTGGGGGAAAGGCTCTGACTGTTGTGTGTGCTTATGCACTGAATAGCAGTTCGGAGTATCCAGCCTTCTTGGAGTCACTGGGTGGTGTCCTAGATAGGGCTCCACCTCGGGACTCCATAGTTCTGCTGGGGGACTTCAACGCTCACGTGGGCAATGATGGAGAAACCTGGAGGGGCATGATTGGGAGGAACAGCCTCCCCGACCCAAGCAGTGCCTTGTTATTGGACTTCTGTGCAAGTCATGGATTGGCAATATCAAACACCATGTTCGAACATAAGGTAGTTCATAAGTGTACTTGGTACCAGAACACCTTAGGCTGAGGATCAATGATAGACGTTGTGGTCATATCATCAGATCTGTGGCTGTATGTTTTGGACACTCGGGTGAAGAGAGGAGCAGAGCTGTCAACTGATCACCGCTTGGTGGTGAGTTGGATCAGATGACGGGGAAGGCTGCCGGACAGACCTGGCAAACCGAAACGTGTAGTGAGGGTGAACTGGGAACGTCGGGCAGAAGCCCCTGTCTATGAGGTCTTCAACTCCCACCTCTGGAAGAAGTTCTCATGTATCCCGAGGGAGGCTGGGAACAGCCTTAGAGCCTTAGAGACAGGGTGAGGAGCTCGGATATCCGGAGGGAGCTTGAAGTAGAGCCGCTGCTCCTTCGCGTTGAAAGGAGCCAGTTGAGATGGTTCGGGCATCTGGGCATCTAATGGTTTGGGCAAAATAATGATATTTGAAAAATTGTGGAATCATGGACAGAGCCAGCCCATTTTGCTTCGATATGGGATATCAGGCAACTTCCATCACAGATCACCTGACAGCATAGAGGGAGACCTTCAATGATGTGGCACCCTTTGCTGGGCAGATCATTTATTTTTTTAAATTGCTCGGCATGACTAAGAAGGGTTGATGCAATGGTGTCTTTCAAAATGAAAAATCTAGTTCTGGTACGTATATTTGCCTCCAACCCCTTTTCGGTGTCTTTTTTTGTGGGAAAACCATCTTAAATAATATATTAAGTATTTTTAAACTTTAAACGTGTCTGGAGGGGTCCTTTATGGTTTGATTTGCACTTCGGGTAGTTGAGATTGTTGGAGGCACCACTGAGATTGGTGTCTTCAGCCCAGTGACGCTGGTCCTAAAAATTAAAAACCAACAGGCAACGTATGTGCTGAGATGGGCGTGTGTCTACAGGTCCAGTGATGTGATATGCTGTCATAAAGGGTGTTGCAGTGAGGCTGTGGGTTTGCGAGTCTACTTACCTGAATACTGGAAGGGCTGTCTTCTTGCCAAGGGACTGAGGGTGCTGTTTACTCACCAAGGGACTGACAGCACTATGGTTAGCCTGGTACAGCAAGTCTGCAAGGATCCAGTGAGAACCAGGACTGAACCATTGTTCAATCGTATCCTGGCCACTCAACTTGCCATCCTCACCAGCCAACATCAGCGGGACTGGGGCCACCACCTGCCTTTGGCCCTGTGGTCCTACCGGACTGCTGTTCAGGAGTCCAGCCAGTACATGCTCGCAGCCCTTATGTTTGGGCGGGAAAAGGGATGGACTACCTCCGGAGACTGAGGGATCACCTGCAACAGTGGTGTAGTCGGGGCCATACGCACGTATACGCCGTATACTTACCTTTTTCCCGGGGCTGTTTGCATATACTGACTTCTAAAGATCAATATTTGCGTATGCCCTTGGTATACCCTCTTTTTAACTGCTTAACAAGCCCGTAACTTACTGTCTTTTTTAGCTTTCCATACCTCTCCCAGGTCACAAAGGGTTAGACTGAGTAGAGCGTGGAACAGATGTAACTATGAGAGAATCGCAGCCTTTGAGTAGTATGGTTTCAGCCAAATGAGCCAATCAGTTGGTTGGACCCGACTCCGACGTTGAGCTCTGTCACCGCCAGGCTCTGCATCGAGCAGCTTCTCGAGGCATTCACACTTGCCAGACGCGTTATTATGGATCCCACTGCTTTTCTGGGCAAGACACGCCGGATTCTAGGAAGACCCGCCCCTACTCTATCTCTGATTGGCTAGCCCTATCCCTAACCTTCACCAACCTAACCAACGGAGGAGACAAGTACTAGCCAATCAGAGGCAGAGTTTGCGGAAAACGGGTACGAGTACTGGCCAATCAGAGACAGAGTGCCCAGAAAAGCAGTGGGTTTCATAATAACGCTTCACAAGAATATCACCCAAGTGAACCTAAATAATCGATATATTTGCTATAGCATGATAAAATTACTTAATCACTGCCATACTTGTAGAACTAAGAGGCTCCATCCGCGCTGTTCGTCGCTGCAGATACGAATGCTCGAATTGCCGTTTGCCATTTTTCTAACCTTAAGTTAATATTAGCTAGCTACCATGTCAAATGATTGTGAGCAAGGCTAACATTGCTAGCCAACTCTAAAGTGGACTGTATGCTTAATTCCCTTAGTTTATGCAGTTTTTTGGCCGGTTATTTTTTTCAGATTACCCGCCATTGGCAGATAAGCCAAAATGTCTTCATATTGTAACGTGCATGGATAAGAAGACACGCTGGCCGCTGGCTCGCGGGTCTGACCCTTTAGTCGAGCGATTAGAGATGTCTCCTGCGGTGCGGGCGATACGGGTTCGCTTCCCGGCCGCGGCAGTTCCTGTGGTTGCGTTGTCCCCCGAATTCGCTACATTGGTGTCAGAAGTGGGATGGAGCGACCGTAAGGCCATCGGAAGCGTATGCGCCCTGAGGCGTGAAGGAGCTAATATGCTTAAGCGCGGGGACGCGCTTCCCGAAGGAGGGGGGTATTGTAACGTGCATGGATAAGAAGACACGCTGGCCGCTGGCTGGCGGGTCTGACCCTTTAGTCTAGCGGTTAGCGATGTCTCCCGCGATGTCTCCCACCCCAGCTCTCTGGCTATACCCCTTTGCTACAAATCTAGCCTTGTACTTGTCGTGTCCGTCTATATCTGTCTTTATCGAATACACCCACCTTCCTCCCACTGTTTTCTTGCCCTCTGGCAATTTCGTAAGGGGGAATGTTTTGTTGTCTCTTAGAGACTCCATTTCCTCGTCCATTGCCCTGGACCACTTTTCTGATTCTGGCGATTCCATGGCCTCTTTAAAGGTCAGAGGGACACCGCACACTGCCCTGTATGCATAATCTATAGTAGTGAGTGAGCTGTCATCACTGTCGCCCTGACTATAGTCTATCAGGTATCTCGGAGGGTTGCGTTCCCTTTGGGGGTACCTCCCACTGGCTGAGGCTTGTGACGTCACCCTTGGGTGCTCCTCGTCATCATCCTCGGGTGCTGACTGTGTACCGTCAGTCTGTACATTTTTCTGTACTCTAGGCTGAGTTGCAGCTGTCTCAACAGACTTTCTCTCTCTTACCCAGTCTTCTGGGTGCAGACCTGGTGTCTGAGTCTCATTTTCACTAGTTGCCTTGTGTACAAATTTAACTAGTCTGTGTTTCTGTACTTTCTCTTGGTCAGGGTAGTAGACTAGGTAGGCCGGGCTGTTCTTGTCGTGTCCTACAAAACGCCCCCTCTCACATCTAGAATCTAACTTTCCCTTGTCCTGCTGGTAAGCATAGCATTCTGTCCCGAACTTTTGCATTCTAGCCATGTTGCACTTTTTTCCTGTCATTGCCGTGTATGGCGTAGTGCCTGTGTGCTTGTTGAAGCATCTGTTTCTGGTGTGGGCTGCCTCCTGTACAGCATAATGCCAGAGGCTCTTTGGTAGACCACTATCTATTAGCATACACCTTGCCATCTCGAATAGTGTGCGTCCTTCTCTCTCTGCAACGCCATTTTGATGGGGAGAGTATGGGCAGGACGTCTCATGTCTTATTTTGTTCCGTCTCAACAGGGTTTGAAACTCCTTGCCTGTAAACTCAGTTCTATTATCCGACCTTATGCATTTCACTGTCCCATAGGGAGCTACATCTGCCAGAAATTTCTCGGTCGCTTGCACTGTGTCACTCTTTGTTTTTAAGAAATAAACACACACTGCCCCTGTGCACACATCTGTAAATGATTGCATGTACCTCAAACCATTAATGGACTCGTTTGCCACAGGACCGGCTAAATCAGTGTTTACCAACTCCAGTGGTGTCTTGGCTTTGTCTGTAGATTTCCTGTTCCTGTTTTGGGTAAACTTCCCTTCTATGCATACTGCACACTCTTTGTCAGGTTTACACACTTTACCCTTTATATGCATACCATCAGTGATATCCTGTAGCTTTATGATATCGTCATAGTTGCAGTGGCCCATTATCTCATGCCAAGTTTCTATATCATGGCTCACATGGCACTTTTCAACAACACATTCAGTTTGCAAATAGTACATTTTCCCCTGTACAAAAATGTCAAACCTGGTACCATCCGGTGACATCAGGGCATCTCTGCCCTCTTCGAAGAACACACTGGCTCCGTGTGCTGTCGCAGACTTCACAGAGAAGAGCTCTTGGGGGTACGATGGAATATATAGTGCGTTCCGCAGTGTCACTCTACACCGTCGCCCCTCACTGTCGAGCAGACATACCGTAGCATCTCCCCTGCCCTGCACCACACCAAAGGTGCGCTTACCGTCCGCCAGCTCCATGCAGTGTTTCTCTGGCTCGAACGAGCTGTCAAAGCTCTTGAACTTCTTCTTATCATTGACTATGTGGGAAGAAGCCCCACAGTCCACAATCAATCCTGGTTTGAACTGTTGCCGTCGTCCTGGTCCTGCTGAGCTGGTCTCTCCAGCCTGCCCTCTGAAGATGTAGTTCTCTTCTTCCGCAGCATTCCCCGGTCCCTGACCTCGACCTGCTCCGTGACCACCCCCGCCGCCGCCACCTTGCTCGCGTGCACACCTGGCTCCATCAGCGCGGTCCTTCTTCTTGCACACTTTGTCCGTGTGACCCTTGACCCGGCAGAAGTTGCACCACATGCTGCGTGAACAGTCCGTTTTCCGATGGCCTTTGTCACCGCATCGCCAGCACACCGTTTGTTCATCATCTCCCTCACAGCGTTTCACTGGCTTTTTCTTAGGCGCTGCGTGGGCCTTCATCACCCTCTCGGACGTCTCGTCCGATTCTGTAGCATTAGCTACATCTTCTGCCGCCTCGAAGTTTCTCAATTTGGCCTTAAATTGTCCCAATGTCAACTCACTGTCGCCATGTGTCACCATTAGAGTGAATGGCTTATATCTCTCAGGTAACCCCCTCATCACCATGGCCATCATTAGTCCCTCACTCGGTGCTTCTCCCGCCCCTTTGAGAGCCGTAATGATTTGTTCAGCTCGGATAATGTATTCGGTTATCGTCTCATTATCAGCTTTCTTTAGCCCAGTCAATGTTACATACAGAGTGACAATCCGGGGTCTGCCCTTACCAATGCAATGTTCCCGCAACACCCATAGACTCTCTCTACCTTTGTCCTTCGTTTCTCTGAAGATCAGTCCCAAGCTTGTGTTGTCCAATAAAGGCGCCAATGCGCAGTAGGCGTCCGCGTTCCGCTCCTCGTCTAGGCCCTGCTCTTCCGCTGTCAAAGGTCCCACGGGCTCGGTAAGAATGGTGGTTTTCAGCCCCACACCATGCATGCAACAGAGCATTCGCTCTTCCCACAGTTCATACTCATCGGCCTGTCCGTTGAATGTGGGCCACCTGCTCTTCTTTCGCTCCATCTCCCTAGGTAGCGTTAGCTTAGCTTAGCGTTCCGTTAGCTTCCCGATAGCCTCTCTCGATGCTAACTAGCTTCACACTTGCTAACTTGCTACTCCGTGCTAACCTGCGCGCATCCCACCATCCGAGGTTATCACACTTCGTGTACTTCTTTTATCAAACTACTAAATAATTCAACGTTATCTGGGCCCATAACCTGTTAGAAGACTGGACTAATACTTTATGTATATCTCTGCGCAGATGAAGTGGATTATTAAACCGTTATAAAGAATCGTACTGACTACCGAACTTCTGCTGGAGGGAAAAAAATGCAGCCTTCGTTTATTCGGTAGTTTTGGGAGAAGAAGAAAATGAACAGCGTCTCAGTGACGTACAATCCACGCATGCAAGCGCAACACCGCCCACTTGTGGATAAACAAAGTCGTAAACAAAATAATAGTACACAGTAACACATAGTCATACAAATACACTGGTGTTATATCTCAACAATAACATTAACGTAACGTCATATAAAGTAATTTACCTTTTTAATATTGTGACCAGGTGGACAGCAGGGCACCAGGCACATGGGATTACATCCCAGGTGTTGATTTAATCATGACAGACATTGCTTCATTCATAATTACATACATTATTTCCTGATGATCATTTATTGTTTGAAGTTTTTTTTTCCTGAAAGCCATGAAATGTAGGCCTTGTTGTTAATGGTTACTTTATGGCATACAAATGCACAATAATAATCATCAGGTTTGTAAATGTTTAATTTGAATATATAATATCCACATATCAAGCTATTGTTACA
Source organism: Lampris incognitus (assembly GCF_029633865.1). Classification (NCBI taxonomy): domain Eukaryota; kingdom Metazoa; phylum Chordata; class Actinopteri; order Lampriformes; family Lampridae; genus Lampris; species Lampris incognitus. The sequence goes on along the minus strand of NC_079212.1, from coordinate 101,479,431 downwards.
TTATTACCTTACATTGCAAAGCAGCCTTAAAAAGAGGAGAGAAGAATATTGGTTTTGTTAACATTATGTATTTATTCTAAAGTCAATATTTTCAAGGGACACTTAACTTTCAATGTTTTTATTTTATTTGTCATTATGAGCATTTTAATTTGTCTTGCCATAAGCCCTATAAAAGTATGCCTGTAATCACCTTTGGATAATAATGTAAAAGGACTTATTCAGTGGAGATATCACAGGGGAACATTTTGACAAACTGACCACTTGTTTCACATGCTGCCATCTCACATTGCATATGAACAGATTTTGTTTTCATGTAGAAACATTTCAGTGCATTTTAAAACAGCCAATTCACAGAAATTGAACTTCAATATGTAAAATGGCATATTCCCTATATGATTTTCTTACCTGGGCTTCTGACTGTTATGCTGTTAATATTTTGAACAGACTTCCTGATTGAGTTCCAGCTATATTGTCTGCAGTTCCAGGATTAATATTGTAACGTGCATGGATAAGAAGACACGCTGGCCACTGGCTGGCGGATCTGACCCTTTAGTCTAGTAGTTAGCGATGTCTCCTGCGGTGCGGGCGATACGGGTTCGCTTCCCGGCCGCGGCAGTTCTTGTGGTTGCGTTGTCCCTCGAATTCGCTACATTGGTGTCAGAAGTGGGATGGAGCGACCGTAAGGCCATCGGAAGCGTATGCGCCCTGAGGCGTGAAGGAGCTGATATGCTTAAGCGCGGGGACGCGCTTCCCGAAGGAGGGGGGTATTGTAACGTGCATGGATAAGAAGACACGCTGGCCGCTGGCTGGCGAGTCTGACCCTTTAACGATGTCTCCTGCGGTGCGGGCGATACGGGTTCGCTTCCCGGCCGCGGCAGTTCCTGTGGTTGCGTTGTCCCCCGAATTCGCTACAATAATAATCTTATTTGATTCTTGCATTCATATATCTAAACTATATTTCTAATGATTTACTATGCAATGAAGATCATAATGTGGGCTAAATATATTTCTCTCTCTCTTCTTTTTACTGTCTACAGATATGACGAGTACATCCATACCAAAGCAACTTTTGATCTTAACCAGCCTCCAATCTCCCAATTCATCGAATTGAGGAGTGTGCAACTGTACACCTGCAACCATCCCCAGCAGAAAGCTATTACAAACTCAATACTGTCTGACCTCATTATAAAGTGCAACATGCCATTGTCTATCGTTGAACATCAAAGCTTTAATCAGTTTTTGTCAATAGTGGACAACAAGTACTCTCCAGTGAGTCGAAGAACAATTACTTCACAGCTTGACAGTCTGGTGGCAGATAGGCAAATCAAGCTACAAAATGAACTAGCAATGGCAGATAATGTGTCAGTGACTGTAGACATATGGTCAGACCGCAGGATGAGAGGCTTTCTTGGAGTTACAGGACACTGGATCAACATCGAAGATGACAGCCTTATGTTGAAATCCCAGTTGCTTGCATGCAACCGCTTCAAAGGATCCCATACAGGGGAAAGAATTTGAGAAGAGTTGAGCAAATATGTGAAGAATATCAGATCAAGAAAAAGGTTGATCACATCATCTGTGACAATGCTGCAAACATGAAAAAAGCGTTCACTACATGTTTTCCAGGACAGGGAGATGAAGAAGATGACCTTGATGATTTCGACATTTGGAACGACCTGACAGTGGAAGAGGAAGAGATGGTTGAAAATGCCTTGAGTGCAAAAACCCAGACAAGACTCGATGTTTTGCACACACTCTTCAATTGGCTATAGGTGATGGCCTTAAAGAGACTAAAGTACTCAGTGCAGCTCTCGCCAAAGCTTCCAGGTTGAGCTCTTTGCTCCACACAAGCACCACTTTCAAGGACAGATTTGAGAAGGAGTTTGGGCAGCGTGGAATCCCTGCCTCTGTTACCACACGCTGGAATTCTACACTGAGGCAACTGACATCAGTGCTCAACTGTGACCACCTGAAACTGTCTATAGTTCTTGAAGAGGTGGGACACAAAGAGACAGTATTCACAGCCAGAGAGTGGAATCAGATAAAGGAACTAGTGAATGTCCTTCAACCTTTTGGAGAAGCCACGGATCTCACACAAGGAGAAAAAATTGTCACTATAAGTGCTGTGGTACCCTGTATCCTTTCTCTTAATCATCACCTGGAAAATGAAAAAGAGAAAGTGTGCTACTTGGGTGGCTTGATCCGTAGCCTGCAAGGATCACTCCAAAGAAGATTCAGAGGGATATTTGTAAGTGTGAGGATGGCAGATGACCAGAGTGATGGAGCAACCTTACCCTTCTCTGATCCTCTATACCTAAAAGCTGCTCTGCTGGATCCTGCATTTGGCACCATGTGGTTGACCCATGATGTTTTGGCCCCTGAAAACATCAAGGAGGATGTGTCTGTGATGATAAAAAGTATATTGTTTTCCGTAGTAATCCAATTTTAATGTCAGACCATAGAAGAAATGGGCTGTAAAAGAAATGTTCAGTATGCTGATATACACTCACTGAGCACTTCAGTTTTTGTTGACATTGTCAGAAAGGTGATAATTCTATTTTATATTTATTACTGAGGTTGTAGTGGGTGCTGGTGGTGTACTGGAGTGTGCTATATTGAAAAGTGTTCATTTTGCCTGCCACATTTATGTTAATGAAGTGGACAAAATATTTTAATATATTTTGATAATATTTTGTGACTATTGTTTTTCCTTGTTCATCAGACTCGATTCTAAGAGAAGTGTGCACGACCAGTCCAACCACTGATGAGCAGGACCAAATGACACCAGCAGAGCCACAGCGTCAGTCTGGGCTGTTCTTAGCATACCGCAAAACACAGAGGATGGATTCAAGTTCCAGTCCCCAAATTCAGCTGAACCACTATTTGGACATTTGTGATGGACAGAGCTGCCTTCAGTTTTGGGCCATGAACAGGCGCACCCTCCCCTCTTTGTTCAAGGTGGCGGTAAGAGTTATGGCAGTCCCTGCATCAAGTGCACCTGTTGAACGTGTGTTCAGCCATGGCGGGGTGATTATGCGACCCCATCGCTCACAACTCAGTGACAAAGTACTATCAAATTTAATTTTTTGCAAGTGCAATGCATTGCAAGTTGACTTATGTTTCAAGGCAGCAAGATCACTACCAGCTTTGAGGCTTGTGTGATTCCACTTCCTATGTGCGTGTGATATTACTTTTGAAATTTTCTTTTTTTTTATGTCCGATGCCATGTGTGGCAAATAATATTCTACAACATGTAGGGCGTTTGACTGATTGACTTAAATCAGTTTTCATCTGTTCCGTGTATACCGCCACCTAGAGGTTCTGATTGATTCTGTTAATAGTTTGCAGATCCTACTCAAGAAAACTTCAAACTTCAAGCTATTCACATTTAATGGTTTTAGTATGCCACATGCTATTCTTGTTATTTTGTCCTGTTCATATCCACACTAGCTAGCAACTTTGCCACACAGTTAAAGGGATATTTCACTTTAGTATAACTTGTCAAGTTTCAGCAGTCTTATCTCCATCTAAGTGTATCTACAAGTAAGTTAGCAACCACTGCTGTCCCTGTCATGAGGAGCCTGACACCTGGGAGGAATGGTGGTGTTGACAGCAGATGACAGGGACATGTAACCTACTTGTAGATACACTTAGATGGAGATAAGACTGCTTAAACTTGATCAGTTATACTTAAGTGAAATATTCCTTTAACCTTGTGGCAGGGATGCTAGCTAGTGCAGATATGAACAGGACAAAATAACATGAATAGCATGCGGCATACTAAAACCATTAAATGGGAATATGTTTTCATGGTTTGATGTAATGTCAGCATTGTTTACATTTCAGGCAATATTTTTTATATATACTTGTTTTTATTTTATATACACTATTCAGTTGATGATGCAATACTTTTTTGGTGCACAGAAATGTTAATGTTAAGTTAATGAGAAGCACCTTAGACAGATGCATTAACCGGCCAAGGACAAATGGCGTGACCCTCCTGAAGGGAGAAGTAAGCAGTTAAGTAAGTTAGATAATTGTAAGCAGGCTGCAATAGTTAATGTTGAAATAAAACTCAACGTGTGTACCACTGTCTTTCCTGATTTAAATGTGGAAACTGGGGTAGATCATCAGATTTTTGTATGACTTGATTTGTGATTTGCTTGACCTGAGCAATGACTTGACTTGACTTGCTTGACTTATAGCAGGGACTCGACTTGACTTGCTTGATTCTCACCACAGTGACTTGAGACTTGCTTGTGACTTGCACATGTGTGACTTACTCCCACCTCTGCTATGTATAAATGTATTATTTAATTGTATTATTTGTTTTTTAGAGAAAATTATACACTGTCATGTAATGATTCTCATAACATTATTAGTAAACAAAACAAAATAAAAATTGACTTCTCTTGTGTCCATTTTTGGGCTACCAAAAATTGTCCTCGTCTACCAGGTTTGACCTGTTTATAAGTGTGATGTATTGTTGTTATAAGTGATTATTGTTGCTCTCAAAATATGTTGAATTGCATAGATTTATATTATAGTCTTCAAACATTTCTCGGGGGGCATGCCCCCGAACCCCCCTAGTGGGGCTGGGACACATGACCCTGCAGTACACCACTTCTTTTTTTTAGGACTACACTACTGACCTGCAAGTGGTCCATGACTACACCTGCCAGATCCAGGCCAGAGAACCAAAAAAGAGCTGTAAAGATTCACAGATTGTGGTTATCCTTTCAAGTGGACAAAATTCATAGAGAAAGATATAAGTGGATAAGATTGTGTGAACCAAGCTTAACAGGAGTTCTGCCATCTTACATGTGATGGATATTATCTCTGCAAATTCACTGATGGTCTCTTTCTCCAGGACATTGTTTTGTAAGGGATCGTGATACAGTGCACAACATTTATGGCTAAAGGCAAATTTTAAAACTTCATACGTAGGTCTCTAGAGTTTTCAAATGGTCTCATGAATTTGTCAATCCAACTGAGGAAAATCATAATTCAAATTATGGTAGTGTGACAGTTCTTACTTATAGCCGGGATATTTGTTTGTTGTGGAGCATAGGCCTATTATCCTTCTCTCTTCTGAAATTAAAGAGCACATGGTAATGTTAGAGAACACAAAAACAAAGCAATTTGCTTTCATCAGTTTCTGTAATAGGTTTGAGAAACACTTGCAGATTCAGGTCCTGAAGAGGTAGATGGGCCTGTGGATTGTTATGTCACCTCATCAAATGATATTGCTCCTGGCATTCCAAATGTACAGAGTCATTTTATTAAAGGTTCAAAAAACATTATCAGACTCTATCCACATGAGGTTCAACTGTTATGGTGTAAAGGCCTGTGGGGTGTGTGTGTGTGTGAACGAACTATATTTTCCCTGGCATTCCATGTCTGGGGGACCATGTGGTTGAGTTTTAGAATGTGTGCACGCACACATACACATATGCAAAAAAGGCTGCATTTCTGATCATTCTGATAAACAGTATGCAGTTAATCAGTATGCACATGTCTATGTTTTTACGTCACTCTTTTAAATAATATTGCGTCTTTGACTATGCAAACTTATGGGTTTGAAACCCATTAAAAAACACATAACTGAAGCTTTACTGTGAATTCCTAGTTCTTAGCAACAGCTGGAGGTTCAACTATAATAGTGTGCAGGCCTATAGATTTTTATATACCATCATGAAATCTTGCCCTTTAGCTCCCAGTTGTAAAGTAGCACATGTTGAAGTTAAGCATACAAAGCAGTTTTTTTTTTACCATGTCAGCACTTTGCTGAGTTAACTTCTCAAATATGGTCTTATGCAGGGTAAGCGTTATGTCAAGCAGGTATTATTATTTATTTTATTTTTTTACATTTAGAAATATAGAGGATGTGATGTAAAAATCCATGTGCCATTTTCCAGAGTGAGCATTCACACTTGAGAACCAAGTCAGACAACTGACTAATGTAGTAAACTGTGTATCAACCCAATATACTTGTCAGTGCTTGTTACCAAAGTAGAGGATATCAAGCTACACCTCCATGAATCTGGTGGCCCATTTCACAGACTTTTTAACAAGCTCTTAAAGGGTTGAGCTCATGCATGCCAACTATATCATAGGGCTCAACAAGTGGGGACCTTCCTTCACTGATGTTTGGTGTAGTTAACCCTACATAAAGCTCAATAGTGCATTCCAGTGTTGAGGTGTCACCCTTTACAGCCAACTTGCAGCAGTTACCTACATAGAGTATCGTCGCTCTTCACATTGCGTTGTACCATGGCTTCAGCAGGTATTTATCCCAAATGATTACTTCTTGTTTTGCTGTGTTGCAATGTCGTATTAAAATGGTTTTTTTTCTTGATATTTATTTTTGTAAATACAGGTTTGTTTTTTGTTTTTTTGCTCCAATAAAATCAATTACTGATCATGTCAAAATGAAATCAAGATTTAGGATTTCAGAGAGCTCATCAGACTGACAAATTTCAGCCGGGAAACTTTGCCCGACCCAAGTCAAAAGTGCTGCAAGGTATGTAAAATGAGTTTTCCCAAGAAATTGTCAATGTATTTTCACAGGACTAGCATCCACACTGTTGACTGTGCTTGTCCCAAATGGGGATGATGGAAAGGTGCTTTTGTTTGTTGAATTGGTTTTATAATAGCTGATTTATGTAGCCTAGTGGTCTCCAAGTTATGGGATGTTGTGCATATATATTAAATCGTAAACTGAAATATAAAGGACATGAGAGAATCCATGTGTTACATGTTTAGAATAACCACATCGCATTAGTGTCTGTATAGCTCTGACTCTGTATCAGTCTCACCGAGATGAATATTACTAGATTTGTTGGACTTGAGAAATTATAGTTAATCCATTTCTTTTGTTATCGCTGTAGTCTAAGCATTTATTCAGGGAAAAAAATTACATATGGCTCACAACCATGCAAAAAAACAACTACTGAAAGCTGATCTGCATCACATCTGGACTTCAATGGGTTATGTTAAGCAAAGCTGCCCATCATTTCTCATGGGGTTGTGTCTGAGTTATTCACAATAACATCACGGTCTATTCTCACACTTGATCGAGCAGTTGAACATTTAAATCAAGACAAAAAAAATAGTTGTTTGGGTTGGTTGATTTTGCTGACCTGTGTCTGCTATTAACCCTCATTTGTTTTTTGTTTTTGTTTTTTTTTGTTATTCACCCAGTGGTCCTGCGGGTCTGGTGGAACCACGACATTTTGGAGTATTTAAAACAATACAGCCTGTTCAAATTATTTTTTTTAAAAACTTAACAGATGATTCTATTTATTTAGAGAATTTAGGCAATTTATTTATTTAAATTTATTAAATTAAAATTATTTATTTAGACAATCATTTAGGCAATTTAGAGAGCATATATCATTAAAATGTGCCATTTACCTCTGCTAGTTCATATTTATCAATAAAAGTGCCACTCGTTTTTTGTGCTAAAATTTGATTTTTGTATAAAACTCAGTTGTTATCAAGATGTGTGGAATATATGTTTCTCTTGAACAAATATAAATGAAACAGAGTTTTCATCACTTTTGATGTTTATTGCTTTCAACTGAACAAACTGAAAAGACACATTTTACATGCAGCATTTTTTTGTTTTTCTTGCAAATTATAAATGTGCCGCATTGAACACAATTCATCCTGGTTACACATCACATGAGGGAAGAATCTTACTGTGTGTGTGTGTGTGTGTGTGTGTGTGTGTGTGTGTGTGTGTGTGTGTGTGTGTGTGTGTGTGTGTGTGTGTGTGTGTGTGTGTGTGTGTGTGTGTGTGTGTGTGTGTGTGTGTGTGTGTGTGCAAATATATTTCTTGCATTTGATGCATGTATACTGTGTCTTCCTGTCCGTCTTGGGTCCACATACATCGCATTGCTTCTTCTTGTTGCTACCGGCTCCAGCCTAGAATGATGAAAACACTTAGATCAGAAATGTTACGCCTCTCTCTCTCTCTGTCTCCCTCTCTCAATTACACGTATATGTAGTTACAGCAGGCCAAGGTAGGAGAGTCAGACACTCACTTGCAACAACATAACTCACACTTACTTCAGGTGGTGGCTCTGTTGGTTGGATGGATGGGGCATCATCATCCTCCTGAATCCTTCTAAGGATGGCTAGAAGCTGGGATCCTTGGAATATGTTGTCGCTACTGGATTTGAAGTCTTACCAATGCTTTGCCCAGCTCCTTGAGAAACATCCGTCTCTCCTGGAGCTTCCCTCTGTTCCAATCTGGGTTCAGCGCCATCCAGATGACAAAAGCATTGCATGCTGAGATGTCCAAGATATTGAAGAATATCACAAGTGGCCAGTGTAGGGTTCTTCTTTTGCAGCTGTTGTTGCCAGTCACCAGCTTGTCTAAATTGTCCACCCTTCCATTTGTTCCATTATGATTTCTGGTTTTTGATGTTCCTGGTCACAGATTCTCCAATCCCTATGCAGCGTACTCATGAGTACCACATTTTTGCCTTTCTTTGGCACGTAGGACAGCAGGGACATGTCGGCCGTTAACACAAACTTTGATGAATTGATGGGCCTGTTCTGAATAGTCAACAGCTGAGGTGGAAGCTCTGCTTTGTTTGTTTGTAGCGTTCCTACCATTGTCAGCTTCCTCTTGAGGAGTTCATGTCCCAGCTTGTGTGAAGTAAAAAGTTATCGCATGTGATGTTGCGGCCACGGAGTCCCTGTGTCATGTTCAGCACAACCTGCATCCCTTGGTTCTTCTCAAGGGCTTCTCCATCTGGCTTCCCTGTATACACCTGCAAGTTCCACTTAAATGATGAAGCAGTATCACAAGTAAATCTGAGGCCACATCTTAATTTCTTAACAGGACATACCATCTAAACCTGCATTTTATTTCAAAATATTGAATGTTATGAAATAAAATTGAGGGAGTACATAGAGTCTCGTGTGAAATGTAAGAATGTTGAAACGGTGTGTGTGTGTGTGTGTGTGTGTGTGTGTGTGTGTGTGTGTGTGTGTGTGTGTGTATACATGTTTAGCTATCCTTGTGCGGACATTTGGTTAGGGTTAAGGGCTACAAAATGAATGTGGTCAATGAGGGGTCCGCACAAGGATAGTGAAACATGACTGTGTGTGTGTGTGTGTGTGTGTGTGTGTGTGTGTGTGTGCGCGCGCGCGCACGCATGTGTAGTTTCACATACTAAAGAGGGTAAAGAGTACGGGAGATGTGGCAGCAGACAGGTTCTCGGTGTATGAGGGGCCATACAAGCCATAATATAGTATTCTGGCCCTCTCACATACATACGTTCTCCTTTCAAATACACACATATATTTTAATTCTTACACCTACACATGTTTATTCTCATATTTAATTCACACATTCACACATTTTACACTTATTTTCATATGTGTTCACTCACTCTTTCACACATTTTACTTTCATATTCATATATTTTAACTATCAAATATATTAACTATTAACTATTTATTATAATATATCGCAGACATACATATATCTATATACACACACACACACACACACATATATCTATACACACACACACACATACACACACACACACATATATATATATATATATATATATATATATATATATATATGTGTGTGTGTGTGTGTGTGTGTGTGTGTCCACAGGGTGTTTCAACGAAAACTTTGATGTAGAAAAAAGAGCTCAACAATTCAGGAGCAAAGACATTTTTTTATAGCTCAGAGTTGTTAAATGGCAGAACAAGCTTGTTTCATGCACAATGCACTCATAAGCTGCCAATGTGTGTGTGTGTGTGTGTGTGTGTATGTATATATATATATATATATATATTTAAATATATACACTTAGCAAAAATAGTAAGGAAATGTGTGTTTGGCAGATTATTTCTTCGTTGTAACAATGCTTCTTGGCAATAAATTTTATACCGTTGGAAAGCCTGTTTATTTCTCTTTTAAATGGTGCCACATTTGTAAGGAACATGCATTTGTGGGATGAGCAGCAGAGCTGAGTATGTCGGTTGCGCCCATGAAAAATTTGCCAAATCTTCTCTGCCAATGCCAAACAGCTTATTTTGCTGCTGCCATTGACTCTTGTTTTGAGCTTCTGGTACCCCAAGTGCTGACAATCAGGTGCCTGATATAAGATTTATAGCCCTCCATGTCACGCCCCTAATTTTGGTGCACAGCAACCAATCAGAGCAGAAAATATCTGAACTATTACAACCAATGGGGTAGGTAGTTACGATGCACAGCAACCAATGGTGGGGTAGAAAACATTACTATATATATATATATATATATATATATATACGTATATATATAGTGGGGTGGTGTTGGGGTACAGTTGGAAGGACAGGCAGTTAAAATATTAAAAATATATTTTAAAAAAACTCTAATAAATGTCATATGTGTATCATCTAATGGGGAGGGGGGGAGAATAATCTCAACCAATCAGATGAGGATCGGTTGGACAGCAACCAATCCTCATCTGATTGACTGCTGTCCAACCGAAATTAGGGGCGTGACGCTGGGCAACGTAAACTGTATGATTCTTTGTTTAACCACATTAGCAGCTGATGAGTGCACGACACACGAAACAGGCCTGTACTGAAAAGCATTAACACTTTTTTTCCTGTATCTGTGTTGATATTCCGCTCCTCATCAGTTGAGCACTTATAACACCATTGACGGTTTCTGGAAAAAAACACTATATATATGAATATGAGTAAAATGTGTGAAAGAGTGAGTGAAAATATATGAAAGTGGGCGTAAAATGTATGAATGTGTGAGCTAAAATATATAAATATGAGAATAAAATGTGTGGGTGTAAGAATGAAAATGTGTATTTGAAAGGAGAAGGTATGTATATGAGAGGGCCAGAATATATTATGACTTGTATGGGCCCCACCAACACCCACACACACCCACACACACACACCCACACACACACACACACACACACACACACACACACACACACACACACACACACAGAGGGCCCAGGTAGGAGCAGGACTCTACACAATTTTTTTTTTACTGATATTACCCTCGGGTCCAGTGGACTCAAACATCACATCTACTACTACTACTACTTTCTGTTGCTCCCGTTAGGGGTCGCCACAGTGGATCATCCGTTTCCATTTCTTCCTGTGTTCTGCGTCTTCCTCTGTCACAGCAGCCACCTGCATGTCCTCCCTCACCACATCCATAAACCTCTTCTTTGGCCTTCCTCTTTTCCTCTTCCCTGGCAGCTCCATATTCAGCATCCTTCTCCCAATATACCCAGCATCTCTCCTCCACACATGTCCAAGCCATCTCAATCTTGCTTCTCTTGCTTTGTCTCCAAACCGTCCAACTTGAGGGGTCCCTCTTATATAATCATCCTAATCCTGTCTTTCTTCGTCACTCCCAGTGAAAATCTTAGCATCTTCAGCTCTGCCACCTCCAGCACCGCCTCCTGTCTTTTCGTCAGTGCCACTGTCTCCAAACCATATAACATAGCTGGTCTCACAGCCATCTTGTAAACCTTCCCTTTAACTCTTGCTGGTACCCTTCTGTCACAAATCACTCCTGACACTCTTCTCTACCCACTCCACCCTGCCTGCACTCTCTTCTTCACCTCTCTTCTGCACTCCCAGTTACTTTGGACAGTTGACCCCAAGTATTTAAACTCATATGTCTTCATCACCTCTACTCCTTGCATCCTCACCATTCACTGTCCTCCCTCTCATTCATGCATATGTAGTCCGTCTTTCTCCTACTGACTTTCATTCCTCTTCTCTCCAGTGCATACCTTCACCTCTCCAGGCTCTCCTCAACCTGCACCCTACTCTCACTACAGATCACAGTGTCATCCGCAAACATCATTGTCCACGGAGACTCCTGCCTGATCTCGTCCGTCAACCTGCCCATCACCATTGCAAACCATAAAGGGCTCAGAGCCGATCATCACATATGTAATATAAATGTGTGTGTGTGTGTGTGTGTGTGTGTGTGTGTGTGTGTGTGTGTGTGTGTGTGTGTGTGTGTGTGTGTGTGTGTGTGTGTGTGTGTGTGTGTGTGTGTGTGTTTGTGTGTTTGTGTGCATGCACGCGTGTGCACTAAATGAAAATGTTTTGTTTTACACATTCTTCCAAGGCCTACAACTCTCAGGCTGAAAAATGAATTCATTGTATCACTTTTCTTTTACTAAACGTTCAAAACCAGTCCCACAAATCCAAACACTAGACAGGGTTAAAACACTTGGTAGTCAACAAGGGAGTAAATGTCATGTTTTAATATCAAGACCGCTCAGTTTCCACTTTTCCTAAGTAGCCCTGGGTAGATACTAGCTAGGGACAGCTTAAAGGGTTTATTGTAGGAATGAGGATGCTGGTATTTCCAGGATTTCTCACTTTATGTGTTGGTCCTAGCCAGACTAAGTAATGTTTTTGGATAACATGAAGTAAATCTGAGCCTCAATATTCCATATATATTCAATATATTTTCTTTTCACATGGCCTTTGAATGAGGTCCAATAAGATAATGGGGATGTTGAGGACACCGGCCTGTAAATCTCCGACGTGAGAAACATTCCACCGGTAACTTCCTCCAGCCGTGTGTATGAATAAAACAGGAACATCCTGCTCTGGCCACCACAAGGCTGCTAATGTTTTCAAACTGGCAGCTGTTGCAGCACTTTTTCAAGCTTTTCTTGGGACTTAAGGCCAATATTACAGGCACAATCATGTTCACAGGCATTCAATGTAACTCACAATATTAGGGTTTTCCTGAAGTAATCATTCAGGATTGACACCCTGGCGTTTAGCAAACAGCAAAGTGGAGGTCTGCCAGGGCATGATGGGGGTGTTTATTACAAGATATCAAGAGCTGTTATTTTAGGCTTTTCAAATGTATTCTCAAGACAGCCTGTTGAAGTGAAGGAACTGGCCATCTTAAAGTAATTTTGAACCCCAATTTGTTGTACAAAGCTTCTTTTTTTTGTATTCAGCCTCAACTTAATGTTTAACAAAAGTCTGTATTCTCAGACTTGAAAGTCTGAATAGCCTATGTATTTAAAGTCAAGAGATCCCATTTATGATGAGCCGGTTTCACAGACAGGGCTTAAATCAAGCCAGGATCAGTCCTTAATCCATACTAGTTAAACTAGGACATTTAAGTAGCCTCCATGAATGTATCTTAAATTTGGTTTAGTTAGTCGAAGACTATGGAGTCCTGGAGTAAGATAAGTAAGTCTAAATGAGAGCACCTGGGTTAAACCTCATCAGGTTAAGTATGAGCACATGCTGTTCGTCTCATGGTGCTCACAAAAACCCGGAGTGGAATCGAAAACACAATTTAATGGTATGAATCCTGAGACATAACAATGGCAGAGGCAAAAAGAATTCGTTCAAAAAACTTTAGTGAGTATGAAAAAACTCTACTAAAACAAATTTTATCAAACCATCCAGGTATTGAAAGTAAAAACCATACTACTGCTACTGAGCAAAAGAAAAAGAATGCTTGGGCCGCAATTTGCAGTGAATTCAATGCAGATTAAAATGTAACCACAAGAACAGTACAACAACTTCAGGTGAGAAATCTACATTGTTATCAGTATTCCACATTTATCATATTCATATTTTTGACATTACTAATATTGAATGATATCTACCTTTAGACTCTGTGGAAGAACATTAAACTGGCTTTAAAAAGAGAAAATGCAAAGACCAGAAGAGAGAGATTTAATACTGGTGGTGGACCACCAAAAAAAGGCAAGGCTGATGAATTGAGTGACTTGCTATCTGGAATTATTGAACCCCAGCAACCTCTGAATGGTATACCAGACGATGACCATTTGGATAGTTCAGATGAAGAACTGAGCACAAATGGTAAATATACCAAAGAAAGTAAATTGGTTACTTCCTTTAGTAAATGTATTACACTGACTGTGTCAGTCTTTATTCTTCTTTCATTCTATGGACCATATGAGTTTATTTGTGCTTCTAACAGTGTTGTTTTTCCAGAGGAAAGGAATCTGAGCAGTGTGGAAGAGCCTGCAATGTCCAGTGAGTGTGGGCCGTCTACATCTACTATAACATCCTTAAGAGAAGATGCTGCTGCCACCTCTCAACAGAGAACAAAAAAGATGACTATGCATGAAAAGTTAGCCAGAGAATTTCATGAGCATAAAATGAAATATCTGAAGGAAGAACATGAAATGCAAATGAGAATTCTACAGGTTGAATTGGATATGAAGTTGGAAGAGAGAGCTATCCAAAAAAGATACAGTAATGAGACAATTGTGATTGCCAGTCATGATGAACAATATATGTAAAAATAAATAAATGTTTAGTCATTTGGATATTCATGAGTTTGAGTATTTTAATCACCACAAACTACATTTTAAACCAGCTTTGGTTTAGTCACTCATTTAATTTGCTGCACACCATGTACAGAAAAACATTATCCAAGCAAAAATAGGCCATAATGAATACATTCCATATTTAAATGCATCAAATGAAGTGCTGCAATGTGAAAGCAGCTCTGTATGCAAGTCCTCTTTGGTCATTTCCTGCCTCAGCCATGGGCACATCTGTTTGATCCTGGTCTTCCATTGGAGGATCAGGACAGCAATACTGCCTCAGGTAGTTGTGGAGCACAGCTGTAGCAATTATCACCTTGCAGCATCTTCTTCGCTGAAAACGAAGTGTATTGCGTAAACACTGGAATCGATTTTTCCATACTCCAAACATACGCTCGACCAGCCCTCTAGTGCAGATATGAGCTCCGTTGTATCTTTGCTGCTCAGCTGTTGTGGGATTTATGTATGAGATGAATAAAAAGTTACTCTGACCCTTTCCACTGTCACCAAGGAGTAGTCCACTATGTCGTCCTCTCTGAAACTGAGCACACAATGAAGAGTTGAGAAAAATCCTTGAATCGTGAGTTGCACCTTTCCAACGGGCAACAATGTTAGAAAACTCTAAATTAGGAGTGCATACACCCTGAACATTGATAGAAAACCAGTTCTTGCGGTTCCTGTACTCCTCAGCATCAGGAGTTGATGGACACTTGATGGGAACATGACATCCATCTATACAGCCAATCACTCCTGGGAAGTGCCCATATTCATAGAATTGCACTTTATAGTTGGCTTGGCCAGGAGCATCAGGAAACTTGATGTAAATATTCCTCAGTTCACAAATGGCCCTACAGACTTTGTGAACTATTCTACACACAGTTGCTTCACTGGCACCACATAAATCACCAGTTTCACGATGAAACATTCCAGAAGCCAGAAATCTCAAAGTGATCAGAACTTGGAGAGAACTGAGTAAAGGCCTTCCTCTTTGAGACAGAGAGGAAAGTCTAGGATCAAGCAAAGATATGATCTCCAGTGCATTTTCTTTATACATACAAAAGCGGTCTTGAAAAGTTATTTCATTAAGATAATTCAATAGATTACTTCTATCCACAAGTACTCGTCTGGCTGGCCTCTGTATTGCATGTTGGTCTTCTTTTAGATATTCCAAGTAGTCCATGCTCCCTCGCAAACTGCTAAGCAGAAATTAAACCTGCCTCTTTGAAGGATTAATTTAAGCTTCAGTTTAGTCCTAGAGTAACTATGATCCTCCTTCTTGCAGTCCGTTTAATTTAATCCAGAACAGGCTAAATCTAGGACTATTTTAAGATGTGTCTGTGCAAGTCACTTTGAGTTAAGACAACTCAAACAGACATTATAGTCTGGGACAAGGCTTAAGCCTTGTATGTGAAATCGGCCCTTAGGCTGTTTAAGGATAAAAATTAAAAAAAAAACAGATCTCAACACAGCCATCTACCACCAACTCCAAGATCATATAGCAGTGTTTCCCAAACTTTTTCTCTGGGGACCCACTTTTTAAAAAATGAGAAACTATCGCAACCCAATTCACAACAGGCCTTATTTGTAAATTGTGAGAGGAGCAACTTTGCGCATAAATGAACATTTCTGACTATTTTTAATGCCATTTTGGCATCACCTTATATTATCTTGACTAGGTAAACCAGCCAGTTCAGGAATCAGGAACATTTATTTGTCATTTCACTTCATGTACTTGAATGAAACGAGATATTGTTTTCCCCAGCTCACAGCAGTGCAACACAAAGACAAAAACACATATCCAAAACCTTACAAGAACCCATATATCCAAACTACCAAAACCACAAAAACACATATCCAACATGTAAAAAAAAAGTTTTTCAGAAATATACATTTGATAAATCACAACTTTGTTTTATGCACCTGTTAAACAAAACACCTTCCCCTGGATTGCCACCTTGTCGTGGTGGAGAAGCTTGTGTGTACTACTGATTAGGGATGGGTACCGATATTCGGTACTTTTTAGGTACCGACCGAATTAGGTCGGTACTACCGAGTACCTATTCAAATTAAGTGAAACGGTGTGGTGACCCACATCTATATAACTAGAGACATTCACCTAAGAGGACAGTGTACCTTTAAGGGAAGAGGTGAGGGGTGAGATAATGGACTTCCGGTACACAGTTCAGCGTCGTTGTCGAACGTATGACATGCAAAGTTGGAGCTAGTAAACTACCTCGACTACGTCTACTCTCACGTCTCGTGTCTCGTTGTTTTCTAACTCCACATTGGTGACCCCGACGTGATCGAACTACTAATACGAGTATGTCTGACAACGACGACGCCGGTGCTAACAACATGGCTATTGCTAACGCTAGCATTTACACCGCTACTGTGAAGCTACCCGACTTTTGGCAGCATAATCCACGGCCGTGGTTTCAACATGTGGAAGCCCAGTTCCAGCTGAGAGGGATAACGCAGGATGCAACGCAGTACTTCCACGTAGTGGTGGCGTTAGACGCATCGACAACGGCGCGAGCAATGACACTGTTGGAAGCTCCGCCAGCTGCTGGCAAGTACGATGCTATAAAGACATTCCTCCTGAAACTATTTGAACTGTCGGAGCTGGAGAAGGCAGACCGTTTACTGTCCCCGAATGGCCTCGGCGACGGCAAACCGTCTGAGTTAATGGAAAAAATGCTGTCTGTGCTGGGATCGGCTGATGCGGCCTTTCTTTTCACACACATTTTTCTGAGGCAGCTCCCCGCACCTGTACGCACAGCACTGGCCAGTTCTCCTCTCGCCGCCTCCAAGGACTACCGTTCTCTGGCTGCTGAAGCAGACAGAGTTTTCCTGGCCAACCGGCAACAGTTTGTGCATGCCCTGCTACCCCACCAGACCGCCCCACCACCACCTGTGTACGACTATATGGACACCGCGGCTGCGGTGACAGCCCGCCGCCAACCTGACGACGGGCTCTGTTATTACCATGCCAGGTTTGGGGCAAAAGCAAAACGGTGTCGCAAACCCTGCAGTTACAGGGTTCAGGGAAACGCCAAGGCCGGCGCTCGTTAACGGCTATGGGCGCCGGCCGTGACTGCAAGCTGTTGTTCATCAGAGACTCCTTGTCGGGCCGGCGGCTGCTGGTTGACTCTGGCGCTCAACGCAGCATACTACCAGCACAAGCTGTGGACACGATGACCGACAGTCACGGCCCCCAGATGGACGCCGCCAACGGCACGTCCATTCGGACGTACGGTATCAGACATGTGGACGTGTGTTTTGGCGACCGACGTTTCGGCTGGGACTTTGTGATGGCTGCTGTATCCACCCCGCTCCTAGGTGCGGATTTCCTCTGTGCTTTCAACCTGCTGGTGGATGTTAAAAACTGTCGCGTGATTGATGCCGTCTCTTTTGCGTCATACCCATGCACGCTTGGGGGCGCTGGTGCGCTGTGCCTCGCTAACACACTCTCCACCGGGGATCCATACCAACGTCTGCTCGCAAATTTCCCCGAGCTCACCACACCCACCTTCTCCTCGGCGGTGGCCAAGCACGGCGTGGAACATCATATCACCACAGTGGGCCCCCCAGTTTACGCCCGGGCCCGACGCCTCGACTCGGCCAAGCTCGCAATAGCCAGGGAGGAGTTTTCGACTATGGAGCGCCTCGGCATTGTCCGCCGTTCTGACAGCCCGTGGGCTTCCCCTCTTCACATGGTTACTAAGGCCAACGGGGGTTGGCGCCCGTGCGGGGACTACCGTCGCCTAAACAATGCCACGACCCCCGACCGGTACCCCATACCGCACATACAAGATTTCTCTACCCACCTGGCGGGCGCTGCCATCTATTCCAAAATCGACTTAGTGCGGAGGTATCACCAAGTGCCGGTCCACCCACTGGATGTCCCAAAAACGGCTGTCATCACACCCTTTGGGCTCTTTGAGTTTTTACATATGCCTTTCGGCCTTAAAGGGGCGGCGCAGACGTTTCAGCGCCTTATGGATTCTGTGCTCCGCGACATGCCATTTTTGTTTGTGTACTTAGACGACATCCTCGTGGCCAGCGCTTCGGCGGAGGAACACATGACGCACCTCAGACAGCTGTTTGACAGGCTCAGCGAACACGGCCTCATCATCAACCCAGCTAAGTGTCAGTTCGGGGAGTCGTCCATCACCTTCCTCGGGCACCACATCACTCCACAGGGGGCCGTTCCCCTCCCTGCCAGGGTTGAGGCTGTCACCATGTTCCCCCGCCCCCGCACTGTACAGTCGCTGCAGGAATTCCTGGGCATGGTGAACTTTTATAACCGTTTCCTGTCCCGTTTCGCCCACATCATGCGTCCCCTGTATGAGGCCCTGCGGGGTAAGAAGTCTAAGGACGAGCTGGACTGGTCTTCGGGGATGGACGAGGCTTTTGTGGCCGCCAAGACCGCGCTGGCCAACGCTGCGCTGCTAGCTCACCCGTCGCCTGCCGCCCCCATAGCCCTTACAACGGATGCCTCCGACTACGCCGTGGGCAGGCCGTGTGTGAGCAGTGGGTGGGGGGGGGGGGGCTGGCAGCCGTTGGCGTTCTTCAGTAAACAACTCCGTGAGAGCGAGCGCAAATACAGCACCTTTGATAGGGAACTACTGGGTCTCTTCCTCGCAACCAGACACTTTAGGTTCCTATTGGAGGGCCGACAGTTCACCGCTTTCGTGGACCACAAACCGCTGACGTTCTGTATGGCCAAAACCTCAGAACCGTGGTCTGGGCGTCAGCAGCGCCATCTCGCGGCGGTTTCCGAGTTTACCACGGACATACAACACGTGTCGGGCAAGGATAACTTCGTCGCCGACTGCCTTTCACGGGCGGTTGTTAACGCCGTTCACTTGGGACTCGACTACGCCGCTATGGCAGCGGACCAAGCCAAGGACGCGACCGTTCAAGACTACCGGTCAACCCCTACGGCGCTACGGCTGTAGGACGTGACGTTCGACGCGGCCAACACCACCCTCCTCTGTGACATCTCCACCGGTCA
This sequence comes from Lampris incognitus, assembly GCF_029633865.1. Taxonomy (NCBI): domain Eukaryota; kingdom Metazoa; phylum Chordata; class Actinopteri; order Lampriformes; family Lampridae; genus Lampris; species Lampris incognitus. Next base: position 101,460,075 of record NC_079212.1, on the reverse strand, counting down.
ACCGCGCCCCCTGGTGCCTACTTCCTGGCGGCGCCGAGTTTTCGACACCGTCCACGGCCTTTCCCACCCGGGAGTGAAGGCCTCGACCAAGCTGGTGAGCGTCAAGTTTGTTTGGCCTGGGCTCCGTAAGGATGTTAGAGCCTGGGCCGGCTCGTGTGTGGCGTGCCAACGCGCCAAGGTGCACCGCCATACCAAGGCCCCTTTGGCGCCGTTTGTGGTTCCAGAGAGGCGGTTTGACCACGTCAATGTTGACCTGGTGGGTCCCCTGCCCCCCTCCCGTGGTTATACGTTCCTCCTCACTATTGTGGACAGGGCCACCAGGTGGCCAGAGGCTATTCCCTTGTCCTCCACGACGGCAGCAGAGGTAGCACGGGCGTTCATCGGCTGCTGGGTGGCCCGTTTCGGCACGCAGGGTGACATCACGAGCGACCGGGGCTCCCAGTTTACCTCGGATCTCTGGACGGCGGTCGCTGAGCACCTGGGGATGAAGATCCACCGCACTACGGCGTACAACCCGCAGAGCAACGGACTTTGTGAGCGGTTCCATCGGGACATGAAAGCCGCTCTGCGGGCAAGCCTCACTGGCTGCGACTGGATGGACCGGCTCCCATGGGTCATGCTCGGCCTGCGTTCGGCCCCGAAGGAAGACCTCCAGACCTCCTCCGCTGAGCTGGTGTATGGCCAGCCCCTGCGAGTTCCGGGGGAGTTTCTTCCGGATGCTACGGCTCCCTGGTCGGCCGCCTCTCACCTCAGTGCGTCCCGGAGCGCTGCCGGTGCCTTCGCTCCCGTTCCGATGTCTCAACACTGCCTCCCCCGGTCCTACGTCCTCAAGGATCTGCCATCGGCGAGGTAGGTCTTCATTAGGCACGACAGTCATCGGTCCCCGCTGCAGCCCCCATACGACGGGCCCTTCCGCGTCCTGGAGGCGGGGGATAAAAACTTTGTGGTGGACATGGGGGCAGGCCGGAGCGGGTCGCTATAGACCGTCTCAAGCCCGCTCACTTGGACATTGGGGAGCCAATGCAATTGGCCCTACCCCCGCGGCGGGGACGCCCTCCTAGGTCGGCCCCGGCACCTGCCTCTGTTCCTGCTTCGGCCCCGCCTATACGCCCATTTCACGCCGCGGCCATCTTGGGTTAAAAAAAACCAAGTGGTGGGAACTTAGCCACGCCCCCTTCTTACTCAATCGGGAATCAATGCAGCCGGGGCAGGCAGCAGCAAACATGGTTTGGACTACCAACCTCGAGCACCTACCGTCATTTACCACAATATGAAAACTAAGCTGGATCTTTTCTTTTTCCAGTACTTTCTGCCTCTCCTGTGCCAGTGAGGAGAGACACACACACAGGGCTGTATTCAAAGAAGCTGTTTAATCACAATAAAATAAAAAATACGATACATTTCATTTTTATACTGTACATTCAATATTTATACATTAGATTGTCCCATCTTCAATATTTTCATTCTTTGTCCTTTAACTTTAACAACACCGTGGTTCATTTTAAACTAAAATATGTTCGGTCAACTGTCATTCTGTTGCAGCAATAAACTGGAACTGGCTACCAACTCAAACCGTCAATTGTTTACTAAACTAAGATAGTGATAGCTCATCTCAAGGTGTGGGCTAAAAATGGGACTGTACTGAAATGAAGTTAAATATGTTTCAATCTATATAAGGTTTGTGTGCACTATTTTCTTGTCGGCTGAATTTAACAAAGGTTTAAAACAGTGGTCCCTGAAAATTTGTTAAGAGAGCACACACAGTCCACAGTTGGTTGACTGTTCAACTTAGTGAAAGGGGTATGACTCCATCAAAAATGGGGTACTCCTTTATGCGTCTTATTGACCGTTCGACGTGTATTCTCAAGCCAGCAATACTCTGTGTGTCTGTGAGCTCATCACAGCTAAACTGTCCACTTGGGCCTAAAAATGCAGGGATGACAAGTTTTACATCTATTTCATCGAGCAGGTCTTTGATAAGGAAGACCTTATCGGCCATGACCTCATCACCTGACTCTAAGAGGTCCAGAACACCTGACCTCTTAGTTACCTCCTTATCAGAAATACATCCTGTGTATAGGTTACTTACCAGGCTAACTGACCCTGAGGGAGTGATCCCAATTAGGGATTTCAGTGTAGTGTTACTTTTATAATGGGAGTATGTCATGGTGTTCAAAACCTTCAAACTAGCTGTCTCGATGCAGATTTCTGTGCAGTCTAGTATCACTCTTGTGTTTGGGTAGAATTCCCTGAATACTGGTGGCATTAGCTCGTCTACTGCTGCTCTACTAGGCCATATTGGGAGGGTCCCTAACATAAAGAGCAAATAGTTGGCCCGCGTCGTACAGTTCCTGCTGACTGTGGCCGGCGACACATTGAATCGTACAGATAAATCCAGAGCAAAAAAGCCCTGCCTCACATGGCACAAGAACAGGAAAAACTGATCAATCAGCGATAAATGCTCTGCATGGAAGCCAGACACAAATGTGTTCTAGGTTATGGCTGTTCCTTTGCATTTGAGTCCATCGCACCATGGACTCTGCAGTAGGCTGTAAAGCTAGGAAGAGTGCTTTGAGGGTGTGGTAATCCTTAAAACCAGTGTAAAACCTGATCAGATTGGGCGCACACTGGAAGCGTTCTAAACCAAAACGCTCACTTTTCAGCTTTTTATTTTCGTCCTCCAGGAAAGCGATGCGTTTCTTTACTGCGTCAAGCTGGTCTTCCACAGAAAGGGGCTTCACATCGTAGTCATGATCAGGTAGAGTCGCCCAAACCTCACTGGACGCATGAGGATATGTCATACATGTGGGAAGCAATATAAATCCACACATTTTCCTGTTATCAAGATGATGTGTCAGAACAGAGTTATCCACTATTGAAAAAAAATATATATATACACTACCGTTCAAAAGTTTGGGGTCACATTGAAATGTCCATATTTTTGAAGGAAAAGCACTGTACTTTTCAATGAAGATAACTTTAAACTAGTCTTAACTTTAAAGAAATACACTCTATACATTGCTAATGTGGTAAATGACTATTCTAGCTGCAAATGTCTGGTTTTTGGTGCGATATCTACATAGGTGTATAGAGGCCCATTTCAAGCAACTATCACTCCAGTGTTCTAATGGTACAATGTGTTTGCTCATTGGGTCAGAAGGCTAATTGATGATTAGAAAACCCTTGTGCAATCATGTTCACACATCTGAAAACAGTTTAGCTCGTTACAGAAGCTACAAAACTGACCTTCCTTTGAGCAGATTGAGTTTCTGGAGCATCACATTTGTGGGGTCAATTAAACGCTCAAAATGGCCAGAAAAAGAGAACTTTCATCTGAAACTCGACAGTCTATTCTTGTTCTTAGAAATGAAGGCTATTCCATGCGAGAAATTGCTAAGAAATTGAAGATTTCCTACACCGGTGTGTACTACTCCCTTCAGAGGACAGCACAAACAGGCTCTAACCAGAGTAGAAAAAGTAGTGGGAGGCCGCGTTGCACAACTGAGCAAGAAGATAAGTACATTAGAGTCTCTAGTTTGAGAAACAGACGCCTCACAGGTCCCCAACTGGCATCTTCATTAAATAGTACCCGCAAAACACCAGTGTCAACATCTACAGTGAAGAGGCGGCTGCGGGATTCTGGGCTTCAGGGCAGAGTGGCAAAGAAAAAGCCATATCTGAGACTGACCAATAAAAGAAAAAGATTAAGATGGGCAAAAGAACACAGACATTGGACAGAGGAAGACTGGAAAACAGTGTTGTGGACGGATGAATCCAAATTTGAGGTGTTTGGATCACAAAGAAGAACGTTTGTGAGAAGCAGAACAAATGAAAAGATGCTGGAAGAATGCCTGACGCCATCTGTTAAGCATGGTGGAGGTAATGTGATGGTCTGGGGTTGCTTTGGTGCTGGTAAGGTGGGAGATTTGTACAGGGTAAAAGGGATTCTGAATAAGGAAGGCTATCACTCCATTTTGCAACGCCATGCCATACCCAGTGGACAGCGCTTGATTGGAGCCAATTTCATCCTACAACAGGACAATGACCCTAAACACACCTCCAAATTGTGCAAGAACTATTGAGAGCAGAAGCAGGCAGCTGGTATTTTATCGGTAATGGAGTGGCCAGCGCAGTCACCAGATCTGAACCCCATTGAGCTGTTGTGGGAGCAGCTTGACCGTATGGTACGCAAGAAGTGCCCATCCAACCAATCCAACTTGTGGGAGCTGCTTCTGGAAGCGTGGGGTGCAATTTCTCCAGATTACCTCAACAAATTAACAGCTAGAATGCCAAAGGTCTGCAATGCTGTAATTGCTGCAAATGGAGGATTCTTTGACGAAAGCAAAGTTTGATGTAAAAAAAATCTTATTTCAAATACAAATCATTATTTCTAACCTTGTCAATGTCTTGACTCTATTTTCTATTCATTTCACAACATATGGTGGTGAATAAGTGTGACTTTTCATGGAAAACACAAAATTGTTTGGGTGACCCCAAACTTTTGAACGGTAGTGTATATACATATTATACAATGCAGTAATGTACATGTTTGAAAAATTGTATTGTACTGACAGTAACAACTCACCTATCTCCCTCATGTTCCTCTTCATCTTCTTCCGCTATTAAGTCACCAATGCGACTACAAACAGGAACAAACATTTTTCAACGTCAAACTTCTGTCTCCCTTCTAATGTTTTAGTCACAGTGAAACTGGTCACCCCAATATTATTTAACTGGCTGTACATGGTGCAACCTCTGCAGCTCAATGCTTACAGTAACGTTAAATGTACATGCAACCTCTGCAGCTCAATGCATACAGTAGGCCTACATGTACATAATGTCTGTTGCAATAATAGCAGGAGGAGTAAACATTTAGCCATATGGCATCTTAATGTGGAATTTAGTTGTAAACATGAGTGCACAACTGTAAACGTTACTCACTCATCTGCTGACTCGGGTGTCACCTCCCCAGCAGGTTGACCACCACGAACAGGAACCCTAAAAATACAAGCTATTAATGGCAGGTATTATGTTTCATTTCATCAACATCCTAAAATCATTTTCATGACAACATCCAGCTAACGTTATTATAGCTCTGCATGACCTACCGTGATGTCTGTCTGCTAGTAAAGTTAGTACCCTTAGCTACCTCCTCGGCGTAGGTTGCTTTGACCGTGGGAAAATGGTCGGTAGAGTTCCCGGTTTCAGTTTTGTCAGCCCAAGAAACATCTTGCGAAAACAGTCCTCGGTGAAGTGCTTTGAGCACACCCTGGTGTTGTCTGTGATCTATAATGACAAATGATATCTGACGTTACTGTCAGCAACATGTTAACTGTTATGGTTGTAGTTAGACCAGAAAGCTAGCTAACAACGTTGCTAGGTGAAGGTATTGGTAGTTACCTGAAAATGTGGCCCTGTATCCCTCTTAATTTTCACCACCCATGCCTTATGGGTGTGCAGGCGTTTGGGGAAGCGGTGAAACGTCAAGGATTTATCTCTTTCCCTTCTTTGATAGGAGTTGCAGGATGGTACACACAGCAGTACGACATGTTGCTTCCAGCAGCGTTTTCAATTAAGTAAGAAGGGGGCGTGGCTAAGTTCCCACCGCTTGGATTTTTTAAATCCAATATGGCCGCGGCGTGAAATGGGCGTATGGCCCGGATTTCGGCCCCATCTGTTTCCCCTCCTGTGAAGCGCAGCCGTTATGGCCGCAGGGTCCGCCCCCGACTCGTCACTTGTTTTCCCCGTGACTTTGCACTATGTCATTGACTGTTCTGTTGTAGAGTCTATTTTTATGTTCATGACTTGCGCTTTTGCTGTTTTGCATTGTTTTGTGTAGGTGAATTCTGGGGGGGCCTGTGTGGTGACCCACATCTATATAACTAGAGACATTCACCTAAGAGGACAGTGTACCTTTAAGGGAAGAGGTGAGGGGTGAGATAATGGACTTCCGCTTCCAGTACACAGTTCAGTGTCGTTGTCGAACGTATGACATGCAAAGTTGGAGCAAGTAAACTACCTCGACTACGTCTATTCTCACGTCTCGTGTCTCGTTGTTTTCTAACTCCACAACGGTACCTAATTTCGGTAATTGTGTAATAAAGATTTTAAAAAACCAACGATCGGGTATTATTTTGAAAATTGACCGGATACTTTCACACACAGATTAGCGATGGCGTCTCGCAAGCGGTCTAAAGTATGGCCACACTTTACTCAAATCGACCAAGACAAAGCTCGATGCAATATATGTCACCGAGCATGCAAGGCTGGCCATGGCAATACCTCGAACTTGAGGAAACACTCGGTGAAGCGCAGAATTTATTTACATGCTGAAGAGTGTACCTACATCTTTGATAAAGCTAAAGAAGCTAACGTTAGCACTAACGTTGTTACAGCTCGTCCACCCCGCACCGGCAGCCAATCAGCTCGTCAGGGCTGGGTTTAGTCGTCAGGGATGGGTTTAGTCGTCAGGGCCGGGCTTAAGTTTGCTGGTCTCCCAGCGCCCGTTGCTAGTTCGTGCCGTAACCGTCTCGGTGAGGTGGCTACTCTTCCCTCCATGTGTATTCTCTCCGAGTTTATCTCAGCCCGTGGATTTACCGTTTTCTCTGTTTGTTGGGACGACCCGCGAAGCGGATTACTGGGCTCTTTTCGTTGCCGTGTGTGTTTTTCTCGGTGGACCTTAAAGGGACATTTCGGTTCATTTTGGGTTTCCTGCTTCCTAGTTGCTCTTTGTCCTTCCGTGTTGACCTTTGTATGAACTATTATAAAGTAAGCCAGTTTTCGGCGAACTCTACCTCTGCCTGGTGTCGCGCGCTTGGGGTCTCCCACAAACCCTAACAGTACGAACTGGCCATGACGACCCCAGCCGGCACAGAGAGCGTACCGACCAGTCCAGTTCGAGCAGCTCTCATCGAACAGGTCCAACTGACCAACTCCCACACCCGGCAGCTAGAGGCGACCTCTGTCGCTGTGAGGGATCTCCAGACTCGGGTCCAGCCCTTCCAGGTCTCTATGGATAACCTAACGGGCCAGCAGCCGGCATTGGCGAGCCAACAAGCAGAGATCCTGCAGCAGTAAATGTGTTAAATTAAGAAATTTTGACTTCTTTTTTTTTTTACTAATGAAATTACAAAAAAATAAAAAGTACCGTTGCGTACCGGTACCGAATTCCAAGTACCGGTACCGTATCGGTTCAAATGTGAACGGTACCCATCCCTACTAATGATCCCAAGAGCTATGCAAGAGCTTTGCTCCTGGTAGGGTCACCCAAGGCAGATAGATCAAGGGGGAGGTTCCAGATGAAGCGCGGTCCAACAAAGGCCTCAACAGCGGAACTGGTGGAAGATATCTTCAGGTCATAATGCCAGTGAAGGTGGATGAAGGCTGCAATAGAGGGTTGTCCCCAATCATCTTGGTTCTCCATGCCATTGGACTCTGGCCACGCCCTGCCAAGGACCATGTGGTGGCTGCAGATGCATAAGCCTCTCCATGTAAAAATATGTCACCTGCAGGCATTCTCCCGCAAGGATCAACACATAAACATCCTGGGTCAAAGCCTGGTGGCGATCAGGAAGAGGTGACAGGGGCAGGACAGTGAAGTCTGGCAGCCCCTAGCCACAACCTGGCACACAGGCGGTGGGTGTATGATCAGTCGCTAAGCCCTGGGACTGAGGCAGGGGGGCTTCTTGGATGCTGCTCCCATGACTGAGCAGCCCTATTTAGGATCCACTCTGCTCAATCCCGTTGGGGAGGGAGCTAGATAAGGTGCCCTAAACATAGTCTGCCTCATACCTCCTGTCTAGACCACCGCAGCCAGAGGGATCACCAACATGTGGTCAGAAACAGAAACTCATATATTTTGGAGCCTGGAACATGCAAACCATCATGGACAATCAATCTGAATGGCCTACTGCCATCATCGCCTGAGAGTTGAGAAGATTCCAGATTGATATCGCCACACTCCTTGAAACCCGATTGGCTGACCAAGGGCAGCTGAAAGAGGAGAAGGGTTGTTACACTTTTTTTCTGGAAAGGAAAAGCAGCTGATGAGCCGAGAATCAACAGTGTGGGCTTTGCCCTCAAAAACAGCCACATTTGCCACCTTGCTGAGCTTCCTCTGGGCATCAATGAATGCCTGATGACAATGGGACTGGCACTTGTAAATAACCAAAGCATCACTGTCATCAATGCATACGCTCCAACACTTGACTCACAAGATGAAGTAAAGGAGATTTTCTATGCCAACCTGGACAATGTTCTCACTAAAGTCCCCAAGGAGGATAAGCTAATCCTGCTTGAAGATTTCAGTGACAGAGTGGGATGAAATTACAACTTGTGAAGAGGCATAATTGGCAAGAAAGGAGTTGGAAAACGAAACTTCCGTGGTATTCTACTGTTAACAAACAACATGCTCAGAACAGCCTAATCATCACCAACACACTTCCACCAGAAGAACAAATTTAAAACAACCTGGAGGCACCCCAGGTGGCACCCCCATTCTAACATCTGGCACCTCATTGAATACATTACCGTCCGTCAAAGAGACCGACGTGAGGTACTTAACACCACAGTGATGATCAGTGCAGATGACTGCCTTATCCGCTCTACACTGTCCATCCAACCTCACCAGAAAAGAAGGATGTAGAAAATGCAGAGCCGCCCAAAGCTCAACCTCGAAAGACTTACTGATACCTCTTCTCGTCAACAGTTCCAGGCCATGCTCAGTACATCAATGCCTAAATAGTATCCAGGTGATATTGAAAGCCACTGGGATATGCTCAGGACTGCAATCACTGGCACCTGTAAAACCAGTCTTGGACATAAGATGAAGAACCACCAAGTTTGGTTTGATGAGAATGACCTGGAAATCCAACGGTTAATCAACACACAAGAGGCAAGCCTTTACCATCTGGCAGAATGACATCAAGTGCCAAAATAAACAAGCTGCCCATGCACGTGCAAAGTCAGCCATCCAGAGGAACTTCTGGTATGGCGACCGATTCAAGCAGACACACAGAAAGCGACTCCTGGGTGACCTCTTGAAATTCCTATTATACACACTGTCAGTAAAGCCACTGAGGATGCACAAGCCAGTGCATTCTTAGTGCTGGTCCTAAGTCAGGATAAATGGGGAGGGTTGCATAAGGAAGGGCATCCGGCATAAAACCTTTGCCAAATCAAATATGCGGATCATAAATAAGATTTCCATACCGGATCGATTGAGGCCCGGGACCAGTACTGTTGTCCAGCAGGGTGCCGGTGGAAACTATGCTACTGTTGGGTGAAGGAGAAGGAGAGGGGGAAGGCATGTGCAGAGGCAGCGGGAGAAGAGGAAGGGTAGGATTGTCACTTTACAAATATTCGAAGGCTTCTCGTCATCATTCATACTCCGCCATCTTCTACTGAACCAGAGTTGGCTGTGTCCCTTGATGCCGAGAAGGTCTTCCACAGGGTGGAGTGGGCTTATTTATTTTCTTCCCTACGGCAGTTCAGTTTTGACACTGGCCTCATCTCTTGGATCGAACTACTTTATTCATCTCCTCACACAGCAGTATGCACGAATACTCAACGGTCCGAATTTTTCCACTTTCCCATGGGAAACGTCAGGGGTGCCCACTCTCCCCGTTATTGCTTGCTATCACTATTGAACCACTATTGATCGCTCTGAAGGTGGAGAAAGGACTGAAGGGGATTCAGAGGTGGGGCACTGAGAATAGAGTTTCACTATATGCCGATGATCGCCTTTTGTATGTGAGTGATCCTTTAGTTAGTATCCCTCATATTATCTCAATTTTGAAATCTTTCAGTGTGATTTCACGATACAAATTAAATATCCACAAAAGTGAGTGTTTTCTTGTCAACCAATTGGCTACAGAGATATCATTATCGTCCATACCCTTCAGACTGTCTAATGCAGGATTTAAATATCTAGGTATTCAAATCACACAATCCATTCACACATTACGGGAGAGAAACTTGACTACCCTCATGACCACTGTCAAGGCTGACTTACAGAGGTGGAGTCGCTTACCACTATCCGCGGCGGGAAGAGTACAGACAGTAAAAATGAACATATTTCCGTAGATATCTATACATGTTCCAGTGTCTGCTTATCTTTTTGCCCAGATCTTTTTTTAACCACTATTGACAGTATAATTTCTTCATTCATCTGGGCTGGTAAACATCCAAGAGCTGGTAGAACATTACTGCAGAGGAACAGGTTCCTGGGCGGATTTGGATTGCCCAGCGTTATAGGCTACTATTGGGCTGCTAATGCCCACGAGATCATGTTCTGGTTCACCTCACCTCAAAGCAGCTGGTGTAAGATTGAGGCAAACTCATGCTCCTCTTCTTCACTCCAAGCTCTTGCGTGTAGCGCCGTACCCCTTTCCCCTTCACAATTCACTTCTAACCCCATTGTATTAGGCACCTTGAAGCTCTGGGCACAGCTAAGGCGCCTTTTTGGTTACTTGTTTATGCCATCCAAGATGGCGCCTCAGTATTCCTTGCTAGAAAGGAGAGGTCTCAACCGCCTGGGAGATTTGTATATAGATGGTCTATTTGCCAGTTTCGATCAACTGTGTGCGGCCTTTAACTTAGATTGTTCTGATTTCTTCAGGTACCTTCAGCTATGAAATTTAGGTAGAACTCACTCCCCCCTCTTCCCTCAAATCCCCCCTCCTAGTGGCATAGACTTATTACTCAAGGTGGAAACCTTATCCAAGGGCCATGTCTCGTATTTCTTTTAGCCCCAGTGGATGAGTCGGTCATTAATAAGATCAGAGTTTGTTGGGAAAAAGAACTGCAGACCACTTTTTCAGACATTTTCTGGAAGAAGGCTCTGAAAGCTGTCAACTCCTCCGCTAGTTGTGCTACGCTCAGTCTCATACAGTTCAAAGTAGTTCATAGACTCCATTATAGCAATGCTAAGCTCGCCAAACTTTACCCAAGCAAAGTGGATGAAAATTGTGAAAGATGTTCCCTAGCCCCTTGCGATTTGGCTCACATGTTCTGGTCATGTGCCAAACTAACTTGCTCCTGGCATTCATTTTTTAACATGATTTCAGAAATGTTTAAGTTGAAAATCTGTCTGTCCCCTCACATAGCAATCTTTGGTAGACCCAAATAGAGGGGAGCAGGAAGTGGTTAAATGGGATTTGGGGATGTTAAAAAGTTCCAAAAAAAATATCACAGTCTTTCAATTGTATTGTTCAGTTCGATTTGTTTTCCTTGAAAAAAAACAAAACAAAACAAAAGATGCGAGAGTGAATTATATGTTTCAGGGGTAGTGTAGTAGGTGGTAAAGAAACATCAAGGGTAATACATTAATGGTCAAACACAAAATAAACCTTACTCAGGAAATTAAGAGACATGTTCAGGGTGAAAACTAAATCAAGGGTGTGCCCACGGTTATGTGTGGTGCCAGTGACATGCAGCACAAGGTTAAAAGAATTAGAAATGTTTAAAAAAAATCTATGACAAATGAGTTAAAAGGATTATCAACATGCACTGAAAAAATGGGAGTGGTGAGGTTGTACAATTTACAAAAATGTATTTCGTTTAAATGATGATTCATAAGTAAACATAAATAAATTCATTCATAAACACAAATAAATTATTTTTAGAAAACATAACTTTAATATGTGCAACCGATGTACATATTTTTTTATGTAAATCCAACAGACTTTTTTCCGCAGTGTGGATGTTAAAATCACCAACTATAATGGCCCTATCAAATTTAAGAACAAGAGAGGACTATACCTCAGAGCATTCATTAAGAAAACCTGTAGATGAATTGGGGGGTCGATAAATGTTTATACAGCAAACTGGGTTGTCACACACAATTTTACAAGTTAAAATTTCAAAACTATGAAAAGAACCAAAAGTAATGGTTCTTAAAAGCAGCTACTATACCCCCCCACCACAACCTGTTAACCTGGGTGCAATCCGAAAATTGTAGCTGGGTGGGCAAAGCTCCACTAGAGGGGAGCACTCCCCAGGTTTAAGTCAGGTCTCAGTAAGAAAGTCAAGGTTAAGGGAAGTAATTAAATCATTGAGAATAAAAGACTTATTTGACATGAACTGGGCATTTAAAGAGCAAAAACAATTGGAATTAAAGCCGCAAGCGGCGTTGGGAGGGGTCCAAGCATTGGCACTGTTGCGCCCCCTATGGAGCAATTTGAATGGTTTTGTCCTCATGATCATATATCTTAACTCAACGTAAATAATTAACGCTATGATACGTAGGGGCCTTTTATACACCTAGCCTGTAATAGACTACCGTTTCCACATGAAACTAAACCGCTGTTGGTAATGTAGTAAAGATTGAAGAATCTTGCTTCAGAAACAGTAGCCTACCCGAGTTTCCAACTAGATATGACAATGTCGGATTACTTGGGTCGCCTGTGTCCTAGACGATAACCGTAATTTTTTTAAATGTCGTAACACTTCCATTGCTTCAGAAACATGTGCCAAAGTTTCCAAAACTGGACCAGACGGTGTCTGATTTCTTGCGTCCTAGCCGACTGCCGTAAAAAGAAAAAGTATGTCGTTAAACCCAGGTGTCCTGGCGTGTGGTACGTAGAGCTGCAGCGCTTCCACACCAAATAAGTCAAAATAGCAGGCAAACTATATGACTGACATAGGTGGTCCCAATAGTAAAGTTGTTGAGCACATTGAGATGCATGGGTCGATTAAGTTTTGTGTTGATCTGACTTATGCTGTGGGAGTTATGGCCTTTTAAGTACGACCCTTTGTTATAGCGCCACCATCTGGCTGACATGGGTGATTTGTAGTGCCAGAGTAGTGGGGGGCCGTATGAATGCACCTACCAAATTTGGTTGGTCTAGGACTTATGGTTGCTGAGCCTCAGACATTTTTAGCTGAGAAACCGCGCCCAAACTAATACAAGTCAAAATGGCGGGCAAACTATATGGCTGACATATATGGTCCCAATAACAAAGTTGTAGAGCACATTCAGATGCATAGGTCTGTGCAGTTTTGTGTTGATCTGACTTATGGTGTGGGAATTACGCATGACCCTTTGTTATAGCGCCACCATCTGGCTGACATAGGTGATTTGTGGTACCTGAGTAGTGGGGGACCATAGGAATCCACGTACCAAAGTTGGTTGGTCTAGGACTTACGGTTGCTGAGCCTCACACACTTTTAGCGGAGAAAAATAATAATAATCCTAACAATTACAATAGGGTTCCACCAGCTTCGCTGCTTGGACCCCTAATAAGGGGCTTAGTTGGAATGGAATCACTACAGCAGACTGTAATCAAATGATCTGGCCTGACAGTTGAAGACACGTAATGCAAAGGGTAGTGGGTATTAAATTTTGGCCTCATCCTAACAGGAATATTGTAAGAGCCATGGGATGAGAGAGAACTCGCCATTAGAAGAGTTGGTTTACACAGGACAACAGGTGATAACGAACTGGAGACATCATGTTTTATGTAACAAAGGTGTTTTTTATCTATACCTATGGAACTAACCTGAGGGACTGTATGGAGTGTAAATAGTCATTCATGAATAAAGGACTGCACAGCGTAATGAAAATTGGCCGTTAACATGCAGCTATTCAGCTTGCTGGGGTGAATACCGTCTCTTCCAAAAAAGGAAAAGTGTTCCCAGAACAAATCGGAATTGTCAATGAAGCCCAAATTATAAGCTCTGCAGATGGGCTGCAGCCAAGTGTGAAGGCTGAGGATTCTGCTGAAGCGCCCTACTCCACAGGCCACCATGAGAATAGGACCGGAAATAAAAACAGATTTTCCAGAAGAACTTAATAGGTTAAAATCCTTTTTAGTTAGTTCAGATTGCTGACAAGCTGCATTGTTAGTCCTCACATGCACTATCATTCGGTTGGTAGAGGATGGGTGTAACTGCTTCACATCAGTTGAGCACAGCATTGGTTTTTGGTTCCTACCTTACCTCACATTTAGTAGGCTTTCACCGGGGCGGAACTAATCTTCATGACATGTGTTACCAGGGGATTGATTAATGTAAACACAGAGAGAAGCACGAAAAATTAGGTCATACTTCAAATAATATATCTCTTAATAAATATTAAGAGATTTATTATTTCATGATCGAATTGTAAAGAAGAAAGAACAAGATAGTTTACAAGCAAAAGAAGACCTACTAGCCCCTCTCGTGTCATAGGCAGCCTACGAGGTATGTTCATTGTTTACATTTGACAGTAATGTTGACTGTGTTAACTAGCTTAATAGCTAATGGTAGCTAGCGTTCGGCTGTATACTATTGTGTATAAAACACATGCTGTAACGTTATTCATTCACTCATTCATACCTTTTCCTTTGTACGCAGTTTTTTACGGGTTTGTCCAACCAAGACAATAAAGCCCAGTATTCTAAACCGAGAACTCATGCCTCCTTGTGTTCACTGCTAGAGGAGCTACAGTAAAAAACTCGACTGCTCTGCATGAGAAACGTCAGACGAAGACGGCACCTGTACCGACAGCAGCGTTCCACAGCATTCCACAGTTGAGCGAACTCGCAGCGCGCGCGCAGCCATCTACACAGCAGCGCCCAAGGGAAAAGGTTCTGTGTTACTATTGTGTTGCAAGCTGCAACTAAGAGACATTGTAAGGCTCTACACAAGAGACTGCCACATTTGCATACTAATATTGAAAGGTGCATTCATTTTCTTTTGTCATTTGTGATTTAAGTTAAATGGTAGTGTGCTGTAACCAAGAGACTAAGCGTTCTACTCCAGACGTTATATATTGTTGCACAATAGGTTATCATAAATGGATTTTCTTTCTTTAAAGTTTAACAGTCAGTTTTGATGGTTTAAATTGAGTAAGGCTGTTTATTCTACAAATATGTTAAAATAGCTAGATCAAAGTTATTGAAGATAGCTACTCAGCTAAACATCTATCTACTATAGACCAAGTCCCTCAGTTTAACACAAGATTAGAGCTAAAGCACATAACTAAAGCATATCAAGTACAATGGCAGAGCTTAAGTCGTACTCTGACAATAATAGAGAAGGCGCCGAGGGTGGCAGAGAGGGTGTAGGTGAAGATGTGCAGCAGCAAGACACAGACATAGAAAAGGAAGTTGAAGGCACGAGAGCTGATAACCATGATTCCGCACAAGAGCCACAAAGAAGCCAAAGAGTCCGGAAGTTAACGGAAAGGGGCCAAGAACTACACGATGTGCAAGTAAGAAGACTTGAACACCGTTTTAGTGTGAGCTATGATAAGTGGAAGGCTATCGCTAAAGATGCCAAAGAAGTGCAGATTGAACAATGCTCAAATGACCTGCTGCATGCGCACATCACAAAGATAAGTAAAGCCTCAAAGGATCTAAACGTTGTCTATGATGAGTTAAGGCGTACAGACAGGCCTGACCATGACACAGGCCACAGAATAGACAAGTGCGAAGCAGTCACAAGGATGCTCATTGAAACTGCAAGAAGCCGTCTAGACACAAGAAAGGACGAAGGACAAGAGGATGAAGGACAGGGCGTGAAAGAGGAAACGTCCGGATTCAAGGCTGCGGCTGCAAACAAATTAAGCACTAGCCCTTACCATACCGGGTCCTCCGCCCGTTCTGAAAGCAGCTCGTCTCACCGCACCAAGTCCTCGGCTAATTCTCAAAGAAACTCAAGGGCCATATCGAGACAATCAAGTTGGTCCTCTGCTAAAGCACAAGACGCTGCTACTGAGGTTGCTTCCAATAAAGCCATTTTACAAGTACTGCAAGAGCAAGAGCGTAAGATGAAAGAACTTCATGAACTCGAAGCTGAAGCCTCCCAGAGACAAAGAGCACTAGAAGCTAAGCGCACAGAAATAGAGCACCTGGAGATCATTAAGAAGCTAAGGGCTGCCCAGGCGCGACAGCAAGTATATGACCAGAGTATCTGCTCAGACAAAGAAATATCTGAGCTGCCCCATCAACGTGCCACTCTGAAGGAGAAAGTGAAAGTCAAGGACGAAACTCTGAAGGAGAAAGTGAAGGTCAAGGAGGAATGTACTCTACAGCAGTGTTTCTCAACCGGGGGTCCGCGGACCCCTAGTGGTCCGTGGTGTAATTGCAAGGGGTCCGTGAAAATAAAATATCTTTAAAAAAAAGATCCTATGACATTTATAGAAATAGGATTATTTTACTCAAATGTGACTGAGACCTTTATAAAGGGTAACAGGAATTTTTTCTCTAATTACATCTGTTTCACAAGTGTAATTTATTGTATTTTAATAAGAGATCTCGCTCCCGTTTGCATTGTTAAAAGTTACTGCATAAAAATTCTGTTGTTACATATATCTGAAAGTTGCTGAATACATATTCTGTTTTGTTACATATATCTGAAAGTTACTGGGTGTAACGTGCATGGGTAAGAAGACACGCTGGCCGCTAGCTCGCGGGTCTGACCCTTTAGTCGAGCGGTTAGCGATGCCTCCTGCGGTGCGGGCGATACGGGTTCGCTTCTCGGCCGCGGCAGTTCCTGTGGTTGCATTGTCCCCCGAATTCGCTACATTGGTGTCAGAAGTGGGATGGAGCGACCGTAAGGCCATCGGAAGCGTATGCGCCCTGAGGCGTGAAGGAGCTGATATGCTTAAGCGCGGGGACGCGCTTCCCGAAGGAGGGGGGTAGTGTAACGTGCATGGATAAGAAGACACGCTGGCCGGCGGGTCCGACCCTTTAGTCGAGCGGTTAGCGATGTCTCCTGCGGTGCGGGCGATACAGGTTCGCTTCCCGGCCGCGGCAGTTACTGTGGTTACGTTGTCCCCCGAATTCGCTACATGCATAAGAATTCTGTTTTGTTAACTATATCTAAGTTACAACTGAAAGCTCTTATTTTTGCCCCAAAGAGTGAATAAATGCTATAATGCAATTTAAAATGCAGTTTCTACTGTTTCTATCAAATTGCAACCCCCCTCCCCCAAGATCAGGTGGAGGGGTCCTCAGGGTAGATCAAAAATACGCAGGGGGTCCAGGACCCCAAAAAGGTTGAGAACCACTGCTCTACAGCACCAGTCTTCGCCACAAACTGTGACACATTCAATGCAAGCAGACAGCACAGCAGCTATTATCAGAGCGTTCGCAGAGTCCATCAGTGCGAGTCGTCTTCCCGTACCGGAACCTACAATATTCAACGGCGACCCACTTAGATTCAATGATTGGAAAGTTTCCTTTCAAACACTTATTGACAGGAAAAACCTACCAGCTGAAGAAAAGATATATTATCTACGAAAGTATGTGGGTGGACCCGCCAAGAAGGCCGTAGAGAGCTACTTCCTGCTAGACACAGAGTCAGCCTATCATGCAGCATGGACTATCCTAGAAGGGAGATACGGGAATCCATTCCTCATTGCCGAGGCCTTCGGAGACAGGCTTGATGCATGGCCCAAGATAAGTTCCAAAGGCAGTGTGGAACTTCAAGAATATTCTGATTTCCTTTGCAGTTGTGAGGCTGCCTTGTCCCAAAGGAAGAGTCTTGAAATACTCAATGACTGCAACGAGAACCAGAAAATGCTTGCTAAACTTCCAGACTGGCTGACTTCAAGATGGAACAGGGAAGTTGTACAAATGGAAGAACAAAATCAAGGGTTCCCAAGCTTCAGTCAGTTCCTCAAGTTTCTCACGCGTGAAGCCAGAATCGCTTGCAACCCACTGACATCTCTCCATGCTCTAAAACCAAGTGAAGGCGAAAAGGTTTCGAGAAACAGAGGGCCCGCAGTAAAGGCGCTGGGAACCAACTCAGATGAGAAAAATGTCGCTACCAGCTGTGTCTTCTGTAAGAAGGAAGGCCACAGTCTACACAAGTGTCGTCAGTTTATGGAGGAGACTATCTCAGAGCGAGTCAAGTTTGTTCAAGAGAGGAAATTGTGCTTTGGCTGTCTTAAACCTGGCCATCGCTCAAGGGACTGCAAAAAGAGGAAGACCTGTAAGACATGTGACAAACCACATCCGACATGCCTTCATGATGACTACACCAAGGAAGAAAGAATGGCTGCAAAACCTGATGGAGCGCAAGACGGCAACAGGTCAAAGGAAAGGAAAAAGGAGAGCCCACAAGATGAAGCAGCAAGTACAACAAGTCAGGCAACATCACACAGAGTTGTCCAAAACGTCAAAGGCACTCATACTTCTATGATCATTCCAGTGTGAGTGTCAACAACAAGTGAGCCAGATCGTGAAGTTCTCGTGTATGCACTCCTCGATACACAAAGCGACACAACCTTTATCCTTGAAGAAACAGCAAAGGCTCTCCACACGAAGAATGAACCCGTTCAGTTAAGGCTCTTCACAATGGCTTCAAGAAACACAGTAGTGTCCTGTCGGAAATGGACTGGACTACAAGTGAGAGGATTCTACTCGGATAAGATAATCCCTCTGCCAGTGACCTACTCAAGAGAATTCATCCCTGCAAACAGAGATCACATTCCCACACCAGAGACCGCAAAGGCATGGCCTCATCTTGAGCACATCGCAGAAGAGCTCGCTCCTATGCAAAGTTGTGATGTTGGCCTGCTAATTGGCTACAACTGCCCTCAAGCTCTCATCCCAAGACAAGCATTGCCTGGTGAAGAAAATCAGCCCTTTGCACAGAGAACAGACTTGGGCTGGAGTGTAGTTGGATATGGCAACCCCTGTTTCGACTATGGAGATGTGATTGGAGTAAGCCACTAAATCATCGTGAAGCAAGTGATGCCAGGTCTTCAATCCTCTGCAGACCTCACAAGTGAAGTGCGTTATGTCTGTAGAACACAAATCAGGGAAGTGGTCTTACCTGCAGATGTCATCAAGGTGCTAGAATCTGACTTCACCGAAAGAGCTTTAGAGGACGGCCACATCTCCCAAGAAGATCTCCGATTCCTGTCAGAAATGGAAAGAGGCATCAAGCTTAAGGATGATGGTCACCTGGAAATGCCACTGCCATTCAAGAAAGAATGGCCCAACTTACCAGATAACAAGAGGTGTTCTATCCAAAGTCTAAAATGCCTAGAAAGGAAGCTGAAAGGAAACCAGCAATACCACCAAGACTACAAGACCTTCATGGAGGAGACCATAGCCCGCAGAGATGCAGAGAGTTCCAGAAGGGGACATCTCCAATGGACCAGCAAGGTACATCCCACACCATGGGGTGTATCATCCACGAAAGCCTGGCAAAATACGTGTCGTCTTTGACTGCTCTGCAAAATTCAAGGACACATCCTTGAACGACCATCTCCTGACCGGTCCTGAATTGACAAACAGCTTGGTGGGAGTCCTGTGTCGTTTCCGTAGAGGTCCTGTTGCAATAATGTGCGACATTGAACGTATGTTCCACCAGTTCCATGTGAAAGCAGAAGACCGAGACTACTTAAGATTCCTGTGTTGGGAGAATGGAGATCTTGAAGCGCAACCAAACCATATCCTGACCATGAAGTCCACAATACTCTCCCCACCTCCTGGGAGGTTCGTCAAGGAAGACCTTTACCTTCGCAAGAGATGGCGCCGAGTGCAACTATTGGCCAACAACTTCTGGGCATGGTGGAAAAAAGAGTACCACCTGAACCTCCAACACAGACAGAAGTGGACCAAAGACCACAGAAACGCAAAGGTCGATGATGTCGTTCTTCTGCAAGATGATACTTTACCACGAAACCAATGGAAGTTGGCAAAGGTTATCGAAGTGTACCCAGGAAAGGATGGGAAAGTAAGAAGACCCAAGTTGCTTATCAGCGACTTAACCTTGGATGGAAAGGGAAGACGCATCTCCAAACCTGTCCACCTGGAAAGGCCAGTTCACAAGACAGTCACACTGCTGGAAGCAGACTGAAGACTCCAGTATACTCTCCCTCTCTGTCCATCAGCAAGTTAATTAGCAGTTCTATTTTAGTATTTTTGTCTTCTAAGTTGTTCTAAGAAATCACGAGTGAATTGGTGGGAGTGTAACTGCTTCACATCAGTTGAGCACAGCATTCGTTTTTGGTTCCTACCTTACCTCACATTTAGTAGACTTTCACCGGAGCGGAACTAATCTTCATGACATGTGTTACCAGGGGATTGGTTAATGTAAACACAGAGAGAAGCGTGAAAAACGAGGTCATATTTCAAGCGCTAATAAATATTAAGAGATTTATTATTTCATGATCGTATTGTAAAGAAGAAAGAACAAGATAGTTTACAAGCAAAAGAAGACCTACTAGACCCTCTGGTGTCATAGGCAGCCTACGAGGTATGTTCATTGCTTACATTTGACAGTAATGTTGACTGTGTTAACTAGCTTAATAGCTAATGGTAGCTAGCGTTCGGCTGTATACTATTGTGTATAAAACACATGCTGTAACTGTTATGTATGCACACATCGACAGTGCTGCATTTGATTTGGTGCTGTTCTATTGTGCTGGGATCGATTGGTGATGCCTGCGGGCTCTGGGTTGTTTGATCGGGTCTGCCTTTGATGCTGTGTCAGTCTAAATAAAGAATGCCACGGAGAGGTTGTGTCGAGCGACAGCGCTGTGTCCTGACGTGATTTCTAAATACAATATTGGCGACGAGGATGGCTGATATCTCTCTCCCACCACCTGCCCCCTTCCTGGCATTACCTGGCGAGCCTCCGGTACCATGGACTCGCTGGCTACATAGTTTTGAAAATTACATCATCGCCTCAGGGCTCGACGACGTGAGCCAGGCTAGGAAGACGGCTCTGTTGCTACACTGCTTGGGAGCAGAGGGTCATCGTGTGCTCGGGTCTCTGGGGAACGTCACAAGCTTTGCCGAAGCTGTGGGACTTATGAGCACCCATTTCGCTGCTCCACAGAGTGCCCTCCTTCGGCTATTTATATTCCGTCAGCGACACCAACTGTCTGGTGAGTCTGTGCGGCAGTATGTAGCTAATTTGCGAGGGCTAGCTAGCTCATGCAAGTTTGGCGCGCTTCAGGACGAGATGGTTCGCGACCAGCTAATCGAACACACCAACAACGCAAAGGTGCGTGAGACTCTCCTGCTGGAAAAAGACGATCTGCTGCTGTCCAGAGCAATTACCATCGCACTACAGGTTGAGGGAGCAGCTGAGTGTGCTGCTATGCTAAATACACAGCAAGTGGCCACCTCCAGTCAAGCTGCCAACGACTCCTCCCTCTACTCACGGCTGCCCCTCGGGACGCAACCCAACCAGAGCGAGGCGGGCGCCGACTCCACTGGGGACGTCTTGCAACTGCAACGACGGCGTTCTGGGCCCCGCCCTCAACAGTCCTGTGGTAACTGTGGGTCTCGGTCTCATGTTTCAAGGGCTCAGAACTGCCCTGCCCGTGGCCAGACATGCCGTAGCTGCGGTAAGCACAATCACTTTGCCAACGTCTGTCGATCTTCCCCGGCTGGGTCAGAGGGCCACACCCCCCAGTCTTCAACCGCCGTCATTCACAAGGTGAGCTCTGGGGCAGTGTCATTCAAATCATGCACAGTCAACATTAATGATGTGTGCATCTCCCTGCTGTTGGACACCGGTGCAAGTGTGTCTCTCCTGAATGTTGATGCCTACAGTCAATTTTTCGGTTCACTGCCACTGTCCGCACCCTCAGCTGTCCTCTGTGGGTATGGTGACTCCAAAATCGATCTGGTTGGCTCTCTCCAACTGACTGTCCGCTATGGAACCAAGCTGGTGCCCAGTGCAGTTTTTTCATGTGGCACGCCGTGGGGCCAACCTGATGGGCCTGGACCTGTTCTCCGCTCTGGGGTTCTCCCTCTTAGACACAAGGGGGGCAGCAATCCTGACTGTCGCCACACCTTGGCAGCAGAAGTGGCCATCGCTGTTTATGGGGCTGGGCTGCCTCTCCGCCTTCACCCATCAACCTCTCCTCAACCCTGCTGTGAAATCTGTCATCCAACCACTGCGCCGCATCCCGTTGGCTCTCCGTGATGGGGTCTCCGCCGAGCTGCAACAACTGCTGGAAGCTGGCATCATTGAACCGGTGGACGCGTCACCTTGGGTCTCAAACCTCGTGGTGGCTAAGAAGAAGTCGGGGGGCCTGCGTGTCTGCGTCGATCTACGTGCAGTAAATAAGGCAGTGGTCCCTGATAAGTATCCACTGCCCACCTCAGAAGAACTCACTGCTCAGTTCTATGGCTCTGAGGTGTTCTCCAAGCTCGACCTCAGACAGGGGTACTTACAGGTGCCCCTCCACCCCAGCAGCCGAAACCTCACAGCCTTTGTGACACATGCAGGAGTGTTTCGCTACACCAGGATGCCTTTCGGTCTCAGCTCCGCCCCTAGCTGCTTCCAGAAAATCATGGTCTCCGTGCTGGCTGGCATACTGGGCGTGGCCATTTATCTGGACGATATAGTGGTACACGGGCCCACCAGTGAAATCCACGACAAGCGCCTTAACATGGTCTTCGCAGCCCTGTCCAAGCACAAGCTAACTCTCAATGCTGAGAAATGTGTCCTCTCTGTGCCAGCCATCGACTTCGTGGGGTTCCGGCTGTCAGCGAGCGGTGTAACTCCACTACAATCCAACGTGGATGCCATTCAGGCCATCCCTGAGCCCAGCTCGGCCGCCCAGGTCGCCTCCTTCCTGGGTATGACAAGTTACTACCTGAGGTTTCTTCCCCAGTACTCTGCGACCACAGTCCCCCTGCGCCAGCTGCTGCGTAAGGACGAGCCATGGGTGTGGTCAAAGGCATGCAGTGACGCTGTGCGTGATCTCAAGACTCAACTGACTTCACCACCAGTGTTGGCTCACTTCGACATCTCCAGCTCCACCTTTGTGACCTGTGACGCATCAGCCACAGCGATAGGGGCCGTGCTGTCTCAAACCCAGAACGGTGTGGAGAAGCCCATTGCCTTCGCCTCCCGTGCCCTCAACCTGACCGAGCAGCGGTACTCCGTGGGTGAGCGTGAGGCATTAGCCTGTATCTGGGCTTGTGAAAGGTGGCACCTCTACCTCTATGGCCGCTCCTTCACCCTCAGGACAGATCACCAGGCCCTGACAGCGCTGCTGTCCACATCTGGGACAGGCCACAAACCCCTGAGGCTGCACCGCTGGTCTGACCGCCTCCGCCAGTACAACTTCAGCCTGCAGTTCACCCCAGGCAGAGACAATGTTGTCGCCGACCTGCTCTCTCGCTCTGTCTCCACCCCAGCTCCACAGACGGACACTGACTGTGTGGAAAAGGACATTGTCCAAATGCTACACACCCCCCTCCAGGCCACTGTCTCTCTGCAGGAGCTGAGGGCAGCCTCGGAACAGGACCCTGTCCTCTCCCAGCTCCGCACCTACATCCAGAACGGCTGGCCTCACAAGGTCCCAGAGGAGCTGGCTGCGTTCGCCCGAGTCAGACAGGAGCTCTCCTGCTGGAACGACACCTGCGTGGAACGTGGGTTTTGCACAGTGGTCCCGGCTGCTCTCCGTGCACGTGTTTTGAATACGGCGCATGAAGGCCACCTGGGCATTGTGAAACTGAAACAGCGCTGCCGAGACCTGGTGTGGTGGCCGGGAATAGACAGAGATATTGAGGCTCTGGTGAAGGACTGTTCTGCCTGCCTTGTGAGTGGCAAGACTGGCCACCAGGCTCCCCCACCCCTGCAACCTCTCGCCTGGCCCTCTCAGCCCTGGGAACACCTGCAGTTGGACATTTGTGGTGAGATCCATGGAGTTCCCCACCACCAACGCTTCATGGTGGTCGCCTACGATCTACACTCAAAATGGCCTGAACTCACCACTTCCGGCACTGTGACCTCACAGATCATCATTGACTTCCTGGACTCTCTTTTCTCTCGCTGGGGCCTCCCAAAGGCCATCACCACTGACAACGGCCCTCAGCTGGTCTCTGCTGAGTTCACTGCTTATCTCGAAAGCAAGGGCATCCGTCATATACGCACTGCGTACTACCACCCCCAGGCCAATGGCGGCGTTGAACGTTTTCACCAGTCACTGAAGAACGGCCTCAGAGCACACATGGCCCAAGGGTGCTCTTTCACGCAGGCCATCCGTCACACTCTGCTGCACTATCGGGCCACACAGCACTCGACCACAGGCGTCTCCCCAGCCTCTCTCATGCTAGGCCGGGAACTGTGCATGCCCCTTGACAGGCTCCGCCCCTCCACACCTCAGGCACCTCCCTCTGGGGTCAGAGCCTCAGTCACTCGTCAGCAACGGTTTGACCAGTCAAAACGAACCAGGGTGCCAGACATCAATGTGTCAGACTGGGTCAGGGTCCGCAGGCCCCACAGGGACAATAAAATGGCTTCATACTGGTCCTCTCCTCTCCAAGTCACCCGTCAGCTGGGCCCAGCCACTTACCTCCTCAGCGATGGCACTCGGTGGCACTCCAGTCGTCTACGGAAGGTGTCAGCTCCGCCACACACAGCTGGTGACACAACCATAGCCATTCCCTCAGCATGGCGAGACGCCCCGGGGCTTCATGCAGCTCCTACACGGGCCCCAGACATTTCTGGGCCTCAGCTTCCCCTGCCATCTCCCTCCCCACCTCGGCCTGCCCAGCCTCAGGCCGCCCCGCGACCTGTTCGCACACGTTTACGCCCTGGCCACCTAGAGGACTTTGTGTCAACCTTTCATGTTTGAAATCCTGCCGGGGGGGGGGGAATGTTATGTATGCACACATCGACAGTGCTGCATTTGATTTGGTGCTGTTCTATTGTGCTGGGATCGATTGGTGATGCCTGCGGGCTCTGGGTTGTTTGATCGGGTCTGCCTTTGATGCTGTGTCAGTCTAAATAAAGAATGCCACAGAGAGGTTGTGTCGAGCGACAGCGCTGTGTCCTGACGTGATTTCTAAATACAATAGTAACGTTATTTATTCACTCATTCATATCTTTTCCTTTGTACGCAATTTTTTACGGGTTTTCCAACCAAGACAATACGCCCATTTCATGCCGCGGCCATCTTGGATTTAAAAAAAACCAAGCGGTGGGAACTTAGCCACGCCCCCTTCTTAGTTCATTGAAAACCCTGCCGGAAGCAACATGTCGTACTGTTGTGTACCATCCTAAATTCAACTGACACATTAAGATGCCATATGGCTAAATGTTTACTCCTCCTGCTATTATTGCAACAGACATTATGTACATGTAGGCCTACTGTATGCATTGAGCTGCAGAGGTTGCATGTACATTTAACGTTACTGTATGCATTGAGCTGCAGAGGTTGCACCATGTACAGCCAGTTAAATAATATTGGGGTGACCAGTTTCACTGTGACTAAAACATTAGAAGGGAGACAGAAGTTTGACGCTGAAAAATGTTTCCTCCTTTTTGTAGTCGCATTGGTGACTTGATAGCGGAAGAAGATGAAGAGGAACATGAAGATGAACATGAGGGAGATAGGTGAGTTGTTACTATCAGTACAATACAATTTTTCAAACATGTAGATTACTGCATTGTATAATATATATATATATATATATATATATATATATATATATATATATATATATATATATATTCACTAATCTTTCAATAGTGGATAGCTCTGTTCTGACACATCATCTTGATAACAGAAAAATGTGTGGATTTATATTGCTTCCCACATGTATGACATATCCTCATGTGTCCAGTGAGGTTTGGGCGACTCTACCTGATCATGACTACGACGTGAAGCCACTTTCTGTGGAAGACCAGCTTGACGCAGTAAAGAAACGCATCGCTTTCCTGGAGGACGAAAATAAAAAACTGAAAAGTGAGCATTTTGGTCTAGAACGCTTCCAGTGTGCGCCCAATCTGATCAGGTTTTACACTGGTTTTAAGGATTACCATACCCTCAAAGCACTCTTCCTAGCTTTACAGTCTTGATACTAGACTGCACAGAGATCCACATCGAGACAGGTAGTTTGAAGGTTTTGAACACCATGACATACTCCCATTATAAAAGTAACATTACACTGAAATCCCTAATTGGGATCACTCCCTCAGGGTCAGTAAGCCTGGTAAGTAATCTATACACAGGATGTATTTCTGATAAGGAGATAACTAAGAGGTCAGGTGTTCTGGACCTCTTAGAGTCAGGTGATGAGGTCATGGCCGATAAGGGCTTCCTTATCAAAGACCTGCTCAATGAAATAGACGTAAAACTTGTCATCCCTGCATTTTTAGGCCCAAGTGGACAGTTTAGCTGTGATGAGCTCACAGACACACAGAGTATTGCTGGCTTGAGAATACACGTCGAACAGTCAATAAGACGCATAAAGGAGTACCCCATTTTTGATGGAGTCATACCCCTTTAACTAAGTGGAACAGTCAACCAACTGTGGACTGTGTGTGCTCTCCTAACAAATTTTCAGGGACCACTGATTTAAACCTTTGTTAAATTCAGCTGACAAGAAAATAGTGCACACAAACCTTAGATAGATTGAAACATATTTAACTTCATTTCAGTACAGTCCCATTTTTTAGCCCACACCTTGAGATGAGCAATCACTATCTTAGTTTAGTAAACAATTGATGATTTGAGTTGGTAGCGAGTTCCAGTTTATTGCTACAACAGAATGACAGTTGACTGAACATATTTTAGTTTAAAATGAACCAACTGTTTTGTTAAAGTTAAAG
Organism: Lampris incognitus; assembly: GCF_029633865.1. NCBI lineage: Eukaryota > Metazoa > Chordata > Actinopteri > Lampriformes > Lampridae > Lampris > Lampris incognitus. The sequence continues at coordinate 101,433,552 of NC_079212.1, read as the reverse complement.
GACAAAGAATGAAAATATTGTAGATGGGACAATCTAATGTATGAATATTGAATGTACAGTATAAAAATGAAATAAATCTTATTTTTTATTTTATTGTGATTAAACAGCTTCTTTGAATACAGCCCTGTGTGTGTGTCTCTCCTCACTGGCACAGGAGAGGCAGAAAGTACTGGAAAAAGAAAAGATCCAGCTTAGTTTTCATATTGTGGTAAATGACGGTAGGTGCTCGAGGTTGGTAGTCCAAACCATGTTTGCTGCTGGCCCCGGCTGCATTGATTTCCGATTGAGTAAGAAGGGGCGTGGCTAAGTTCCCACCACTTGGTTTTTTTTTAATCCAAGATGGCCACGGCGTGAAATGGGCGTATAAAGTCCAGTATTCTAAACCGAGAACTCATGCCTCATCTTGTTCATTGCTAGGGGAGCTACAATGGGAGTGAGCTAAGAAGCCCTGGGCGCTTAGCCAGGATACGGGGACCGTGGCTCCAGGGAAACAGTGTAGCTACATTAAAGAGAAGAGGGGACGAGGAGCTGATGGCTGTGGGTTCTCAGGGCTCAGGAGAGAGCATAATCTGTTTCCGCAGGCTGTGTTAATGTCACTGGCTGTTGAAGGGGAGTCTGGACTGGCAACTCTTGTGATGAGGCAGCGATAACAGACCTGCGAGAGGGATGTCCTGCCAACTCGGGACAAGGAATACTTCCATTTCTCAGCATGGCCTCTCTCAGAGTCCTACAGAAGTCATTGACCGGGATAAGGGCTGATGATTTGGATTTGCAGTGAAGCAGCGAGCCACCTGAACATTGCCAGCTACAGGAGCTGAGGAAGCTGCGGTGTCAGTACACATCATTGTAGGAGAGGGGTATGGAACAGGAGCATCGGCTGGGTTGACCGGGTTGTCGTCAGACAGTGTTGCGTAGTGGTTGGAGAGCGTTAGGCGAGGGGGAGAGGCAGCTCTGTCCGAGTCTCTCTTACAACCGTGGAACACCGCTTCAGCCCTGGACGACTGGTGGTTAGGTGTTGAGCAGGAAGCAAGCCATGAGCTAACTGTGGCATTAGCATTGTGCTCACTGACAGGCACCTCATCCAAAATAATAAACCCGTTCTCCAGCCGATCCTCCGTTGAGACATTAGTGTTATGCTTGTTGTGTCTGACTCTTCTTTTACCCTGGACAACATTTGTCCAGAGCTCAGGATTTGACACTGCAGGGGTAGAACAGGTCTTTGGTCTTGCTCCTTGGTTTAGCCAATAGCACATATCCAGATCCAATGTGGTGTCGGTCTCACGTGGGTTCAGGCCAGACCAGGGAGTAATGTCTGCATAGTCATTGGCACAGGGCTCATTATGACTGAAAGCTGATTTCCAGCGCGTTTCATGTCCCTGGTTCTGATCATCAGCCGGTTCCAGGACATCAGCTTGGAAAGCAGCAATCAGTGTCAATAACTTTTTCATCCTCTTGAATTTGGTAGAGCATAGAGATGCACAAGCCAGTGCATCCTTAGTGCCGGTCCCAAGCCCAGACAAATGGGGAGGGTTGCGTCAGGAAGGGCATCCGGCGTAAAATCTTAGCCAAATCAAATATGCGGATCATAAATAAGACTTACATACCGGATCGGTCGAGGCCCGGGTTACCAACGACCGCCACCGGTACTGTTAACCAGCAGGGTGTCGGTGGAAACTATGCTACTGTTGGGCGAAGGAGAAGGAGAGGGGGAAAGCATGTCCAGAGGCAGCTAGAGAGGAGGAAGGGTAGGCATGTGGAGGTGAGAGTTGGAACTTTGAATGTTGGCACTATGACTGGTAAAGGGAGAGAGCTGGCTGACATGATGGAAAGAAGAAAGGTAGGCATACTGTGTGTGCAAGAGACCAGGTGGAAGGGGAGTAAGGCCAGGAGTATCGGAGGTGGGTTCAAACTCTTCTACCATGGTGTGAATGGGAGGAGACATGGGGTAGGGGTAATTCTGAAGGAAGAGTATGTCAAGAGCGTGCTGGAGGTGAAGAGAGTGTCAGACAGAGTGATGAGTATGAAGCTGGAAATTGAAGGTTTATTGCTGAATGTTATCAGCGCATATGCCTCGCAAGTTGGGTGTGAGATGGATGAAAAAGAAGAATTCTGGAGTGAGTTGGACGACATGGTGGAGAGGGTACCCAAGGAGGAGAGAGTGGTGATTGGAGCGGACTTCAATGGACATGTTGGTGAAGGGAACAGAGGTGATGAGGAGGTGATGGGAAGGTATGGAGCCAAGAAGAGAAATGTGGAAGGACAGATGGTGGTTGATTTTGCGAAAAGGATGGAAATGGCTGTGGTGAATACATACTTCAAGAAGAGGGAGGAACACAGGGTGACATACAAGAGTGGAGGAAAGTGCACACAGGTGGACTATATCTTATGTAGAAGGCGCCATCTAAAAGGGATTGGAGACTGCAAGGTGGTGACAGGGGAGAACGTAGCTAGGCAGCATCGGATGGTGGTCTGTAGGATGACTTTGGAGACCAAGAAGAGGAAGCGAGTGAAGACACAGCCAAAGATCAAATGGTGGAAGTTGAAGAAGGAAGACTGTTGTGTGGAGTTCAGGCAGGAGTTAAGACAGGCACTGGGTGCTGTCCCATTTGCCCATATGAACAGGTTGCGACTGCTGCCATATAATAATAATAATAATAATAATAATAATAATAATAATAAATTAGAATCTTTAGTAAAACTGATATGCATCTTTGTATAAATAGAAATTTAAATTTAAACTCGGATAGATAGAACTCATTATGAGCCGATTTATTCCATCTGAATAGAAAGGACTTTCTCTTAATAACATACTGCAGCGAATTCGGGGGACAACGTAACCACAGTAACTGCCGCGGCCGGGAAGCGAACCTGTATCGCCCGCACCGCAGGAGACATCGCTAACCGCTAGACTAAAGGGTCAGACCCGCCAACCAGCGGCCAACGTGTCTACTTATCCATGCACGTCACACTACCCCCCCCTCCTTCGGGAAGCGCGTCCCCGCGCTTAAGTATATCAGCTCCTTCACGCCTCAGGGCGCATTCGCTTCCGATGGCCTTACGGTCGCTCCATCCCACTTCTGACACCAATGTGGCGAACGTAGAACCAACGACAAAGGTAACTTTGCAGCCCCTTTATGGAACTCACACAGAAACAAAAACTTACGGAAATGTGACACAGTACGTGGGGGTCATCTACTCGAACAACAAAGTTGTTCAGGGTTTCAGTTCCAAGGTTACACAACACAACAGAATGATAACTATAATTACACCACAACAAATAGTAATCACATAAACACATAAAACCACATAAAACACTTACAAAACATTTAATAACAACTGACAATCTGCACGCAGTGCCTGATGGGTAAAACAGGACAATTGGCACAATTCTGATGGGGTAGCAACTTCGCTACAATACTATTACTCAAACTATCATGAAATCGCACAGCTAAACAGCACATTTGCAAGCAGTATTTTTACTCACCTGAAAAGCATCTTTGCCAGACACGGAATTCCTCAAACAGTGTAGAGTGACAATGGCCCCCAGTATAGCTGCTGAGAGTTTCAGATGTTTGCAGAAAAGTATGGCTTTCAACACACCACATCAAGCCCTCTCCAACCACAGGCAAATACGAAGGCAGAGAAAGGAATGGAAATTGTCAAAAGGACTAATGGAAAAGGCCACTGAAACCAACTCAGACCCTTACCTAGCATTGCTGACCTATCAAGCCTCGCCTCTGGCATGTGGAGCATCGCCTGCGGAGCTCCTCATGAACCATAAACTGTGCAACACACTACCATGCATGCCTGTGAAAAAGGAAAACAGGTAACTGACACAGAAACACATGCAGCTCAAGTGGGAACCGAAAAAGAACCACGACAAGGCTGCCAGGAGTCTGAAACCTCTTACAGAACATGATGTGGTCAGAATCGAAGAGCCCTCTGCATGGAACAGAAAGGTAATGGTCCTGAAAGAAGTAAGGTCATACACCATTAGGACTGAAGATGGGCAGGTACTGTGGAGAAACCACAGAAGTCTGCTTAAGACTCAGGAGACATTTCAGGAACAGGCAGGTGCTGAAGTGACACCTCTTGTTGTGCATCCTCCTGACGTGCACCCGACTGAGTTTCCTGCACCTACCCCAACGCCAGTATTAGTTGTGGTTGCTATAGTTACCAAGCCTCCCTTCCGGTCTGCCTGCGTTGCAGTCTGGGTTGTTCTTCCTGTTTCAACTAAATGGCTGCTGCCTCACGTTTCCATCTGCGTTGTGTGATTCATTGATGTCGTATCTCATTACTGGCGTGGTGGCAGCGCTTACCAGACTTACGTCCCGAGGACTGATATTTACCGAACTAATCGCGGTAGCCCTTCCAGGGGAATCACAGGGTAGTTACGTCTACCACCAGATGCAGCTGGGCTAGCTCAGACACGGTTGTGCTAACTAAGTGGGCAGCATGGCGACACACGGAGCACCAAAGCAGTGGTGCTTAACAAAGACTGAGACGGCGAGCTCTTTTGAGAACTGGCGTCAAAACCTGCTTTATATACTGTCGCTCGACGCCGGGTCTGCCCCCTTCCTGCACGATGGCATGGAGTGGGAGAAGAAGTCTAAAAGGTCCCCTGTCCGGGGATTCACAGATGACGGTGAAGATATTCCCTCGCCCCGACGTCACAATAAAGAACAGAAGGTAACCATGTTAGAGCTAATGTTGGGACAGATAGCCAGTTATTGTCCTGTAATCTCTCGTCACAGCATAGTCAGGAACTCCACATCTATTGACAGCATATGGCAAGCTATTCGTCTACATTATGGCTTTCAGTGCACCGGGGCTGTGTCTGAACTCTCCAAGTCAAAGCAATCCATCCCTGTCCGGACAAGGAAGTCATGTCCCTTTTTGTGCCGGCAGGCCTGATAATCATTTCCTCAGCAAATGTTCCTTTCTGCCCCCCCAAGATAAAATGTACATGGCAAAGTCGCACCAGGTTTTGGGAGAGCAGGGCGAGACTGATGATGAGGTAGAGAAGTGCGTTAGTGGGGAGCCAGCGCCATCTAGTGGTGTGAAACGTGTACTTATCAAACAGTCCCCGTACCTCGATGCCTTCCATGGACACTGCCCTGTGCGTCTCACCATTGATAGTGGGGCAACCGGCAACATGATGAGGGCCTCATGTGCGACCAGGCTGGGCGTCACCGTCACAGGAAGTACGCAGTCCGCATTCCAAGCAGATGGCTCGTCCCTTGTGAAAGTATTGGGAGAGACACGGACACACTTCCAGAGAGATGGCCATGACCTCTATTTTGAGGGCCTCGTCGTTGAGAATCTCGAATCTAACATCCTGGCTGGAATTCCCATTATGGAAAAGAATGACGTCTCCATCAGACCAGCCAAACATCAAATCTGCTTGGGCGAGGATATATACCGCTACGGCACCCTCCAAACACCGATGGACAGGCATGCCGTATGGCACGTGCTCCGCGCTCTGGATAAATCTACTGTGTGGCCAGGGGAGTACATCGAGCTCGAGCTGCCTCCTGAGCTGTGCAATGTGGACAGTGAGCTGGCTGTTGAACCACACGTCGATGTCTCATGTGACCAATCTGACACACAGCAGTGGCCTGTCCCAACTTTGCTACAGGGTGTGTCCGGGAAGATCCGTGTCCCAAATCTCACTGGCGAGCCGTGGCTGGTCCAGAAAAGCCATCACCTATGCCGTGTCCGTGCCACATATGTACCGTCACTCAGTGACGCCGCCGTGCCAGCTGATCCCCCCAAACTGGCCCCGACGACCATGTCAGCCTTGTCCTCTGACGTTGTCGCTCTGGACCCAGATAACATCATGCCTGCTGACATCAGAGATGAGTTCCGTGCCCTGCATAGAGAGTTTGATGTAGTGTTTGATCCCCACTTTGAAGGATATAACGGCGCTGTGGGTCCGTTCCAGGCCAGGGTGAACATGGGACCTGTCCTACCTCTGCCCTTCACCAACAGGTCGGCCTGGCTTGCCATACAGGCAGAGTGCTCTGACGTCAGACGGAGTCTCATCGACGACGAGCGCAGAGACACTCTCAGGGACGCTTTAACCCGCTTATGTGTGGGTCTGTGGCCTCTCGACGGCCCCTTTGCTGTGATCAGGACTGACCCTGCCCCTGGTTTTGCTGTATTGGCAGGGGATGGGGCCCTCGCTATGCACAGACTAGTTGTTGAGGTGGGCAACGCCAAGAATGTCAATAAGGACCCAGTGGTGGAGAAGGCTGTTCAAGAGATTCAGGGGGAGATTCTTCATCTCGAGCCTAACTGTAGGGCTGTTACTCCCCTGTTACTCTTGTCGCTACGGCCAACCTGAACAGTCGTGTTAGGTCGCGTGCATTGTCTGCCCGTGAAATGCTGCTTCAGCGTGACCAGTTCTCCCATAGGCAGTTGCCTCTGGTCGACCAGGACCTCATCTTGACACAACACTCGGAGCGTGTCACCAACCATCTGTACAGCATGAAGTCAAAGGTGCCCTCTGGTCGTGTGGCCGTGCCTCCCGCCATTCGACCTGGTAAACTGGTGTACCGGTATGGTGACCGCAATAAGTCAAAGGCCCGTGAAAGGTACCTTGTCACGAGCGTGGATGGTTCATGGTGCAATATCCAGAAGTTCACGGGGTCTCAACTCCGTCGCACCTCCTACAGGGTCAGGCTGGGTGACTGCTACAAAGTGGAAGGTCCCTCTATGGCCTCTGAACCCCTCGCGGATGATTTCGCATCTGATGAGGACTTGGACAACCCGAGCCCCCACCTGCACCTTGCCTGCCTTGTGATAACGATATGAGGCTGGGGGATGAGACTGTTCCTCCCGTCGAGGTCGAGCCTGGGGGGGAGCTCCCCTGGCGAGTGTGTGCCTGCTCTTGCACCTGATGCTGCACCTCAATGCTCGGAGTGTTGCCGGCGCTTGCCGCGGCATTTAGAGGACTTTGAACTTTAAGCCAGTTGTTTGTGTGTACTGGAGATAATGTTTTGTCTTACCTTACAGGTCTAGTTATATAGCCTGAGCTGTGATGTTGCCTGGTGTTATTGTTGTACTGTGTGAAGGGGGGGGGTCTTTCTTTTGGAAAAAAGGGGTGACGCCAGTATTGGTTGTGGTTGCTATAGTTACCAAGACTCCCTTCCGGTCTGCCTGCGTTGCAGTCTGGGTTGTTCTTCCTGTTTCAACTAAATGGCTGCTGCCGCACGTTTCCATCTGCATTGTGTGATTCATTGATGTCGTCTCTCATTACTGGCGCAATGACTGAAACACCAGTTATACGCAGGTCTAGCAGGCCTAGAAAACAGAAAGTTATAATGGACTTGTCAGATTAAAAAAAAAACAAAAAAAAGAAATAAGAGACTTTGAGTTTGGTTAGAGATATCCTACAAGACGTCGGAGTGTGGAGTTATTTGAAAACTTATCAAAAAGTTATATTGAGTTGGGATACCTGAAAAGAAATTAATATAACTTACCTGTTTGTTGTTATACAGTATACCTGTACTGAAAAGAAAAGTGTTAAATATATGATTTAATGTTTGAATGACTAGGTGTGGCAACAGCTTAATGTGCCTTACCCATTTGTTATTTTACCTGAAGAGGAAAGTGTTAAAAATGTGGTGTAAAATTTAAATGACTAAGTTTGGTTATAGCCTAACAGTCTCTAGACTTTATACTTATATTGTATTCTTATTCTTATTATTTTTTGTATTAACGTCAAAGGAAGGACGATGTAATGATATGTGCCCACCGAGCCAGTAGGTGGCAGTATTGGTATATCTTGTTTATTGTAAAGGGTTAAGGTTCATGCGCAGAACGTTCTAGGATCAGAACACGTGACCGCCATGGAGCAGAAAAGAAGTGATTAAATAGAGACAAAATTTACTTTTCAGCTTGATTTATTACATAACCGAACATTACAATGACTTATGCCATGTTTAACTTTAGTCTGTAGATAGATGCTTATAGTTCATATGTGTTATGCTCGCGCACCAGAACCTGACCCGTGTGGCGAAACCCAAGACAGACAGACACGAGATGACTTCAAAATCTACAAAGGGGGGTTTTATTGTGGGAGGGAAATGTATGGCGAAAAAAGGCGTTCTGTTAGTGGGATGTGTGAATAAACTATGTGTGGTGTCCCGTGGTTTGCGTGTATAACTATGTGTGAGTGTTTTTAGCCTATGTGTGGTGCGGTATGTAAATGACCAGGAGGTGTTGAAAAAATGTGCGTGCACCTGGCGAGAAAGTCCAGTCCGTGATCCAAGAGGGGTTGTCCGAGAAAGTCCAGGTCCGAGATCCGGGAAGTCGAGTCCGAAAGGAGGGGTCCAGATAGAGGGACAAGGGGGGAGATCGCAGGAGAGGTCCGGGGAGAAAACGAGAAGGTCGCTGGGGACGAGGGAGACGCGGGTAGCCGTGGAAATCGCGGAGGGAGAGTCTTGGGAGGAAACAGAGACACGAAGATAAGACACTGGGGAATAAACAGAATGCAAGGAACGCTGGAGGGCTTGTCAGAACTTTACCGCAGGGTTCAGTACGTCGAAGCACAGAGAGACGTTCTGGGAGGCTTCTTGTAGAAGGCTGTTTCAGTAGGCTATCTTATAAAGAATGACACACACACGAGTTGCTCAGTGCAGCCAAGTATAATCAAAGTATGTAACATGTTCTTGAGCGCGGGTCATGTGTATCTAAGGTAAACTAGTGGATAGCCGATGGCATCGATCTATCTAGACCCGTAACATCATCCTTTTCCAAGTATAAACACATACACATGAAGTTAGTGCAAAATAAAATTACTTTCATATACGAACAAACAATAACAGTGCAACAGCAGTAAATCTCTTCATATCCCATACCAGTGTAATAACCACAGTAGCGTATGATAACATTTCTCCTCTTTTCCCCCTCTCTCCCACATAGCAACCATCAACATTATTCAGATTACATAGTGAGTTTCAGTGGAGGTTTAGACAGCCGTCCAACCCTTGTGTAAGTGTGTCCATCCGAACGCGGAGCGCCAACAGGAGTAGATGGCGCCTTGGGCATGGACCTGATGGGGCTCGGCTCGAACACAGCCTGGGGGGTCTCAATGACAGTTTCTGTAGCTGGATCCCCGTCCGGTGTGTGTGCCGCAGCGGGTTCAACAGGATCGTGCGCGGATCGTGCAGCTGGCTCAGCCACTCTGAGATCGATCCTGTTACGACGGTACAGGGAGCCATCAATGTCCACAAGATAAGACCTCGGCGCAACCCTGCGGAGACAAGTTCCGACTCTCCAGCGGCCAGTGTTATCACCTGGCAGGGGCTTCATCCGTACGACTTCCCCAATTTCAAGTACCGGCAAATCACGGGCAGATCTGTCATAGAAGGATTTGGCGAGTTGCTTCCTGTGGCGCAGCTTTTCAGTGACGCCCACGACAACAGCTGGTTCAAGGAGATTGCTTGCCGCCGGGATGGACGTCTTCAACCGGCGGGACATGAGGCGTTGTGCTGGGCTGCTGCCCATGTTTTCCGTAGGTGTATTCCTCCAGTGAAGCACGGCTTTCCAGGGGTCTTCACCATCATGCGCGGCCTTACGCAGAAGATTTTTTACAATCTTCACGGCCGACTCGGCCTTGCCATTCGCTTTCGGGTGTCTGGGAGAGGAGGTCACGTGCTCAAATTCCCACTCAGAAGCGAACCGTGTGAACTGAGCTGTGAACTGAGGGCCGTTGTCTGTAATAACCTTCTCTGGCTGACCATGTCGGGCGAACTGTGCCTTACATCGCTTGATGACTGTCTCTGCAGACATGTCGGGTAGAAGCTCAATCTCCCAAAAATCGGAATAGTGGTCGACTATTAGGAGATAGTCTTTCTGTCTGAAGCTGAATAGGTCCATGCTCAAGACCTGCCATGGCCTGGTTGGTACTTCGTGAGAGAGCATGGTCTCCTTTTGCTGATTGTGGGTGTACACATTGCAGGTCGAGCAGCTGCTTACAAAGTCCTTTATCTCTGACTGCATATTGGGCCAGTACAATGTCCCTTGAGCGTGTCGGTAGCATGCATCACCCCCTATGTGACTTGAATGTATGCGCGTCAACATTTCTGGGCGGAGTGACTTTGGGATGATGACTTTTTGCCCCCGGAACAGAACTCCGTTCTGCACACTGATTTCATCCCTGAAGGGTCAGTACTCCCTAGCGATGAGGGGCGCTTCCTCCTTTACATCTGGCCAGCCCACGAGAACAGTGTTCTTCAGTGCCTGTAAGCATTCATCTCTGTCGGTGTGTCGTCTGATCTGTTCCAGCCGCTGGTTAGTCACATTCATGTACTCTGCCTGGTTCACGTGCTGTATGTCTTCCTGCTCTTGTTGCAGAGAGCAGATAGCGTGTCGCTGATATGCAGTCCCTCTGCTGGAGCATCCAGCCGTAGCTCTGCTGAGCGTGTCGCTTATGAACATCTCTGGGCCTGGTTTGTAGATTACCCTCAGGTCGTAGTTCTGCAGAGTCATGAGCATGCTCTGGAGTCTCTTGGGCGCATTGAGAAGTGGCCTGCTGAAAATAGAGATCAGAGGCTTATGGTCCGTCTCTGCTGTGATTGGGTCGCGGCCATATAGGTAATGGTGAAACCTCTGGCAGGCGAAGACGATACTGAGACACTCCTTCTCAATTTGTGCATAGTTTTTTTCGGTGGGGGTAAGAGCCCTCGAGGCAAATGCGATGGGCTGACCTTCCTGCATGAGACAACATCCGAGACCGCTCTGGCTGGCGTCGCTCTGGATTGCGATTGGCTTAGTTACATCATAGTAGCGCAGGACGGGCATGGCTGTCGCCAGCGCCTTAAGCTCATGAACCGTCGCCTCGTGCTTAGGCAGCCAGTGCCAGGGTGTGTCCTTGTCCAACAGGCGTCGCAACGGCTCGCAGACACTAGATAGATGAGGCATGAACTTGGCTAAATAGTTAGCGAAGCCAATGAGACGCTGCACGCCCGTGGCATCTGTTGGGTTCGGCATGTCAATAATGGCTCTCACCTTCTCTGGATCGGGTTTCAGTCCAGCAGATGAGAGAATGTGGCCATGAAACTGCACCTCAGCCACCTTGAACTGCAACTTCTTCAGGCCGAGGTGAAGCTTGACCTCGTGGCAGCGTTCCATCAACGCCGCAAGCTTGACGTCGTGGTCGTCCCCAGCCTCCTTGTCTGTGTCCCCGCAGCCGACGACCAGGATATCGTCTGCAATGGGCTCAACGCCCTTCAGACCGGCGAGGAGCTCGTGCTGCTTGCGCTGATATACCTCGGGCGCCACCGATACTCCAAATGGTAACTTGAGCCACCGCTTCCTCCCCCAGGGGGTCCAGAACGTGGTCATGAGGCTACTCTCATAGTCCAGTTTGCATTGCAGGAATGCATCCCGAGCGTCCACTAACGTTAAGACTCTGGCCTTGGGCAATTTATACAAAATGTCCTCCAAGGTAGGCATGATGTAGTGAGAGCGCTTTAGGGCTTTGTTAAATGGTTTAGGGTCAATGCATATTCTCAGCTTCTCCGGTTTTTTAACAATCACCATGTTGCTGATCCAATCTGTAGGATCTGTGACAGGCGCAAGGTGGCCGTCAGCCTCATACTTGTCCAGCTGGGCTTTGACTGCTGCTTTCATTGCGATTGGGACATTGCGAGGGGCACTCTGTACTGCAGCAACACTAGGATCAAGGTCAAAATGGACCTCCCCAGGCACGGATTCCACAGGGGAGTTGAACACGTCACTGTATCTGTTGATAAGCTGTTCTTTAGTTAGGGCTCCTGGTTGTGTGTGTTCCATTTTGAGCACATCCTCTGGAATTGTGAAATGTATGAGCCCTAAGCGTTCACAGGTGGAGCCTGACAGAAGAGGATGTTGGCTGGTCCTCGCTATTTCGAATGAGAGCTTGTGTGTTTGGCCTCTCACAGTACAGTCAGTCTCAAAGGTGCCCATAGAGCTCAGTGTTTCCCCCGAATACAGCTTCAGTCTGGTGTCGCGGAGAGGTGTGTTTGGGGCCAGCCTTTTCTTGTCTTGAAAGCCCATTACATTGCAGGTGGCTCCAGAGTCCAGCTGACATTGTTGTGGCTTGTCGTGGAGTTTCAGAGTCACAAACCACTTCTTTCCTTTGGTGTGCACTGCGCCGATTGACTCAAACATGTACAGATCATCTGCATCATTACTATGCTCTGGGGGTTCTTCTGTGTATTCCACACAGTTTACCTTGCCCTCAGCATGCCCCTTTTTGCTCTTTAAGCACACTTTAGAAAAGTGATTAAGTGTCCCACATGACCTACATTGTTTCCCGAAGGCCGGGCAATGCTCTCTGCCCCTTGAATGCGAGCTGCCACAATATTTGCAATTGCCTGCATCTCCTGCTGTTCTGGGTGGATTGCTCTGTTTCCATTGGTTTTGTCTGGGTTGCCTAGCAACGGCATGCACTGCCTCCGGCTGCGGTGTTGTTGCAAACTCATACGGATGTCAGTTTGCTCTGCTGCGCGACACATGTCAATAGCTGTGACCATGTTCAAATCCTTCTCTCTCAACAGCCTGCGCCTAACGGCCTCGCTTGCAACTCCCAGGACTATCTTATCACGGATCATTTCATCTTTCAACTGTCCATACTCACAGGTTGCTGCCCTCTCTCTCAGTCTCGTCACAAAGGTATCAAACGATTCTCCTTCCTCCTGCTTGCAACTCCCGAAAATGTACCTCTCGTATATTGTTTTTTTTGCTGGCTTGAAGTATTTCCCCAACTCTCTCAGTATGGCGTCAGGATCCCCTTGATCATCTTCTGAGAGGGTCAGATTGTGGCGGGCCGTAAATATGCCTGCATTCACTTCCCATCACACTCCTTAGAGTAGCCGCTTGTATTTTGTATTTTCTTGTCCTTGCCAAGTATGCCCGTGACGAGGACGTAGTCTTCATATTCGGCCCGAAAAATGTCCCAATTGACACTCCAATCGCCTGTGAAGCTCATCGGGGACGGTGGTGGAATATTCACGTTAGCTGCCATTGTATGTGATGCTATCGGCGCCGGTAATGCTAGCGTTAGCTCCTCTGTGACAACGTCTTCAGCAGAAGTACTTTGCTCTGAATCGGAATCCTCCGACATGTGACCTACTCAGGCCTACAAACTTAAACATGCGAGCTAGTAAAATAAGAAATAAGTTCTCCGACTTCTGGCACCATGTTTCAGTAGGCTATCTTATAAAGAATGACACACACACGAGTTGCTCAGTGCAGCCAAGTATAATCAAAGTGTGTAACATGTTCCTGAGCGCGGGTCATGTGTATCTAAGGTAAACTAGTGGATAGCCGATGGCATCGATCTATCTAGACCCGTAACAAAGGCTGCCTGATTGCCAAAGGTGTGCCTGACGGATGATGGCAAATACCTGGTGCAGTGCAGCGCTCGTCTGCTCGGATGTTTCCGGCACGTCCGAGCTGGGGGAGTGGCTTGAACGTGCCGGGGAGGCAGCTCGGGGCGGTGTAACCACAACACATATGTAACAGAACAAAAGTAGTGTTGGAAAGTCTCTTCTCCATGTTAACAAATAAAAGCATATTGTTAACTGTTACATGATAGCAGAGGAATGTTTGAGAAACTCACCGAGTGTAGTTTCAGTCTGTACAAAGTAACTCAAGTACCCCTGACTGCAGCCTGCAGATCGGTGACGTGTTCGATGTGGGCTGTGACGTGCGCAATGTGGGCGTCCTCAAGTTCACTGGTTTGCGATTCCCGCCGTTGCACGAACATTAGCTAGCATGACACAGCAGTCACGGATTATGTTGCTAGCTTTACAGTTATTTAGCTGTGTTTTTTACAATCCACGTTGACAAGAGTTGGTTAGTAAAGGTGCGAGGCCGAGCTGCGTCTAAGGAGCGAGGCCGTAGGCTCAGGACCCCCTGGACGAGCGAACGCGTGCAATCGGCCCAAGCTGCGTCTAACGTCAGTCTACTGTTTCCTGCTGTTCCTAAACTGAACTAGCCCTTACCCAGGCCCCTACCCAATCATAACGCGTGAAGTGGTGATGTCATCTGTAGTCGCAGGACCCCGAGCAGGGCGAGTAGATCGGGTACTGACACCGGCGTTCTCGCGTGCGTTACTGTACAAACGTTGAGCATGTCACCGATTCCGCCCACATTGTACACGTCACAGCCAACGTTGTACACGTCATCGATCTGCAGGCTGCAGTCAGGGGCTTTCAAGCAACAGGAGAAATGGCCTTGGTGGGATGTGAGCTGGAAAACATGAGATAAGGAGAAGAACAGACAACTGGCCTATAAGAGAGACTGATCGGCACGCATGTGGACGGAGAAATTGCTCTTAGATGATTGTTACCTGATCTTGCTGTATGTACTTGGCCGGATCAACTTCTTCTTTTTTCCATCTCCGATGCTGTCATACTGTTTTAAATGTTTCAGATTATCATTATAGATTATTATTACAGAGTATTCAAGTTTAAACTCCTCAACATTTGGCTGTTGAAACATCAGGTGCAAAAGTAAACAGAGAGAAATCTGAAATTATTTATAGGGGATCTAAAAATAGCAGAAAACTATCTATATAAGGTCAACAATAGCTATACCAAAATAGGTATTAATTTAGGAAATTAATTAACCCTGTGATGGCCTGGCAGCCTGTCCAGGGTGTCTCCCCGCCTGCCGCCCAATGACTGCTTGGATAGGCTCCAGCATCCCCGTGACCCTGAGAGCAGGATAAGCGGTTTGGATACTGAATGAATAGCATATTATATAGTAATCCATAGGTAATCATTTACATTCTGGTTCAGTCATTCTGGATCATAAATCATTGTAAACTCTGTATTGTTCATCTGATCTACTGTGTGGAGGTATGGTGTAACACCTACAAGACCAAACCACAACCATTATGTATACTACAAAAAAAAGAGCCATAAGGATAATTGACAATGTAGGCTATCGTGAAGGCACAACCAAGCTATTTTTCAAGTCAAGTGCCTTGAAGTTCAGGGATTTAGTAGAATTTAACACAGCACAAATAATGTTCAAAGCAAGAAACAATCTACTACCGAGTGATGTACAAAAATATTCTCAGATAGAGAAGTGGTAATATAATTTGAGCGGGAAATAAAACTTTTTAAAGAAATTATGTGTTTGTACATCGTTGAAGAGCATGAGCATTTCAATCTGTGGGGTAAAATTGTGGAACAGTCTGAGCATGAAATGCAAACAAAGTACAAAATTAGGCAGTTCAAAAAGGAGTACAAACGACTGATTATTAAGAGATATATGGATGACGAAGAGTTGTGTTAACTGTTTAAGTTTTATTTATCTCTAAATATTTCTTATTACTTTTTTATTTTTATGACTCTGAGTGGATATTTGGGTTGTGCGTAGCACTGACATCTATTTATTCTTGGTACATGAAGTTAGGATGTGTTTTTCTTTTTTCTCTTTCTCTCGTGTTTTGATGTATTTTTTTCTGTTATTGTTCACAGTGGTTGAGTTTGTATTGTGCAGCCCAACTTGCATTGAATTTGAACTATATACAGTACAGTGGGAATTGAGTTTGAAATGTACAGTAGCTGAATTAACTCGGTGAGAAGGGGTAGGAAAAAATAAGTATATACTTCTTTCCATCCCGTTTATCCTGCTCTCAGGAATGCTGGCACCTATCCCAGCAGTCATTGGGCAGCAGGCGGGGAGACACCCTGGACAGGCCGCCAGGCCATCACAGGGCCGACACACACACACACACACACACACACACACATCTAGGAACAATTTAGTATGGCCAATTCACCTGACCTACAGGTCTTTGGACTGTGGGAGGAAACCCACACAGAAACGGGGAGAACATGCAAACTCCACACAGAGGACAACCCGGGATGACCCACCAAGGTTGGACTACCCCGGGGCTCGAACCCAGAACCTTTGTGCTGTGAGGCAACCGTGCTAACCACTGCACCACCGTGCCGCCGACTTAACTAATGTGATTGTCAGAATTTTTGACACGCCCGAGACCAAACTCATTCTCTAAGTGGCTTTAAACAAAGCCAGACAGATGCCCCAGAGCACTTACCCCCCAAAACTTGTAGAGCACGGTTGCTCGGTCTAAATACCCGATAATGTTGGATTAAAAAAAAAATCCCTTTTAATTTGACATGTTTAGGAAATGTTTGGACAAATGCCTGATTTGTTTTTGTCATGATTAAGTCCATACTTTTTTCTTTTTGTTACTTGGTTGATGCTACCTACCCCAGGAAAACTGACTATTTCCTGAAGTGGAGCCCAAACAGAACTCAAATCTCAGCTGGAAGGAGAACATTGCTTACAAATGTTATCCCATTGACCTTTTTTTTCCCGGCGCTTTTATAAAATGTATTAGCACAATTATTCGGAAATTAAAGGCGTATGCTGGCTGTTTGGTTCATGTGCACAAAGAGTGGTTTTAAGTCTATTCACCCTCCGACTGAATAAATTGAATGGGCCAGTACCTACCTGAGGGTGCAGCCACCACTGAGTAGAATTTCATTCCTTGGTTTTAAGTTTTATCATTTTGTGGCTTAAACTCTGCAATGATGCCATTTGGACAAGTGGTCTAAATGCCGTTTCATGGCCTCTTCTCCCAACCTTGAAACAATATGTGGTCAAATTGTGGCCAAATGCTGTCAATTAAATGTTGTTCAATTTTAATTTGTGTAAGCTGGATGTTGTTTGAAAAGTTTTTTTTTTCTTTTTGCATTTTAACAGCCATATTCTCTTTATAAGAGACCGATAAAGCACAACCCTGGCAGCCAAAGCCAAAAATTGACCTCAATTGGCTGTTGGTTCAAGCTCCATTCCTGTTTGTATCTCAGCTGAGGCCAAACACAGCTGTCCGCATGGTGCGGACAATGAGGCTCTTTTTCCAAATGAAGCTTCAGTAATTTTCCACAGTGCCAGACTCAAGGTGCCCTGAGTAGGGATGACCTCAAGAGTCAATAAAAAAAATTTATTAAAAAAACACAGAGCACTTCCATCAACCTCTTTTAACCCATCTGCTTAATCATTTCCACTAGGTGCCATCCAAGCTTGCCTGACCTATGCAGCATGTTCACTTAGGGGAGAGGCCATTCAAGGTTGGGCCCATTCTGCAACTGTTACATTATCGAGGACGTCATAACGGAGTGTGCCAACTGTTGAGCGCTTCAGGCAAGCCATATTTGTTACAACATAATCATGTAGAAGAATAGTTCGTGCAAGAACCCAGTTCCAACATTTTTTTATTACATCATGTTTAACAGTTTTGACATTGCTGTTGTATCTGATAGCGAGTTGTTCTCATCTTAAAACATGTAACCATTAACATAACAAACCACAGCTATACCCCAACGCCATTTAAAACCTGTGGGATTGGCCAGAGATCAACTGAGGAGAACAGGGATGGAGGTCCATCTCACATATTACAGGATTTTCCTTTCAAGTCAAAATTCCATAATTACAAAATGAGAAAAAAACAAAACAAAAAAAAACAGAAAACCAAATGGGAACACAAAGTATTTTCTTTTAAGTCAGGCTTTGGTGGTTGTTTTCGCTGCAGTGGGTTTCTTTATAAGTAAAACTTTACAGTTGTCTTGATGGTCTATTAACTGTATGGTGGAAAAAGCAAGGTTTGTACGCCCTTGTGAGTGCTCTCCCATACAAACCGTGTTTGCAAAATTTTAATCAACCGCTCCTCAAAAGTTTGTTTACATTTGCAGCACTTTTTCTACCATCAAATCCAAACTGAGATGACTATACTAGGGCCGCAGAACAGAAAAAAATGATACCGTTTACCAATTGAGAGAGAGAGAGAACAAGTACTGTTGCCTTCAGCAGCACCTGGACAGCAAAAAAGGGAATTTCAACTTCAAAAGCATAAGGTTTTTATTTTCTTGAAATATTCCATATGTAGAGAAGGAATGATAGCTCAGGTTGAGAATGCCTTTAGAAGCTACAGACAGTAGCACTTAATGGCATTGCAGTAAGACTGGCGAGAGAGGGGAAGAGGAGGAGGAGGAAGGGTCTGACAGTCGAGGCAATGGGGGGTAAGGAAGTTGTGTCAGTGTGATTGTACTGTGAAACATACAGGTAGTGAGGGATTAATAAAGTAGCTAAAAAAATTGCAGAGGTCATTTTGCTGCAGACTCAAGAAAACAAACATCCTTGACAAGTGCAATGAGAAACCAATTTTTTTTGTGGATCACTTTTTACACACCAAGTAAATGATCAAATAGGTGTAAATCATCAGGAGCTTAAAAAAAGAGACAGGAAGGTAAGATGAAATAAGATGTCCCATCAAAAACCCTGACATGGTGAACAAACCTGATAATCCACATCGCTTTATATTTTCAAATGTCCACTTTCCCACCCGGAGACTTTGTTTCTTGAAGTTTGTCCACAGTAGCCACATTACTGTCCAAATCCTGCTCGATAACGCCTGCAGACTTTTAGAGCATCTGACATGTCAACATGGTGATAAAATACCATGAAAGAACTGCTGCAATCGCTTCTTGGAGCTAAAGAATGGCAACATGGCATAATTTATTAATAGACATTTTGTATAGTGACAAGTGCTCTGCTTCCTCCCTCCCAATTACCACTACCAAGAACCAAAACTCCTCACTCTCAAGCCCCGTCAGCCGAGCTAGAACCGACCCAGCCTCCTCCCATGCCAGGGCAGAGGGCTCAGTAGCGGTAGTGATCTGGCTTGAAGGGGCCCTCACGGGGGAGGCCCAGGTACTTGGCCTGCTTCTCTGTCAGCTTAGTAAGCTTCACACCAAGCTTGTCCAGATGGGCGGCTGCCACCTCTTCATCCAGCTAGAGTGAAAGAGGAAAAAGGAGTTGATGGTCATTTAGAGAGAGAAATACATACAAGTATCAGAGAAAAGGGATCGGAAGAAATGCAAAAGAGAGGAGTGAGAAAAAGAATAGGAGGGTGGAGACAGATGAGTAGGAAGGGAAAAGCAAAGAGAGGGAGAATAAGTTGAGAAGGTTGTGGAGGAAGAGAACAGAAAACTGGCCGGAAGTGAGAAGTTCATATGAAGTAAAATTAAAAGGGAAAAGAAAAAAGCGCCATGAGCAGGTAAATCCAGATAATACATCTGAACCCTTGCTGTCAAGCATCATTTACAACCTTGACATTGATGCTTAGAAAACAGTTTGATCAGTTTAAAAGCTTTGGGGCTGTGTTGTGTCAGGAATCTTCTAGTAATCAAACTAGCAATCTGGCAACATGTTGGACAATTACTACACTCGGCTGTTTGCCAACAACTACTAAATATAACTGTATGTTACAACTGGGCAAGAAAAAACACCAACTGGGGAAAACAAAAGTCAAGACACAGTCAAACTTAACATGATCAGTTGTTGTCAGAAGTTGTGGTCCACATGGCCACCAGCGAGTGCACAAACATTATCTGAAAAGCCCCCTTCACACTTTGACTTGATGGAATCGCTCCAAAACTGTTGTTACTGTGCCATCAACTTCCCATCAAACAGATAAATAGGGTAAAACTTTGTAATTAAAATCCGAAACTTATCTGCTCTGGTGTCAGAGGCAACTTAATTAGATAAAAAACCCAATTCTTGGTAAAGTAGAAGGTGAAAAAATGATATAGAATAGGGGGGGGGGGGGACAACTCAATTTTCAGTGCCGTCTCAACTTAATGACAAAAATGTATTAATTGTACTTTGGGGAAATGTTATTTTAATAAAATGTGCTCTAACCAACTAGCTAGTCATTTAGCAGACGCTTTTATCCAAAGCGATATACATTTGAGAGATAGCTGACTTGTATAGCATGAGGAGTCTAAGCTAAGGACTCTTACTGGAGACTCGTCCCAACCAGGGTTCAAACCTCTGATCTCCAGCAAGAAAGCTGGCGTTCTTACCTACTGAGCTACCCAGCTGCTTTAAACTTTGACTTGGAAACAACAAAACAATTTCACCTTTTTCCAAACAAGATTATTTTTAGTGTAAAATGACATCCAAAAAGTTTAAAGCATAAATGACAAAGAGGAAGAAGGGAAAAAAAAAGAAAAAAGCATGTTTCATTTCATGTGACCACTGACCTTCTTGGGCAGGAAATAGACTCCGAGGGGGTACTTAGCGGTGTTGGTCCAAAGCTCAATCTGAGCCAGCACCTGTAGGAGAAGAGATGTATGATGACGTGAAGTAAATAGGTGAAAATTGAGAACTTCCATGACAAAACCCATTTCATGTATTTTCAAACACAGAGACCAGGGCTGAAACAATACCAAACTTGGCTCTCGATCAAAATTAGAATCAGGGGACCAAAAAAATAAAATAAAATCACATGCTCCAACAATATAAAGGCAGTGTAGGTGCATTGACCATCATTAAGGTTGTAGGGGTGCAGTGAAGGCACACAGTACCTGGTTGGTGAAGGAATTGCTCATGACAAAGGAGGGGTGTCCCATTGCACAGCCCAGGTTGACCAACCTGCCCTCTGCCAGGACGATGATATGACGACCATTCTTCATAACATAACGGTCCACCTGAGGAAGATAGGAGGGATCAGAATAAAATGGCCTCCACATCTTTTGTCCATTTATAAGTAGCCAACAAATGTCTGTGAATGTTCTCATTCATCCAGGTCATGGTTATCCAAAGGAGTTGAATCAAGTGCAACTGGACTTGGTATATGTCCGTGAAGACGTTTCGCCTCTCATCCAAGAGGCTTCCTCAGTTCGTGCCTTTCTGACTAGATGAAGCTAGTCTGACTGGCTGGTGATGAGACTCAGAATCTTTTGATAATTCTCATTAGTCTGGATTCACATTTTATGAGATTATTTACAGCCCTAGTGCGAGATCTCATTCCCTCCACAAGGCCTTCATTACAAACACGCACACATATACATACATACATACATGTACATGCGAAGCCATTTGTGGAAAAGCTCTCAAGTTAAGCAGTTAGTTAGGTCATCCTAACTAACTCATCCTAATTATCAGGAGTTGACACCACTAATACCTGTACCCTCCAGCAAAGTTTTGAACCTCTTTATGCTGAAGGGGCACTGCGGTAGCCAACAATCTTCCAACCAACTAGAGAGCAAAATGTCCGTTTTATGTCCGGGTAGCGTCGCAGTCTATTCCGTTGCCTACCAACACGGGCTCGCCGGGTCGAATCCCCGTGTTACCTCCGGCATCCCTACAGACATAATTGGCTGTGTCTGCGGGTGGGAAGTCGGATGTGGGTATTTGTCCTGGTCGCTGCACTAGCGCCCCTCCTCTGGTCGGTCGGGGCATTCCCCAGATCGGCAGAGAAGGGGTGGAGCAGCGACTGGAATGGCTCGGGGTAATTGGCCAGATACAATTGGGGAGAAAAGGGGGGAAAATTGAAAAAAAATGTCAGTTTTCCTTTTCAGATCAATTAAATATCCAAATTCACAGTCAAATCAAAAGGCATTATTGGCTGCAGGGTGCAGATAAGTCTTCAGTTGCTACGGAGACAGTGTTACTGGTCACCAATGTATTTAGAAAAACTAGTAGTTTCCCCCGAGGATCACAGAACTACAAAAGGCTGAAACATGCTTCTGTAAATGTACTCATATTTTAGTGAATGATTTAAAAACTCATACTCATGCTCAGCATACAAAATTACATTGTAGTGTAGTTCAACACATCCGGTGCAGTTGTCGCCATTTTTCTACACCAAACACAACAGATTTGTTGACTTAGTGGTTAAATCCCCATAGCTTAAATTCGATCCATTTTTTTGTGTATACATCCCTTGTTTCAATGTCCAGATTTCCGCAGCATTTTCAGTAAACGAGACACTGTCCTCTAAGGCAGATGCAAAGCATTATGCAGGAGAAGGTAGAAGAAAGAAGTAAGCCACTTTATTTTGTCATAGTATTGTTACAACAAATTGTATTCTTATAATGAATCTGTCTTTTGCATTTAACCCATCCTATTGTATAGGAGCAGTGGGCAGCTGCAGCGCCCGGGGACCAACTCCAGTTCTTCTTTCCATTGCCTTGCTCAGGGGCACAGGCAGAAGTAGGCAAACAACTTTATACACCTGCCGGGGAAGGGAAGAAATACCCACATTAAACAGGCCCTGGTTAAGTGTGGTTATCCTAACTGGGCGTTTGTCAAAGCCAGGAAGACGCCCAAACAGTGCACCAGCTGATCAAAGCGAGGAGAAGGACAACAGCTTCCTAAACGTAAACCAGTGGTGATTCTGTATGTGGCGGGAGTGTCGGAACAGTTGTTTCCAAACACTTCGTCTCAGTTGCTTTCAAACCCCAAAACATGCTGCACCAGAAATTGGTCCACCCCAAGGATCAGGTCCCCCGGCACAAACAGAGCAATATAGTGTACACTGTTAAGTGCCAGTAGGATTGCCGTGACTTGTACATCGGGGAAACCTAACAGACGCTGGCGAAGAGGATGGCACAACACAGGAGAGCTAACACGTCAGGCCAGGACCCTGCAGTCTACACCCATCTACAGGCCAGAGAACACTCTTTCAAGGATGAGGATGTGTACATCCTTGATAGGGAGGAACACTGGTTTGAATGGGGAGTCAAAGAGGTCATCTATGTGAAGAGGGAACAACCATCCCTGAACCGGGGGGGCCTAAGAGTACATCTGTCACCATCTTACAATGCTGTGTTTACAACCATTTCCCAATCCTCTGTGAATAATAATTAAAGTTTATTTATATAGCACCTTTCACAGACACAAGTCACAAAGTGCTTCACAGTCAAATAAAACAAGGATAACTGGTAAATGGGTTTTGCAGTCAATAAATAAAACAAAGATAAACAACAGATAAAACACACCAGAGAAAACAGGGATAAACAAGTTAAAACATAAAACACCACATACTACTTAAATGCCTGTCTGAACAGATGGGTCTTTACCAGCTTTTTAAGAGTCCATAGACCTCAGACTTATTGGAAGACTATTCCAAAGTTTAGGTAATGCCGTCTGGAAAGCACGATCTCCACGAGCCTTAAAACGTGTCCAAGGGACACTTAGAAGACCCTGGTTAAAGGACATTAGAGCTAAACACACATGGCCATTGCGACTAAGTAATGGTCATGGCAATTTGCATATGAAACCGATAGTTGGTTTCGGTCGTTACGCAAATGTGCTGTGTATCAGCGTGGGGATACCTGCAGTCAGTTGAGACGGAAAAGGTCACTTAGATGAGTGATGAAACATTTCTCCCAGTAAACACTGTGTTCAGATGAACCGATTCAACTTTCTGTGATTTCCTTACCTGGATTAATGAGCATGCATCAAGACCAAAATTCAACACTTAATTCTGGCTATTCAAAATGGCTAGCATAAACTGCACTTCTTTTTGTTTATGAATTTAGCAAGATACAACAGCAGTGCTGATGCTATGATGTGCAGTGCTAGACTCTGTATGTACATGAGTATGTGTGGGTGCACAAGAGAGAGTGAGAGAGAGTGTGTGTGTGAGAGAACAAGTGTCTTGATTTGTGTACATTCTCTGTACCTGTGCCTTTACGTTGATCTTCTCCGCCGCATTGGCATTGAGCCAGGTCATGTCGATCTCGCAGTCAAAGTGTCCAATGTTACAGACAATGGCATCATCTTTCATTTGCTCGAAGTGCCTGTGGGTAGAGCAGCCAGTGTTAACGGTAATTTCCACATAAAATGACAGGCCGTTGAGCAGCAGTGGATAAATGGTTTACTTTTACAGAATGTGCATGCACTTCAATGAGAAGGAAAAAAACCAACAAACTTACTTTCCCATTATGATGTCTTCACAGCCAGTGGTGGTGACAAAGATATTGCCTTCCTTACAGGCTTCATCCATAGTGGTCACCTCATAGCCTGGATGGACAGACAGTAAGTTATACAAGAGACTTCCAGCTTTAGGGGACAGAAATGTAAATCTATAATGCTAGTGACTAAAACTGTACATACGCTTTTTGCACTTGAACCCAGACAGACAGACAGATAGATTAAAAAGAATCTCCCTATCACCCTTTTTGGGGTGGTGGCGGCCTAGGAGTTTGAGGGTTCTGCGCAGTATCATAGCTGTTCCTAGGACCTCAATCTTCTGGACAGAGATGTCAGATGTCGTTCCTGGAATCTGCTGGAGCTACCCTCCCAGTTTGGGGGTCACAGCCCCTAGGGCTCCTATTACCACTGGGACTAACACTGCGGATTTCACCTTCCACATCCAATCTAGTTCTTCCTTCAGGCCTTGGTATTTCTCTAGCTTCTCATGCTTTCTTCCTGATGTTGCCGTCACTCAAGATTGCTACGTCAACCACTGCTGCCGTCTTCTGTTTCTTGTCGACCACCACAATGTCTGGTTGGTTAGCCAGCACCTGCTTGTCAGTCTGGAACTTGAAGTCCCACATGATCTTAACTCTGCCATTCTCAACCACCTTAAGCGGTGTCTCCCATTTGAACTTGGGGACTTCCAGTCTGTATTCAGTAAAGATGTTCCTGTACACTATCTCAGCCACTTGGTGTATGCTTTCCCAGCTAGCATTTTACACCCTGCTACTAAATGCTCGACAGTTTCAGGGGCGTCTTTGCACAGCCTGCATCTTGGGCCTTTGTCTGATGTGGTAGACCCCTTCCTTAACCGATCTGGTGCTGAGTGCCTGTTCTTGTGCTGCTATGATCACAGCTGCTGTGCTGTCTTTCAGTCCAGCCTTTTCTAGCCACTGGTAGGATTTCTCGATATCAGCCACGTCTTCTATCTGTTGATGGAGGAGCTTAGTCTTCCATGATAGCCCCTCTTCTTCTTCCTCCCCACTCTGTCTCCTGCTGCCTGAGGTACTCATTTAGCAGTTCGTCCTGGGAGGCCCTCTTTCTGATACAGTTGTGGATGTTCCTTGTTTCATAATGAATAGAGGTTCTGACACTCACTAACCCTCGGCCCCCATCTTTTCGCTTATCGTGTAAGTCTCAGGCTGCTGGACTTTGGGTGGAACCCCCCCCCCCCGTGCATTGGGAGGAGTTTCTGTGTCCTGATATTTGTGGCCTATACCTCCTCCTTTGGCCAGTTTATTTTTCCAGCTGGGTATCTGATGACTGGTAGGGCATATGTGTTAATGGCTTGGATCTTAATTCTTTCCATTGAGTTGGCTCCTCAAGACCTGCCTCACTCTCTAGAGTTAAACCAATATGAACAGTAACCTTTCTAATAAATAATGCACAGCTTTTTTGAAGTCTTTCAGCTCCAAAATTAGTACAATTCATGAGCAGCTGGTCTCTGCTAAAATCATGCAGACCGACTTGCCATCAGCAAGCACCATTAAAATGTCTCCATCCACTGTCCTATGTGACTTCAGTCTTCCAACTGAAAATTACATTTTTGAATTTACTACCAAGTCCAGCACCTCAGCATGTCACCTTGTAGCGCCGCATTATGTAATAACGACGCATTATGTAATAATGTAATACATTTTCACATCATTATGTAATAACGCCATGTTTTTTTCAAATCAAGACATAAATGTTGGTGGTTTATTACATAATGCACCAAATTATTACATTTTCTTCATAAAAAAGTGTAACATCCGCATTTTGTAATAACCGGTGCAATATGTAACAACTTATTACAAAATGCGGATGTTACACTTTTTTATGAAGAAAATGTAATAATTTGGTGCATTAGGTAACCACCAAAATTTATGTCTTGATTTGAAAAAAATGTGGCATTATTACATAATGATGTGAAAATTTATTACTACATAATGCGGCGTTATTACATAATGTGGCGCTACACACCTGGATCAAATTCCCACAACCCTAGTTAAAACATGCCTGCCCTCTATCATCTCCATGATAACCTCCATCATCAACTCCTCCCTCTCTATCCACTGGTACAGTTCCCCCTTCACTGAAGGTTGCCATAATCAGACCAACTCTGAAAAAAAAAACCTGGTTTAGATTCTAATGACCAAAACAACTACCAGCCTAGTTCCAATTTACCATTCATCTCCAAAATCATTGAGAGGATAGTTGTATCTCAACTCCAGATCCACCTTGATAACAATAACCTCTGAACAATTCCAATCTGGCTTTCGCCCCAAACATGGCACAGAAACAGCCCTGGTTCGGATCACTAATGACCTCCTTCATGTAGCTGACTCTGGTCTACTCTCTATCCTCATCCTCCTTGACTTCACTGCAGCATTTGATACTATATCCCATCAGCTCCTCAAGGATTGTCTGGCTAAAATTGGAGTTGGGGGCACGGTTTATCAGTGGTTTGCTTCCTTTCTTAGAGACAGGATACATTTTGTACAGATTCAGGATTACTGGTCAGAAGGTTTGATAGTTCCTCAAGTTCCACAGGGTTCAGTGTTGGGGCCACTCCTGTTTATTATTTACCTCCTCCCTCTTGGTAACATCTTCCGGCACTATGGTATCCATTTCCACTGTTACACTGATGATACACAGCTTTATGTGTACACTAAGCCCACTTCCACTCTCCCCTCCGGTACCCTCACTGCTTGTCTCTATGATATACAGATACAGATGACCAACAACTACCTGAAATTCAACAGTAGTAAAACTGAGCTACTCCTCATTGGCACTAAATCTACACTCTCAAAAACTAATATTTGCTCACGCCCCATTACTGAAGCCACAATACGCGTCTCCTCACAGGCTAAGAGCCTTGGTGCTATCCTCGATAGTACCCTTTCCTTTTCCAGTGACTTGATTTTGTGTCATATTTTCTTACTTTGTTACAATAAAATGTATTACACTGCAGATGTAGGTGTTATCCATGTTAGGAGGTGGTTTGAAATACATTTTACAAGTAACTTTAGCTACCCCAACTATAATTCTATTGAGAGTAGCTTTGTTGTAGGTAAGCTACTTTCAGTGTGAGGTAATTGGTTCTTGGTAATTGGCCACATAGTTAAAGTATAATGTCAATGTGAGACTTTCAGGGGGGCTATGACAGAGGCATGATCACCCACCTTCCATAGCAGCCTGGAGGGCGTTGATGGGGTCAACCTCGGTCACAATGACACGAGCTCCGAATCCCCTGAGGGCCTGGACGCAGCCCTTGCCCACGTCACCGTAACCCGCCACCACAGCAACTTTACCGGCAATCATGACATCTGTGGCTCTTTTGATACCATCAATCAGGCTCTCCCTGCAGCCGTACAGGTTGTCGAACTTACTCTGGAGGAGTATGAGAAAGATTGAAAAGAACATCATGTGCTGTCTGATAAAGCCCATTTGTGGTTTCTTGCCCCCATAAGACAAAACAAAGATGACTCACACAAAACTTCTATTATGATTCACAGGTTAGCAAAAAATAATTGATTAATTGATTGATTGATTGATTAATTTAAACAAAACAAAAAAAAACCTGATGCTTTGGGGGGTATAAGAAACACATGGGAAAGACAGACAGCCTTGATATATATATATATATATATATATATATATATATATATATATATATATATATATATATATATATATATATATATATATATATATACATACATACATACATACATACATACATACATACATATATACATATATTTACATTTAAGGGATGTGCCCGATTGGTTGACTAGTCCAGTGTTTCCCAACCCAGTCCTCAAGGAACACCTATCCTGCAGATTTTCATTGTAACCACGCATAGATAGCCCTGCTTGTACTTATTCAACCAATCATCTCACAGCACTTAATTATGCAAGGTGTGCAACAGCTGACAGAATTCATTGCTGATTGGTTGAATAACTACAAACAGGTACTTATTCAGGGTTGCAAAGAAAATCTGCAGGATAGGTGCTCCTTGAGGACTGGGTTGGGAAACACTGGACTAGTCGATTAAACTTTGCTACCCTCGCTATAGTCGGCACCAGAAATACTTGTTGGTTAAACTTATTATTTTACTAATGTACACATTTAAATTACATATTGATATAATTTGCACTGAAACGTCATGCCTTCCTAGTCAAATGTTGCTTTATAAAAAATGAGCATCCGTTACCAATATTAACAACACTGGATAAAAAAAAAGGGGGGGAACACATTGGCCCGTTCACTACAGCAGTGTTTCCCAACCCAGTCCTCAAGGAACACCTAACCTGCAGATTTTCTTTGCAACCCTGAATAGGTACCCGTTTGTAGTTATTCAACCAATTAGCAATGAATTATGTCAGCTGGTGCACACCTTGTATAATTAAGTGCTGTGAGATGATTGGTTGAGTAAGTACAAGCAGGGCTACCTATGCAGGGTTACAATGAAAATCTGCAGGATAGGTGTTCCTTGAGGACTGGGTTGGGAAACACTGCACTAGAGTTGCCAATTCCACTTAGATTAGCATTAGTATTTTTATCCCCTCCATCCAAACACACCTGGCACAGGCCATTGATTGGGCTGAATACTCAATCTCACTCAGGTCAAGTCAGAGTGGGAAGTGGACTTACCTTGGTGACGGAGTCATTGACATTGATGGCTGGGATCTTCAGTTCTCCTTTCTTCAGCATCTTGTACAGGTTGTGGACGCCTGTTGTCGTCTCCTCAGATACTCCACGGATACCTACAGACAAAATATATTTCAAACAGGGGCCAGTGTCTTTGGCTCAGTGGTGAGAAGGACATTTTATCTTTCGGTTTTCTTCCGCGCAATACATTTCATAGGGCCGCCTATGAAAAAAAAGGGGCCACGTTCTGTGAATCACTCCAAGTCCCTAATATGTGGTCGGATCCCAGTGTAATCACACACTGTTGTCCTTCTGCCATCGAATGACACCACAACAACACTGACAGCAGGGCTGCAATGATTCAAAGGTGCATGGAATCAATTCAAACAAAAATACATGAAATACTTGACAAACAATGTCTCACACGCTTCATAGCACAGTAGGATCGCATTCATATGGCAACACAAACTGAGCAAATGTTGTCTCTTCCCCCTGGAAGCCAGGCTCATGAAAACACATCAATACACATGAGGAGACCACTAAAACCAATTGTATGACCTGTGGATGATCCTGACCTCAAGTTTTAGAGATACTGAACTAAGTATAGCTTGAAGACTGCTGAAGTCCAAGTAAAAAAAACCCAAAACAAAACATACCTCTTTCTAAGCAGGTCTTAAAACTCAACAAGATGACATTTATGGATTTTCTAAATTCGCCGACTTCTAAATTACCTCAGACAGACTGGATCGATCTGACTTTTTACTTGCCAATAATCTGTGAGCACGAGTTGAAATTTCACAAATCTTGCACGAACTTAAGACAATTATAATATAAATAAACACCAGAACCACATCAGAGTAATGTAAAGCAACTTAAATAGCCCAATTTTCTAAATTACCGAGTAGTTAAAAGATTATAGAAATTAAAAAATTACTTTAAAAAATGACCCATATACAGCCTGAGACTTTAGGCTTGCTAAATTACCATTACCTTCTTCTTTTTTTTTTCCCTCGAAGACAGAGCTTTTTTCTTTAACTGTGAATACAATTCCCATTTCAAGTTTTACTTTCATGGTTCTTGTTTTTCCAATAGAGCTCTTTAACGTCCCTTAATCTGTTTTTCTTCCTCACCTTTTACAAACACAAACACACACCACATTAAATAGAAGCCATTTCCTCCGATTCTAGTTAATGACCTTGTGTTAACATTCCAACCAGAAGAGACACTAAAACGGCCTAATGTCCTAATGACTGGACGTTTTAACCACATCCATAACCTTTTAATCCCAATTTAACTGAGACGCTTGTATGCTTTTCAATTAAATCATTCTGATAAAGTGTAGTACAACCTTGTTTTGTTAACTGTGGATGGAAAACTTGATCCACTGTAATTTGCTTACCGGGCAGGGGAGGTGTGGAGGATGCGAAGCTTTTTATACGTAATAACCTACATAAGTAATTAGAAAAGCCGCAAGCCCATGCCAGGCTTTTGTTTGCTTTTCACCGGAATTCAACATGATGCAGCCGCATCTTTTAATAGACAGGTTGCTATGATTTTAATTTGCCTCACCAGCTTATATTATGGGTCTTGGACCTCTTGACACAGAGAGCAGAGGGTGTCTGTAAATGGCTGTCTCTCAGACTCTAGCTATGTCCACAGGCTCGCTATAAGGACGTGTCCATTCACCCTTGCTCTTTATTTCACTAACGGATGCAGGAGCAGTCAGGAGGGCAGATATTTGGTCAGATTTTCTGATGACACTGCGTTACTGACCCTACTGCGTTGTTGACCCTTCTCCGAGGTTCAGAATCAGTCTACAGGGACGCTCTTCCTGATTTTATTTCTTGGTGTGATAACTTCTTGGATTTATGTTTCTAAAAAAAAACCCAACAAACTGATTATTGATTTTAGATGTAACAGATGCAGCCGAAGAGTGCGTCATAAATAATGAAAGTGTGGAAATGGTTAAATTATACAAATATTTGGGTACTATTATCGATGATCCCCTTACATTTGATGTGAACACTGAGGCTATTGTGAAGCAGCAGCAACAGAAAATTCACCTTCTCCACAAACAAGATTATTTTTCTGTCAGTCCCGTCATCCTCTGTCACTTTTATTAATCTTCTGTTGAGTCTTCCGAGTTTTTCTTTTATATGCTAGTTTCACAGCCTCGTGGTAAAAGACAAACAGCCTGAACAGTGTTGTTAAAATCTGTTCCAAGATCGCTGAAGTGAAACAGAGATCTGAATTATTTTTGCAACCATCCAATCCTCCAGAAAGCAGCAGGTATGTTGGCTTCTCCTGGACACGTTCTTGCAAGTAAACATTTTCTGTTGCCATCAGGGCGTCGTTGTGTTTTACCTGCTTTTGAAACTGACCATTATTCTAGATCATTCATTCCCTCTGATTTGACAACTACATGCCCCGTAGTTTTTTTTTTATGATCTGATCATTTTGTGTTTACCAAGTTTATCTAGCCTATCAACATTATTATTCAGATCTTATACATTTTATTCCACATTTAGCTCCCTGGAGTGTTATTATTCGTTTGTTTGTTTGCATGTTACTGTGTTTTGTGTACAACAAGCTGCTCCAAACAAATTGCTTTTAGCGGGATTAATAAAGTTGTTTGTATTGTATGCAAAACTGTTCAGCTGATTCAAGAACGAGACCTTTATTGAATGATTTACCTCAACAATGTTCGAGATTAAATGCAATTTAAACGCAATACTTTCCTTCTCAGCCCCGCTATAAAGAAAGACATTTGAACGAAGGGACAAGGCCAAATCAGAGTAATGCCTAATGCCGCCTCCTAGTGTACAAAACAGCTTACTACAGTTTGTCGACCTGATGACACAAGGGCGAATGCCTGATCAATTCACCAAATAGGACACATAATTTCACCTTTGAAGAAAGTGTTTTTGCTCCAAATCAGAGAGCAGAGGGTCAGCGGCAAAACAGCGCCCTGAAGCTGTGAGGATTCACTGTCATGCTTACGGACACAACAGCAAGGTAGTGAGTGTTTTATCATATGAATATAATTTACCATTGTTTCTCGGATAAAAAAAAAAAAGAAAAAAGAAAGAAAGAATAAAAAAAAAATGTGTCCTTTGCACAACCATCTAATTAAACCAAGTCACATGGGAGCTCGGGAATGTCATAAATAACACTAAAACACACAACCTATGGCCTAATGTAGCCATATTTTTTTTTGCCTCATTTTAACATCTTGGCTGACTTCAGCATCGTGGGTGATATAAATAAAGGATTTAAAACAAAATCTGATGTGGCGTGACTGCCGCCATCAATTAATGGAAAGCTAAAAACCACTGAGCGTAAACTGTTCTGATACTGTCCATAACCATTTTTGGTTCACTGTTCCAAAGTAAGCAAAGACTATTGTTAAGTTTTTATTCTTTGAGATCCTAAATCTGTGTTCTGATTTTAGTTCGTAAAATGGTAAAACTTAACTGTATACACCGTTCAAAGAAACTTCCAGAGCAAAACTAACACTTAACTAAAAGAAGACACCTCTTACCAAAGCAGAGAAGGTAACGTAGCGATGACTGCTGATTTGGCTGTGACACATCTGTGTGTGTGTGTGTGTGTGTGTGTGTGTGTGTGTGAGAGAGGCTAAATAATTGATTTTTTTAGAGTATCCCTGATATGCTTTTTATACCAAGGACCCATGTTCAACCTGCATTTCTCAACACGGATGACCCATATGACACTTTTATCGTACCAAACCTGATGACTCGCGTTAGGTCCCATGTCAAGTCGTTTACACAAGAGATGAGAATGGGACGCCGTTCAGGCATTGTCATGTTGTTGTTCACTCTGTGGTAATGTCATTAACAAGGGACGCAAACATATTTACAGCAAGCTCAACATGGAACCGACTGTGGTGGACAATTTCTTTGTTTTACTTACTTTGTTTCATGACGCTGGGTTTAAACCGCACACAGAACAGATTAGTCACGGAGTATCTGCATGTCTTCCTTTGTGTAACAATCTTCTTCTTTCAGTTTGTTCCCCGTTTCTCAGATGTCGCCACAGCGTATTTTACGGTTTCCATCAGTACCCTGTGAGGGCACAGCACCAATGGCGAGCCATTGTCAACCTGGGCCTCAGCCGATCCCGTATGGAGCCTCAACCGATCCGGTATGGTCTTGCCAATCCGCATAATGACTTGGCAGGCATAGGGTTAGTGGTTGTGTCAGGAAGGGCATCCGAGGTGAAATTTTGCCTATATGTAACAATCTGAAATAATTAAAGATGTATAGTCCATGGGCCAGACGATATTTCGGTACACTCAAGGTGGCAAAACTTACTTATAATTTTTGAAAGGATCCATGTCTGTAGATGATATTTTGGTATGATAACCATTCCTGAGTGGCAGCTGTATCACAGTTATCAGCTCATGAAGTTAACCAACCGCTAAACTAAATTGCATTTTAGACACTGGTGCATATCCTGGTTTAGCCTCATGGTCAGGACATTTTTCAATGTTCTATAATATTGTCTTTGGTATCATTTTAAAGGGGACCTTCTTAGCTTTCATTCAAGCCCTGTTGTGGATATTTCTCACAAATATAGAGGTCACTTGAGCTCTTCAACCCGTCAATAACACACATCTTTCTGCAATTTTCGCCTAAACTATATACTTTCTTTTAGCCCTGTGGCATCTAGGAATATCAGGGACACAAAACACAAAAACTGGAATACTCACAGGACTGTAAAGATTCAGGAAATGTATAATATACCCATACTATTTCATTGTGTGAGGTGATTGTGAGCCTTAAATGAGAACTAGAACAAAGCCAGTTAGGTCACAAACTGGTCTCTATAAATTTGTTTAAATACACAATCAAAATACATGATAAAAAGGAATACCATAGTGAGGTAATGAACTATTTTAATATTTTAAACAACATTGACATTTACATATACTTAGTCAATGATACATGTAATCCCATATCATTAGTGGGTATATGTAATGGTAATGGGTAGGGTAATGGGTATATGTGAATATGGTTACATTAGTGTTATCAAGCTCTGGGTAACCAAGTCCAGAATCAACATCCTGTGCATCAATAGACTACTACCACAGTAATACCATCAGAATCATCATACTGTCATTCATCAAACTGCTCGTTTCTCTCATCATCTGACTCCCCAAGTTCAAAGTCCAGTTCTGGACCATCCTGCTGTTTTTGGTTACTGCAGGTCTGTAACCTGCACATGTCTGTGCATGGAAGTCCATTTGACAGGCACATGCAGCTTGGCATTTTGCATGAATGCACACACTTGCATGTTAGCATTTCCAAGACCACATCTGGTGCAGGTGGGGAGCGCATCCAGTAAATGGCCAGCTTGCCTTCATCGTCTGTCCATCCATACTCAGTAGGGCTTGGCAGCACAGGGTTAGCCTGCAGACAGCACTTCCATATTGCTGCCTGATAGTTGGCTCGTTGAACATGCATAAAGAGACAGTCTCAACATGGTGGCAGCTGGCTGGACTCAACCTCTCCCCTTTTGGTGCAGAAGAGCTGGTAACGCAGTTTGTTCACCTCAGCAGTGCTGCTATTAGCAACATACATCCGACAGGTGAACTGCTCAATTTTCTGGAACAGCTCATCAGTCACATTCCATGTCTGTCCCAGTTGACTAAAAGTCTCTTGGCAGGAAGTGCGCTTTCTCACTATCTTCAGGGCATTCAGCTTCCCTCGACCAGCGAATGCACTGACAGTGTCGCAGCCTGTGAAGGCATGTAAGCCAATTAGGCTGTCACAGATGCTGTCTCCAAGTGAACTTGCCAGTTTGGTGATGTCGACAAACCGTGTGCGGATCTGAGTCCCACACTTCTGGTAGATGGGACAGGTGATGTCCTTCTGGAAGCCAAGACAAAGCACCATGACATCAGTGTCCTCAGCTGTGATGATAACTGACTTTGAGCCCGCATTTGTTGCATGCAATGCATGCAGGAGCAGACGGGTGTCAGCTTCTTCATGTGTGGAGTGCAGTTCTGCTGCTTCCTCACACCCATCTTCTGTCAACTTGTAGCAGGTTTCCTCACAGGTCATGTACAACACCTTGCCATGCAGCATAGCTCTGTATCGTGGGAGTTTCCACTCTTCCACCAGAAACTTGATGAGACTGGTCTTGTTGGAGGAACTGCACAGAAATTTTCTCCACTGCTGGACGTGGTGTCCCCCTGCAAGATTCTTGTACTGGAGAGTGATGTCTCCACCCCGGTTCAGTCGTTCAGCATCTTTGATCGAAGTCTGGTGATAGACATCAAAAACAACATCAATCCTCCCACTCTGTGCTCCCTCATGGAGGACCTGGGTCAAGGCTGACTCTGCCACCTGTGCAAAGGTTTTGTTGTTGCCATTCATTTTTTGGACCAGGCTCATCCCATCAATGATGGAAGTAGATGGGATTGGGATGTCTTCTGCAGGAGATACATTCTTTTCAAGCTCTCTGGCAAGTGCAGCCTTGTTTGTTTTTCGTAAGGACCCATCAGCATTTGCCAGTGCCCATGGTAGTGGGCCCAATGGGTAGGCAAGGACATCCTTCAGATTCACCTTCCTGCTTTCAGCCACCAGGATCATGTGACTGAAAAGGTTTCTATCTGCCTTCAGAACCACATCCTGTGCTTTCTTTCCATGAGCTTGTTTTGTGCTGACATTGGAGAATGTTTTCAGACTTTGCTTTGTCATCTTGTTGTGGAATTTCACAGGTGGTGGGTCTGCATCTAACCTTGTTTGCTGGAATGCTTGGTAGGCCTCTTCTCCTTTCTCAAGAGCTCTCAAGAGATCTATGGTCACATCAGGTGGAGCCATGTTGCCAGTGGAGAGGCTAACCAAATCAATCTCATCAGGGGACATAGGATTGAGCCAGTTATTCTCCATAAGGTCGAGGAGAGACTGGACATCTGCTTCATCTCTCTTGATCCTTGGACTCTGTAGATCTGGATGAGACCATTTGCACCTGCCTTGACCTGTCAGGTCTCTCAGCTGTCTGAGGTACATGCTTCTATACTCAGCTGTGAGATAATATTTGGTCACAGCTCCTGGCATCAAGCTGAATCCCTTTGTCCCTCCAGCTGTTTGGGTGTCTTTGTTCACCGTTTCTTCTATAGCCTGGTCAACAGGGATTCGGCCAAAGGGATTGGTGGAGCCCAGTTGGACTGAGAAGCCTCCTTCCATGAATTCTGTGTACACATCTGGGTGTGTGATGGGCAGCTCAGACATCTGGGCGTAGTAGTAGGGGAGGTAGCGTGCATAATTCATCCTGTCATAAGCAAAGCACCATGGGATCATTGCTCGAATGCTAGCCAAGTGTAGCATCCAGTCTCCCTCTCTGGATGCTCGGATGAGCCCCAACAAGATTTCAACCATGTCCAAATAGGACATCCAGAAGTTCGAGAGGCTGCCGTTTCCACCTGTAAGGAACTCACGGTAGACTTCAAATAGATCCATGATGCATGTACAAGAGCTGTTCTCGAGGACCTCCTTCAAAGCATGTTGTGAGACTTCTTTCCCAAGGCTGTCAATGGTCTTCAGTGTCTCATTCAGGTGAACCATGTCATTCCTGTGAGTTTCTTCCAACCAGGACAGGAAACCATTCAAGGTCAGTCGCATGAGAGCCTCATACAGGAGCTTGTGTAGTCGCACTGCCCTGTTGTACTTGCAGCCATCCATAACACCAGCAATTAAGCCTTTCTGCAATCATGCCAGACTCAATGCAGAGGTCTTTGAGTCCAGCATCTTGGAAACGCTTTCCTATTATTGCCAGCAGTGTGCAGATGGTGTGGAATACCCCAAGCCTAACGATGATATCATGGAACTTGTCATGGTGTTTCCATGTGATCTCGACAGCCTTCGCATACAGGGCTTGGTCAAAGACACAGACAATCTTCCTCAGGCCTAAGCACTGCATGATGCTCAGTGACTGGTTAAGCACCTCGTTGACAGTAGACATTTGTGTCGCTGGAGCATTGATGGTAGGCAGATAGCCTATATTGTCGGGGATGACCGTCATCTCTCCTCGAGTCAGGATGTTGAAGCCTGTCCAGCTGCTGACTGACTGTTCTTCTTGTTGTGACATGCGTGCTAGGACCCAAAGAAGGTTTTTCTCTCTGGCAAGCTTAGTATTGGCTGCAGTATCGGCATCTGACTTTTTGCTTTGTGGTGGCCCTACCCGTTGTCCAGCATTGTAAGTTGGTAACATTGGTGGGGGTCCATCAATGCTTCTCTTCTTTGTTTTGGGAACAGTGGGCATGGGTTGGACAGGAAGTGGGTTGACTGGCTTTGCTTGCACAGCAATCCCATTGACTCTGTGAGATGTTCCCTCACCACTGACAGTTTCTTCAAGACGGTCGATATTGTCCCAGGCTAAAGTTGTGAATATGCCAGGATGGATGTTAGCTGGAAGGGCAATGCCACTCCCTGATGATGAGAGTTTCTGGAGACACAGGGCAGTGTTGATCTCTTCCATCTGTGAATAGGACACACTGTGACCAAGTCGGTTGAGGATGTTTATCAACTCTACATTTCTTGTCAACGATTTGACACTGAATGGCAGAACAATGTGCTTGGAAGGCTTGGTATTTCCACATGTCACTGCATATACTATGTCATGGCCAAATGACTGCAGAAGGCACTGCACTCTCTGGGATGCATGATCAGGATCATTTGAGCCTGTGAGTAGAGAGTACAGGAAGATAATGAGCGACTCTGGAATGGTAGGACATTCTGCTTCTGGTTTGACTTCAGGCGGCCAGGTTTGAGGAACATCTTGACTTTTAATGTCTGCTCTCAATTTGATGGCTGCTTTGGCTATAACATCTTGTGCACTGACACTTTTCAGGGTCTGCAGCTCCCTTTTGAGAGACTGATTTTCTTTGGCAAGTTCCCTCATGGACAAGTTATCGGGATAGAGGAGGAATTTTCCTTTCTCATCAGGGAATATCTGCAAGGCTCCAGCAAACTCACTCTCCAGGTTTTGCCTTATGTGCTTCTTGGTTGATTCCTTGACTTGGGCAATGCCTTGGGAGTTCATTGAAGCTACCAGTCTAGAAGAGAGATCAGTCATTGTCATCACTTGAGGATTGCCAAAAAGCTCCATCCTGATGAAGAGGAACAGCTCATTGTATGCCTTATTCACAGCAGCTTCATACTGGGCTGCAGCATCATCATCTTCATTGCTGGCAACCTCTCCTTTGGAAACCTCTTCTTTGGTGTAAAGTCTATAGCATGACCTGTGGTAGTGCCCTTCAGCTGCTACAAGGTCTCTACTCACAATGGCAAGGATTCTGCTGTCCCTTTTCTTTGTGGCTGCACTCCTGATCTTTGCATCAGCTCGCAGTTCTCGACACTGCACCAGTACTTCTCTCGTATTCTGTCTCTTGGAATATTTGCTGTTTTTCTGACAAAATATGCACTCTGCATCATAAGTCCTATATGTACTTGGAGCATGTCGAGCTACTCTCTTAGATTGTTTCTCTTCAGCAGAGACACAACTTTTCTTTTCTTTTGCAAGGAGGCCATCAAGAATTTGCTTCATAGTGAAGATACTGCGACACTTTCTGTGGTAGTAGATTGCTGGAATCTGTCCCCCAGGAATGTCTTTTGCCAGTTTCAAAACTGGTGCATGATTTCGTATCTGAGCTGCCCTGAGCAGAGTTCTCCATGAGTCGACACTTTGTAGTGAAACCAGCTTATCTGTATCATCAGAACAGTGGATAATGCACTCCACCCGTGGGTGCTTTGGTATTGGGTAAAAACTTGCTTGTTCACCAGTGGCCATATTCAGTCAGTTTTCACCTGCCACATACAAACAAATACATGTAACTTAGGTGTATGAACACTACTAAAACAAAGTTTACTTTGCTTCACCAGCGTCATATTACCATTATTTATCTTACATAGCCACAAATAGATACATTACCTAGTTGCTATGCAACAGCTGTATTTTGTCCACATGAGGCCGCTAAAATCAACACAAGATGAAAGTTCCTCGTAGCCACTTTAACTAATCATATTAACATATACATTAAAAGAACATGCTAACATTATGGGAAATTAGCTTACAATCTTCTCCAGAGTGAGACAAGAAGATAGATACCAGTTTCCTCTATATGTGTTTAGTAGAAAGCTATCTGGCTGCACGTTAGCCTAGCTTAGCACAATGAATGGAAGTACACAGTACTGGTTATCCTTGGTTGTTGGCCAACTAAGAACTGTCCCAGAGTTTAAGCTAGGCTAATCAGTACCAGGGGTGTTGAAATGCTATATTTGTAAAAATCTGGGCAAATACACAATCGTGA
This sequence comes from Lampris incognitus, assembly GCF_029633865.1. Lineage (NCBI taxonomy): Eukaryota > Metazoa > Chordata > Actinopteri > Lampriformes > Lampridae > Lampris > Lampris incognitus. Next base: position 101,394,779 of record NC_079212.1, on the reverse strand, counting down.
GAGGCACAGAAACAGGTTTCCTGAAAGAAAAATGAAATAGCTGCTCATTTGGAAAGGTTATCATGTATTATTTTACTTCTGTTAGTGTACCAAATAAAATGGCACCAGTGAAGTTGTGTCACCTTGGGTGATATCGATATCTGGTCTGACCCATGGACTAACTGGCTTTGGTCGAGTTAGTTTCTTAGTAATAATGCCCTTCTAATTTAAGGTTCACAATCACCTCACACAATGAAATAGTATGGGTATATTATACATTTCCTGAATCTTTACAGTCCTGTGAGTATTCCAGTTTTTGTGTTTTGTGTCCCTGATATTCCTAGATGCCACAGGGCTAAAAGAAAGTATATAGTTTAGGCGAACATTGCAGAAAGATGTGTGTTATTGACGGGTTGAAGAGCTCAAGTGACCTCTATATTTGTGAGAAATATCCACAACAGGGCTTGAATGAAAGCTAAGAAGGTCCCCTTTAAAATGATACCAAAGACAATATTATAGAACATTGAAAAATGTCCTGACCATGAGGCTAAACCAGGATATGCACCAGCGTCTAAAATGCAATTTACTTTAGGGGGTGGTTAACTTCATGAGCTGATAACTGTGATACAGCTGCCACTCAGGAATGGTTATCATACCAAAATATCATCTACAGACATGGATCCTTTCAAAAATTATAAGCAAGTTTTGCCACCTTGAGTGTACCGAAATAGGAAATTTTGGGCTCTGGCCCATGGACTAATTTTCATTTAGATAATTCAGTGACACCAAGTGGCCACATGCACAGATCAGTACTGCATCATCCCATCTAATCTAATCATCAGCCGCTTCGCCGGGGTTGGGTCATGGTGGCAGCAAGCTAAGTAGGGCACTCTGGATGTCCCTCTCCCCAGCAACGCTCTCCAGCTCCTCCTGGGGGATCCAAAGGCATTCCCAGGCCCGACTGGACATGTAGTCCCTCCAGCAAGTTCTGGGTCTACCCCAGGGTCTCCTCCCAGTTGGACGTGCCTGGAAAACCTCCAAAGGAAGGCGGCCAGGAGGCATCCTAATCAGATGCCCGAACCACCTCAACTGGCTCCTTTTGATGCGAAGGAACAGCGGTCTACTCCGAGCTCCCTCTGGATGTCCAAGCTCCTCACCCTATCTCTAAGGCTGAGCCCAGACACCCTACAGAGGAAACTCATTTCAGCCACTTGTATCCGCGATCTCACCCTTTCAGTCACTACCCAAAGCTCACCGCCATAGGTGAGGGTTAGAACAAAGATTGACTGGCAAATTGAGAGCTTTCCCTTCGAGCTCAGCTCCTTCTTCACCAGAACGGTCCAGTACAACGTCCACATTACTGCTGATGCTGCACCAATCCGCCTGTCAATCTCCCGCTCCATCCTATCCTCTCGTGCACAAGACCCTGAGATAGTGGAACTCCTTCACTTCACTACTGCATCATTACAATCTAATAATAGAAGCTACTTGACTGTTGCTCTTTCAGTTTTGCGCATATCTGTACATCCATTTGCATATCTGAGAGATACTGTTCATGTTTTTGTCAGTATGTGTGGATATCTCTTTTATAGGTGAGAGAGGGCACCAACTAACCTGCAAGCAGTTTAGGGTTTTTCTGGTGGACCAGGTTGGTGAGGTCTCCTCCATCATCCAGGATCATGTTGAGGGGCTGACCATCTCTGAAGTACAGAGTCTGTTCAATACACCAGACGTACTCCTCGTCGGTCTCACCCTTCCATGCATAGACTGGAGAAACAGACAGGGCAGAGACATGGCTTATCAGGTGATGATTGAGGTTTATCATCTTTTTAATTTAATTTTGTTTGTTGTGAAGATAAAGAGAATCATTACACTGCTCAGCACTCCAGAACTAAAATTTGAATGTTTCATCTTTCCCCACATACACAAAAAAAGGTTAGTCTCACATGTTTAATAGCTGATTTACTCCTGATCTAGATGCAGTAATTAGAAAGGAAAGTAGGAAACCAGTGCTTGAATGAAAGAAAGAAAAAAAACGGAGAATGGACAATCTCATTTTTCAATACTGGATTTTAAGAAGCTGAACAATAAATGTCAGCATATCATTTTAATAATTTCCAACATGAATGCAAAATCTCAACAACAAAACACCCATCTCATAAAAAAAAAAAATCTCAAAATGCGTTAAGAACAGATAACTATTACAATTATGGATGGTGGCACCTACTCAGCTGTGCCTGAATGGCAGCTGTGTGTGTTTGAATCATTGGGACTTTGGATAGACACCGAGTGTAGGGGCTGGCTGACCAATGGCTAAAAAAGGAGCACTAGAAACTGATTTGATTAAACAAATGGAAGAACAGGCCTGCTTGAGATGTAAACACAGCAAACAAGCACATGATGTGAAACCGAGCCATTTTTACAGGAGAAACCTCAAGTTTTGACAAACTTTGTTAATCCCTCAAGGAAGAAAATTCCCTTTTGAGGAGCAGGCTACTGCAAGCCTTATGAAGGAGGCATAGTGTCTTACTCAATGACACTTTAACAGGTATGCAAGTGTGTGAATCAAATCTGGGCCCTCCATTTAAGGGAGAACACACTTAAACTCGGCCATCTGACCATTCAAAATGTAAATTATAAAGAGGTAAATCTTACAGGTACTTTTTTTTCCTGGTACTAAAGCTGCTGCAATATGGACCACTACATGAAATAATCCCATGTACTACTTTGAGCTTTAAAAGGCGCTTTTATTGTCTCATCATTTTTGCTACCTCACTTATTTTTACTACCTCATTTATTTATACTAAATGTTGTTCGTTCTTGTTTTTATCTTGTTTTTTAGTCATTTAACTTGTCTAGTGTTGCTGGTCTGAGAGTCACCAAATGAAATTTCATTGTGTGCGCACAATGACAATAAAGTATCTTATCTCATGCATTATTTATGTTATATTCTTTTTACTGATATTAAGCGGTATCTTCCTCCGCCCATGACACTCTAGTTTTCAGCCAGGGATAAAAAATTACTATATCCTGGGTAGGGATGCCCCCGAAACCCGGTTCTAAACGGGAACCGGTTCTAAATTAGTAAAAACCGGAGCATTTTTAAGATCCGACGTTTTCGGTTCTGCTATCAGTAGTCGGTAGGTACTCGAGAAATCATGGAGTGAGATTTATATTGTGGCAATTGTGTTTTTCGAGGAATTTAAACGTCGCGAACATAATCTTGTTTGCCGTTTTCTCCATCTCTCTGTCTCTCTCTCTTACTGCGCGAGGGGCGGGGCTGTGCTGTGCTCCACACACACGCACAAACAGCTCTGCTCAAGTGCTCATCATGGCGGAGAGAACTAAACATACAAAAGTTTGGGTATATTTTTCAAAAGTTGATGACAACAACGCTCGTTGCCACAAGTGCAACAAATCATTTGCCAGTAAGAGTGGCAATACAAGCAATCTGTCGAAACATCTTTTGTCGAAACATGGTATTAATCCGCGGAAATGCGGAGTTTTCGACTGCTTTGCTCGTAGTGTTCCATCCACGTCCCCTGCAGGTAAGCTGTATGAGCCATAGATACGGAGTTAGCTAGGCTAATAACGAATTATTACGACTAGGCCAATAAATAAAATATAATTGCTTAGCTAATTGTTTAGCTACAAACATATAAGCCATAGATACGGAGTTAGCTAGGCTAATAACGAATTATTACGAATAGGCCAATAAATAAAATATAATTGCTTAGCTAATTGTTTAGCTACAAATATATAAGCCATAGATACGGAGTTAGCTAGGCTAATAACGATTTATTACGAATAGACTAATAAATAAAATATAATTGCTTAGCTAATTGTTTAGCTGCAAATATTTGAAAGATTTCACAACTTTTTGTAGATTGTCAGGCTGAGGCTGCAGCCACCATGTCCCAGCCCACCCCTCCTCCCTCTACCACCACCGGTCCCAGCCAAGCCCAAAGTCCCTTCACGCTAGCAGCTAGTGGAAGGATGACGGAGGATAGGGTGAACGAGTGTCACAGGGCTGTGACCCAGTTTGTTGTCAAAGGCCTGCACCCCTTCTCTACAGTGGAGTCCAAGGGCTTTAGGTAACAACTAATCAGTCAGTGTATATTGAGTTTTTTTTAACACATAGTTGTCAAAAAGGGGAGCAGCTTTGTTATATGTTATTGAAGCAGCTATTCCCACCGCTCCACACAAATTTACAATAATTCAATCCTTTCTTTACTTTAGGGAGATGACCAATGCGCTCAACTGCAAATATACCCCTCCCTGCAGGAATGTCCTCAGTAACACACTGATTCCTGCCTGGTATAATGTTGAAAAGGCCAATGTTATCGCAGAGCTTAAAGATGTGCCAAAGTTAGCCATTACAACTGATGGGTGGACCAGCTTAACTCAGGACCACTACCTCACGGTTACAGCACATTACATAAGCCAAGGCAGTGTGAAACAAAAGGTGCTTAAAACCAGAGCTGTTTACCAGGCACAAACAGGAGATGTAGTGGCAGAGGAGATCACAGAAATTCTTGAAGAATTTAGCATAGAAGTTGGCAAGATTGTAGCAGTGACAGTCGACAATGCTGCTAATATGGATGTTGCCATAAGGAAACTTCATGTCCTGAAAATCGGATGCTTTGCTCACACACTGAACATAGCAGCGCACAAAATCTATCAGATCAGTGCCATTGACAGGTGGGCAGGAAGAATCAGGGCAGTGGTTGTCTGGATGAAGAGGTCATCCATGGCTAAAACAGTCCTGAAAGAAAAGCAGCAGCTCCTAGGTAAGAAGCCAGTTCAACCTATTAAAGCATTTTTAAAAAATTCCCAATCAAATTTTAATTAATTTAATTAAATATTCAAGTGTGCTGTGATGAAAATTTTGTTTGTTTCAGACCTTCCCCAACACACAATGATCCTTGATGTGAAAACAAGGTGGAATTCTCTCTTCCTTATGGTAGAAAGATTCATGGAGCAATACCCAGCAATCCAAGCTGCATCCATGGACCCACGACTCAGGAAACAAATGGAAAAGGACAAATTGGGCCGGTTGAAAGATGAGGATTTCCAGAAGGCTGAGGAGTTTGTACAACTCATGCGTGTCATGTACACATCCACCCCGTGCGTCTCCAGTGAACAAACTCCCACCTGTGGCCAAATCCTCCCGATCCTCAGGAAACTTGAAGACCATTTCACAATGCAGGAGGAAGACACACTGTTTGTGTCGAGCATTAAAGAGAAGGTTTGGGGGAATCTCTCTGGACGTTACCAGGAAGACACCATCTAGGCCTTCCTACTCGAGGCGACAGCGATGGACCCCAGGTTCAAAGGGAAGATGGAGAGTGATGCCACCTGGGACCGGTTGAGGGAGGCAGCTGTAGCAGAGGAGGAGGGCCACACAGAGGAGCAGGGCCACACAGAGGAGCAGGACCACACAGACACAGACCAGCAGCAACAGGAGTCAGAAGAAGAAGGAAAGGAGGAGACAGCCACTCCACTCTACAAACCAAGGAATGCCTTGGAGGAGCTGTTTGCTGATGAAGACATGGAGCCGCGGACCACCATGTGGCAGAACACCTTGTCCGTCAGCGAACGAGTTGATCATGAACTCCAGCTCTACAAAGGCCTGCCTTCCATCCCCATGTCAGAATCCCCTGCTTTGTGGTGGTGGGAAAAGAGAGGTACTCTGCCCTTGCTGACACAGCTTGCAACCACCTACCTCTGTGCCCAAGCCTCCTCCACCCCCAGTGAGAGGGTCTTCTCTACAGCTGGGGACACTATAAGTCAGGAGAGATCGCGACTCCTGCCAGAGAAGGCAGATATGTTGATTTTTCTGCAGAAGAACTGTTAGGATAATGTTCTAGGTTCTTGTTTGTTTGAACTTCCGTTAGCCTTTTGCTGTAAAAATTTCTTTTTAATATATTTTTTTCTTTATCTTTATCTACTTTTATTTTTTTCTTATTTGTTGTTGTTGAATGTTGGTTATAAAGTCTATAATTCAGACGCATTTAAAACATTGCTGCTGCTGTTGCTGCTGAATAAATAATATTTGTTTATATTTATATAAAGTTATATAATAGAATAATAAAGCAATGTCGATTCTGTTCTTAATTAAGTGTCTTTTTTTCTTGCATAATAATCAAAAAGAACCGATAAGAGTATCGACAAGGAACCGAACCGATAAGCAGTACCGATAAGAGTAGTAGTATCGATAAAATCCTAACGATACCTATCCCTAATCCTGGGCGTCTGGGTAGTGTGGCGGTCTATTTCGTTGCCTACCAATATGGGGATCGCCTGTTCGAATCCCCATGTTACCTCCGGCTTGGTCAGGCGTCCCTACAGACACAATTGGCCGTGTCTGCAGGTGAGAAGCATGCGCTACGTCTCCCTGGCGAAACTTCTCACTGTCAAGGGAAAAGAAGTGTCTGGCGACTCCACATGTATCGGAGGGGACATGTGGTAGTCCTAAGTAGATGGAACGCCCTGCCTGAGGACCTGAGAGAGGCCCCCACACTGGACACATTTAAAAACAGGTTTAAAAACTTACTTTTTAAAACAGCCTACAGCTAAGTTCATAGTGTGTGTGTGTGTGTGTTTTACATATTTTGCTATTTCTATATATTCTGCTCTGATTGTTGTTACTTTTAATTAATCAGTGTTTATGGCACTTTTATTTATTTTACTAACTCAGTTTTAAACTTGTCTGTACTTTCATAAAATTTGCTTGTACTCTTATTTATTTATTTTTGTGGGGGGGGGGGGGGTTATTGTTTTATTGTGTGAAGCACTTTGTGTTACATTTGTTTGTATGAAAAGTGCTATACAAATAAAATCTGATTGATTGATAGACTGCAGCCCTCCCCGGATAAGCAGAGGGGGTGGAGCAGCGATCGGGACGGCTCGGAAGAGTGGGGTAATTGGCCGAGTACAACTAGGGAGAAAAAGACGATTTTTTTTTCTTATATAACCCATCTATAAATTTGTCCATTATAGATAAAAAAAGGCTTTACACCAGGCCTTGGCCCAATTTCTGATCCTTCACAGCAAATAAAGTTGGGCAAGCACTAATTAACTAGAGGAGTAAATTGTGAGCAGATCTCCGCCAGGCGTACATACAGTGGTGCTTGAAGGTTTGTGAACCCTTGAGAATTTTCTATATTTCTGTATAAATTTGACTTAAAACATCATCAGATTTTCACACAAGTCTTAAAAGTAGATAACGAGAACCCAATTAAACAAACGAGAAAAACATATTATACTTGGTCATTTATTTATTGAGGAAAATGACCCAATATTACATATCTGTGAGTGGCAAAAGTATGTGAACCGCGAGGATCAGCAGTTGAAGGTGAAATTAGAGTCAGGTGTTTTCAATCAATGGGATGACAATCAGGTGTGAATGGATGCCCTGTTTTATTTAAAGAACGGGGATCTATCAAAGGCTGAGCTTCACAACACATGTTTGTGGAAGTGTATCGTGGCAAGAACAAAGGAAATTTCTGAGGACCTCAGAAAAAACATTGTTGAGCTAATCAGGCTGGAAAAGGTTACAAAACCATCTCTAAAGAGTTTGGACTCCACCAATCCACATTCAGATAGATTGTGTACAAATGGAGGAAATTCAAGACCATTGTTACCCTCCCCAGGAGTGGTCGACCATCAAAGATCACTCCAAGTGCAAGGCATGTAATAGTTGGCCAGGTCAATATTAATGTTCATGAATCCACCATCAGGAGAACACTGAACAACAATGGTGTGCATGGCAGGGTTGCAAGGAGAAAGCCACTGCTCTCCAGAAAGAACAATGTTGCCTGTCTGCAGTTTGCTAAAGATCACGTGGACAAGCCAGAAGGCTATTGGAAAAAAATTTGTGGATGGATGAGACCAAAATAGAACTTTTTGGTTTAAATGAGACGCGTTATGTTTGGAGAAAGGAAAACACTGCATTCCAGCATAAGAACCTTATCCCGTCTGTGAAATATGGTGGTGGTAGTATCATGGTTTGGGCCTGTTTTGCTGCATCTGGGCCAGGATGGCTTATCATCATTGATGGAACAATGAATTCTGAATTATACCAGCGAATTCTTAAGGAAAATGTCAGGACATCTGTCTGTGAACTGAATCTCAAGAGAACATGGGTCATGCAGCAAGACAACGACCCTAAGCACACAAGTCATTCTACCAAAGAATGGTTAAAGAAGAATAAAGTTAATGTTTTGGAATGGCGAAGTCAAAGTCCTGACCTTAATCCAATCGAAATATTGTGCAAGGGCCTGAAGCGAGCAGTTCATGTGAGGAAACCCACTAACATCCCAGAATTGAAGCTGTTCTGTACAGAGGAATGGTCTAAAATTCCTCCAAGCCAATGTGCAGCACTGATCAACAGTTACCAAAAACATTTAGTTGCAGTTATTGCTGCACGGGGGGGGTCACACCAGATACTGAAAGCAAAGGTTCACATACTTTTGCCACTCACAGATATGTAATATTGAATCATTTTCCTCAATAAATAAATGACCAAGCATAATATTTGTGTCTCATTTGTTTAATCGGGTTCTCTTTATCTACTTTTAAGACGTGTGAAAATCTGATGATGTTTTATGTCATATTTATAAAGGAATATAGACAATTCTAAAGGGTTCACAAATTGTCAAGCACCACTTATCTCTTCTTCTCCGCTGTTCCAACTTGACGACAAACCACCCCTTTTTTCGCCTACCTGGAGAAGGGAAATACACGCACACAGAGACAGAAAAATAAGTGTTTCCTGCCATTAAGACTTTTGCACAGCGCCCAAGTCAACAGAATGAAAAATATGGGAAAACATTTTTTTTTAATATGCAGCGTTCGAGCCAAAAAAACAAAAAACAAAAAAATAATCCACCTAATAAAAACATTTTGCCTGCCAGTCTGTGGATGCGCAGCCTCCTAGGTGGACCCTTGCACAAAAGCAACAAAGTCTGACATAAGGATCATAATTTCAAAGCCCTTATTAAAAAACTTCAAATATGTTTAACCGTCACAGTTTATGATATAAAATTAATCAAGGCTGCTCTGCTGATTGACTTTCATTCATAAAACAACAGTAATAAAGTATAGCTCAGCCACGGGAAATATTTTACTGTAGCGTATACGTGAGTCACGCATGCATACAGTTCACTTAGATCGGGCAGCAAAGGAGAACAGCATTGGTTGAGCAAGCTAGAGAGTGAATGAAGAGAGGGAGCAAGGATAGTGAGAACAAACGTTTTTCTAAGGTTTTGAATCACCGCAATCACGAGAAGTTCTTCATCATACAGTTATAACAGTGCACAAAAAATGTTTAGGCTGATGGGTCCGGCAGTGCCAGTTTAGCTGTGGAGAGATGGACACACACACACACACACACACACACACACACACACACACACACACACACACATGCGCGACCGAACGCATAATCCCCTCCAGTCTACCACCTGGCGGAGATAACATTTTACACACACTGTGTGATGTGTTACCTGGGACGCCAGCCTTTGCAATGGCAGCTGCAGCATGGTCCTGGGTGGAGAAGATGTTACAGCTAGACCATTGGACCTGGTGGACAGAGGGAAAGGTAGAGAGAAAAGACAAAAGGTTAAAGGACCAAGTTTATCCCACCCCCATTTACACACACACACACACACACAGAGTTCACTCTCATGCAGCTGAACTATAACAGGAAATAACCAGTCCTAGTCGGAGAGATAAAAGTCGGTAGAAGGATCTGATAACACCAATATGGCCTTGGGGGGGGGGGGGGGTAGAGATTAGGAGGGACAGGGGGGAGAAATGGAGAGCGCAGATCAAGGGAGAGAATTACAGCCCAGTAATCCCTTTTTCAAAAAGGGAAACTTGCTCTTCGTCAACAATGAAGGTTTGGGAGAAAAGGCTGGACTATGGGGGTGAATACCCACTCTAGGGGATGGATATTAAAAATGAATTAATTAGTTGATTGGAAACATGTTCTCGACTACAGGCTGTAATATGAAAGCGGTTGTATCAATGTGTAATTCATGTCTATACTGACAAGGTCCTTTAAGTGCAACATCACCTCTGTTTGTTTCAACAGAGCAATTAAGTCAGCAGGAGGGAATAGTTGCACTGGACAGATTTCATGGGCAACAGCAGGGCACCAGGGAAACTGGAAGCTCCCAGGTGTTAATGTATGGAATTGTGTTAGTATAAGGAAAGTTGGTGTCAATAAGGGCATATGTGGTTAGTCAACTTTACCTAGATAAATAAAAAATGAAAAGGAAAAAGAAGGAAAAGGTAACCTCAGCTCCAAGGGCAATGAGAGTCTCAATGAGCACAGCGGTCTGCAGGGTCATGTGGAGACAGCCGGCAATGCGAGCACCCTTCAGAGGCTTGGATTGCCCGTATAGCTCCCTCATCTTCATCAGACCGGGCATCTCATTCTCTGCAATGTCAATGGCTTTACGGCCCCATTCAGCCAGGCTGATGTCGGCTAGAACAAAAAGGAAAAGGGGGGGGATCATTATCAAAGCTGTGAACTCCCATTTCTCTCTGATTTCAATGACCTTCCATTCCAAGCCTGTCAATGGAATGATTGAGAGTGACAAAGTGATGGGTTCATTGTCGCAAGTCTTATGGCATCATGGTCTTTGAATGAAGGTTAGCCATCTACCAAATCAGCTGTTGTAGTAGACTAAACTAACCAGCAAATGCCACATATTTTACCTGCATGCTGCTGGCCCTTTCTCTGTCACCCTCATCTTGATGAAAGTTTTATTGGTTACCAATATATCCACAATAAATCTTACACTAACCACCAGCCTATTTTGCTGAGCCAACAAAGTGGTAACAGGCAATAAATCTTACTCCAACTTGTCAGATTTTCACCTCTACAGCCTTTACGCTAGAGCTGTATCACATTGTGATTTTTTTTCTGCGATATATATTGTGATATAAAGGGGGAGAAAAAAAAAGAATTTTCAACTGATGATTTGAATAGCTCCGTTTAGAGAGAATTGATCATTCTAGAATGATTGGGGTGATTTGTAGGGGAGTTGTTGGGAAATTGTGAAAAGTGGGCAGTGTCTTTTTATCCTGCATTGGAGCCAGGCAGACGACGCGGGACGGCCAACAATGGTCATGTGCAGACCGACTCTGACGTTATCTGAATCCGTACGCATAAATCATCCACCCGCCACCCACCTGAACCAATTTTCTCCGATTTAGAAACCCACACCCGATCACACATTGCCATTATTTCTCAGTGGGATATATTTATACGTGGTGATATGGCAACATATTACACCAGGTTTGAGGTATTTTTGTAGCCATCATATTCATACTGCGCTTCACAGCTGTTGCATATGACAACATACCCAATATTTGACACGTCATGGTTAAGTATTTCACTAAATTGCTCCCACGTGGAACCTTTCTGCCCTTTTCTTTTTTTTTTTTAATTCTCCTTTAATTTTCTCTCAGATATTCTTTGCCTCCATTGCTGCCTAAGACAAATGGACGCCACAATTGGCACAATGAGTCAACTCTGCTAATTCGTGCCCGACAAAAAAAAAAAAAAACAAAGCTTAAAATGTTTGTATTTTGCGAATGTGATTAACATTTTCCTCATTAATGGTGCATTATTTCACCCACCCGTTAACACATCCGCTATTAATGAGAACGTTAATTTTTATGACTCGGCCCACCCGAGCCACGGATTACCCGCGGATATAACTGTGAGCCGCACCTCACGAGCTGAGAAGCAGACGAACACGTTGTGTCATTTGTCCAAATGGAACGAAATCGGAGTAAATTACGTTATATCATACAGACTTGTCTTGTAGATTAGTCATGTAAAATGAAAACCGTGCGAGTTTTCCTTCTGTATCAAGCAATCAAAAAGTTGTATTTGTGTTCATTTGCCTTACTTCATGTCGCACTTCATTGCACATGCGCGTATTGCAATGACACTGCTTAAATGATATCGTGCAGCCCTACTTCACACAACTTTAACGTCAACTCTTGACTGAGTCCAAGCCAGGCAACAGTGACGTGTTAGTGCTGGGATATAAATCCAGTAACAGAACCACAGAGGTGATCTATTCAGAGGCTGTAGCTTGTTTGTCTCTACAGTTAGTTCATTCATTCACAGCCAGCTGTTGTCACAGCTGCACATATGTAATCATAGTCCACGTGGTAAAATCGTGTAATGATAGTCCACATGGTAAAATCATTGAACAGTTTCCCCAGAGATAAGTCAAATGATGATCATCAAAAGATAGTCATCATTATCAATAACAAGTGAAACAGAGAAGCTGCTAAAGAGGAGATGGTAAAGACAGATCTAAATTATTGTTGTGTAGATTCTAAGAGCAACAGCTGAAATCATCAACTCAAATGACAAAGGATTCAAATGAATGATTTTCTGTTAAAACATAGTCATGCTTCTTTTAACCTCTGGGGCTAGCATTCAATCTCATCTAAGTATCATCTCTTGAAGGCTGAAAACTCCTATTTTACAGATGTATCCCTAGTTATACTGTCAATAACAACTCAGAATGGTTGTATTTGCAAGACAATGTCGCTGTGTGGGATTTTCAGTTCGACAAGTGGACTATTTCTGGCGCCAATTGGTATCCATCTATAATCCATTTCTCCCTCAAAACTATAAATCTTGGCGATGTGAATAAGCGAGAACAAAAAGACGCCTTAGACAAGGCAGACAAGCTTTGCACCACCACAACCTTAATCTAACCACGGGGGTTAGGTGACCACATGGAAAGTTAGATTAAGTGCTTCCCCAGATGGATGAAGCAGGCTGTAATCCAATTGAATTCCAAAACAAAGACATTTTGAGTAGATAAAATGGCCATTCTTATGTCAATTCTGAAGTTCCTAAAAGGCAAATTTGATTAAAACTACCACTTTTGTACATTAACAAAAGTGGTAGTTTGTAATCATAAAACCTTTACTCCCTGCTTAGCTCAAATGGGTAGAGCATGGCACTACCACATTCCAAACTAGGGAACGATCCACAGTACAATCACAGTCTTCTATTGTTGGCCACTGATCAGCTCCACTGGAAAGGTTAGGGGACCCAGTCACATGCTGAAAGGCACCGCAGTGTTAATTGTTGAGAAAAATGAGAGACATGTCTCTGTGGTAAATATATTTTATGACAGAGCATCGTCTGTCTTGTACAAAGTTCATACATGAACCATATTTTCTTAATTTTTTTTTCTATCCAAAATCCATTCACCACCCTGAGACCATGGCTGGAACATGTTTGTCCAAAGGTCTTGTAATATTCAACCCCTCATTCTCTCTCACAGGCTGGACTCAACAGGCCTGCTTCAGCCACATCCTGTACAAACACAGCAGGCTGGCTGACTACACTGAATCAGTACTGGTTTGGACAAAAACCAGAAAGGAGGAGCTCAGGATACCAAATTCATCATGAGATCAAAACAGCTGCTTCGGGTGTCTGAAAACCATGTAAATGCATCACTACTAGACACTGGTAGAGTTGTATGAAAAGGGCTTGCACATAAGATTAGCGATTAAGTGAATCAAGCAACAAGGAGACTAAAAGCTCTCTGCAGACTGGTGGTGCTTAACAGATGGTCAGGTGTTTCCTTCTATGTAGCTCCATCTGTAGAACAACAGCACAAATATTGCCAGGGTTTGAAGTTCAATGGGTAGAGCGAGAAATTGACAGTACTGTGCTATCTTTTCTGCCTTTCAAAAAAAAAAACTCACAAGTACCTTAGTACCATCTTTTGACCTTTTTCCTATGAGCCCATTTTAAGTCAGAATGCAGACAGTACAGCCATGCTTTCCTGACTATTCAGTGTTCACCTCAACAAATGTCTATGCCCGGTGAGGAAAACATGGTACTGATTTACTGTTTGTAAGTGAGTGAGTAGCAGTTAGGGAATGCTTCAATACGGTCTGCAGCTATACTGAACTCCAACACTGATGACACAGTTAGCTAGGATTACATTGACTTTGCCCCTGGAGATATCGGTTAACATGCCAATAAGTAACACAATCTTTCCTTAGTTATGAAAACTATCTGCAATACTAGTTTGTATGAGGTTTTGCAAATGATGATACCACACAACAAAAAAAGTATGTGTAAAAAAAAAAAGTATGGGATATGTGAAATTGGATAAAATGTGAACTTATTGAGTCATTTTCAAATAGGTTGCCCTTGCCCATATGGCATTTTTTATTCATCACCTTGCGAAATAAACAAATCCAAACATCAGCGTGTGAAAACTTGATTGTCTGGAATGTTAGCGTGTCGACTTCTCTACTGGCTGAAAATACATTTCCTGTGTAATTCAATCAAATGACTGAAGTACCTACGGCAGTTCTGTTCGCTATCGAAATGTGGTTGTTTTTTTGTTGTATTTATTCGGTCTTAATCGCAGTTTCTGGGGCTTTTGTTGTATTGCTATAAATCAGCTGTTACATTACGTGGGACACTAACGCTTGATTGCTTAGCATCAACAAAGGTTAAGCTAAACGCATTTAGCTTGCAGTCAACGGCTTATTACACCATGTGCTGTTCAAACAGCAGCATCTACTGAATAGACGGGCTACAGAATAAATTATATTCTGTAATATGTTGCACCGTTTGCCTGCGCCTGTCAACTACGTAAAAACTGGGGCGTAGCGCAAAGCTTCACCGGAGTTGTAGTTTTCAAAAAAGGCTATACAGGCGGACAGCTAGGCCGTTCGCTCTCCAAAAAACTACAACAACCAACATTCTGACGTTACGACGCTCACATTCCCTGGCAATGTGGCCAAAGGGGTTCAACTAAAATAAAAATGTTGATTCATTTTCAAGTGACTGTAAAAATTGGTAATCTACGCGTACTCAACAGATTAAAAGTAAGATGTAAAGAAAACCTGCACACTCTATAAAACAAGCTTATGAATACCTTTTGCACTGTAATACTTGTGTGGGCAGCAAAAAGGCCACATGCTACTTCACCATGTGCTAGCCGGTGTTGTGTCGCTATACAGGCTACCTACCGAGACGTGCTTGCTACTTAGCGGTCCTGTGCACGGTGGTGGTGCGGTTAGTGTTAGACTCTGCTGTCGATTCGCGCTACGGTAGCATTTTCTGACACGGCAGCGCAAATCGTCTGAAGACCGGCAAGAACTAACTGTCTTACGAACCTGATGTTAACATGCAACTGACCGTTATCTATAAAACCGAGAGAACCCTCAAAGCGACAGGTGGAAGCCGGGTGGCTTGCGAACGGATCACATATCACACTGGTTCATTTTATCAGTTTGCAACCGAGGAAAACCATTAGCTTCCGTTAAATCAAATTTACCACCGAGCAATGCACATTAGAGCTAATACACTTCGTACTGACCGACTTTGAAGGGAAGTTTCTCAGACATGTTGATGTTCTTATGTTGTGATCCGGGTGGGACGTAAAAAAAAAGTCGGCGCCTGACTATGAACAGGGTGAGAGAGGGAGGAACAGAAACATGCCGAGTTGGTTTTATTTGGAAGCCGGTTTATTATAATAATTTATTCATAAATTGGCGGTACCAATCCGTCACTGACCGATTTCCATTGGCTGGCAGATAGCCTGCCCAGTGTCGAAGGGATCTGATTGGTTGAGAGAGATTAGAGGTGGGTCAGCCAATGACGGCCGAGAACAAGTGTGGGCGTGAGAGCGGCTACACGGCGTGCCTCTGTGTGTGTGCGCGTGTGCGTGTGTCTGTGTGCGTGTGTGTGCGTGTGTGTGTGTGTGAGTTTTGTAGTTCAAACAAGTAACCGACTGGCCTCTGTTAATGTTTCCCTGACAGCTACTGATTTATTGTGGAACAATACTACTATATGTTTTAAAGTGAATAGATTTTTTTTATTTTCCTAATCTGTTTGACCTTATTTTTCGGAAATAGTTACAATACGACAGCTTTTTGTATATTCACCTTGTGAAAGAAAACAATTTCTCAGCAATGATAAAGACATTTAACTTAGAAAGAGTAGTGAGATAAGCTTCCAGTTCTCTCCAGAACAAGTCAGACCAAACTAATTTGAGACAAAAATGCTGTTTGCCGTGGGGCGTGTGTGCACGTGTGTGTGTGTGTGAGTGCACGCGTGTACATCTGCATGAATGTGTATTGTTAACCATCGCAGTTTGAAAGGTAAATTACACTATAATAAAATCTTTACATATAAAATAAACCATTATCACAACCCTTTTCATTAGCAACCAAGATAAATACATTAGGGCATATCATTTACTTGTGCTGCATTTGTACACATTTTTTTTGTTGTATTCTCGTTGCACAGTATGAAGCGTTGGTATGATAGGGTGCGTAGAGTATCATTGCACATGAGTTTGTTTGTGTGAGTGTGTATGTTTGTGCAGATGCTGATAATAGCCTAGCCTTCCAAACCTTAATTCTAACCCTGGCCTTGGCTTTTGCTCCAGCATTCCCTGCAGACTGGACCTTATCTTAATCTAGCACAGGACAAAGAGCTCCGCGCAAGGCTCAACACCATGTTCATTCACCAGCCATGTGCTGCTACTGTAAGTCACAGTTGTAGTAAGACATTTTTCCACGATGCCATCTTTCATCGCTGTCTGTTGTTTTGCTTTCTAAATTCATATAGTGGACTATTAGGTAAAGATGTCATTCAGAGGAATTTATTTATCTATTATTATTGTCATTCAGAGGATCCTCAGTAATTGGGGAGTGTCTAAACTTGATTATAGGTTGACAGGATGCGGTCGGCTGTTGACGGACGCAGTGAAGTCCAAGCAGTTGTCATTCAGACAACCCCACCTTCAAGTGTTGAGAGTGCTGAGGGACTATTCTGAACTCACCCTTCTACTGGATATCCTATCCCACGTCTAAATTAAGAGCAGGTTTTCAACTTAGTTCGGTCAGTAGCATGGTGATTTGTGTTACTGGCAGGCTCAGGATGTCAGACGGGGAGGGACACACAGAGGAGCCGAGTAAGTTTTCCAGCATAAATAACACCTGAATCATGTGTTGTCACGCTTGACTGAAATACAGTAAAATGAGAGTTTGCACCATTTGCGCTGGATAATAACATCAGGTAACATGCCTGGAATGTAAGAAGCAAATATAATGGGCTTTGAACAAAGACTTTTCAATTCAAAATGGGATCCACTTCCTGAAAAAATGTCTTGGAAAAACTCACTTTTAATTATCTATTAGTGTTATTTGAGATACTTGCTAAAACAACAAACAAAAAAAACAATACAAATAAATACAAAATACATCACAATGTACTTTTTTGTAAAGACCTCACTCAGTCACCAATTCTGATTAATTTCAGTGTGAATAAGATTTTTATTTATATCTTAAAAAAATATAAAAAAGGGACTGTAGCGGGCTCTGTATGGACTCAGGCAGATAATTCACGGAAACCTGTTTTGTACACAGTGTTATGATTACTAGCACCATTCTTCATGGCCACGGCCCGTTGTTCCTTCCGGGGGGAGACAGCAGGTCTTCGACGCTGTTCACAGCCTTTCAGATCCAGGCAGGAAGCCGTCACAGAGACTGGTGGCAACTAAATTCGTCTGGCGGGGGCTTAAAAAGAACGTGTGGGATTGGCCTGATACCTGTGTGGAGTGTCAGCGCTCTTAAGGTGCACCGTCACACCAAGGCACCCTTGGAACAGTTCTTGGTGCCTGAAAGGAGGTTCGACCATGCCAACGTGGACCTGCTGGGGCCCCTGCCTTCCTCCCACAGGCTCACGCACCTCACTGCGGTGGACAGGACCACCCGGTGGCCAGAAGCCATTCCGCTGTCATCGACAACATCTGTCGAGGTGGCATGTTCATTCATCGGGATTTGGGTCGCCCGGTTCGGCATCCCATCTGATGTCTCTTCCAACCGAGGTCAACAGGCTCCTGTGGGCCATGTTGGGGCTCAGGACAGCCCCCAAGGAGGCTCGCCAATCCTCGCCCACTGAGCTGACCGATGGTCAGTTGCTGCAGGTCCCCAGGGATTTCGTCCCCCAATGCCATGGCTCCTTGATCTGCGGCCCAACAGCAGACCATGCTCCTGGCCAATCCCAGAGTCTTTGCGCCAGTCCCCACGTCACAGCACGGCCTCCCGCAGACTCACGTTCCAGCCAGCCTGCGGTCAGCGGGGTGTGTGTTCATCCACCATGACGCCCACCGTGAAAAAAGCAATTATCCAGTCAAGTTGGCATTAACTTGGCATGAACATGGCAGAAGGTCATTTCCTAGGAAATGAGATTGTATGTCCAAACAATTGTAACAGCTGAAAATAAAAAAGACCAGGTTACACCAGAAGTAATCTTATAATGATAAAAGTAAGATGCATTGAGTCGTTTGGCAAACAATTTATTTGTTCCGGCATACGGCAGTACCACTAAACGGGATTGGAGAAGCAATAGTGTCAGTAGGATGGGACAAGAACCAAAAAAATAAAAAATAAAAAATCAGGCTGCTGCAAGACACAGACCTGTAAATACAGCAACCCACATTTACCCACACACAGCATACAAGCTACTATTCAAACGTACAAGCATGAGCCCATGCACACAAATGGATATGCTCATATGCATGCAAACAGGCTCATGCATGAGCACGTACACACACACACATCAATTATGTTAGGTAAGAAAGACCCCCCCCCCAGGCTGTATAGAGATGTATGAGATGATGCTTGACCTTTAAGTACATTATCTCACTTATAGCATCTTTCCACCAATTACTTCTCACCTCAACCTTTCAACAACATTGTGGAATTTGTTTTAGAGATAGTCACCAACGCCCGTCTATACAAAATGACCACACACACACACCCACGCAAAAATGATGGCGCAACATTCATGGTTCACAAAGGGGGCAATTCATTCTAGTAATAACGGGAAATGTTTGCTTATAATTAATTATACCATAACTTTTTACAGTCCTGATAGTGTCATTTACCTTCAAGAAATGAACTGACCCCTCCCTATGTAAATATTTTCCTTTTTTTTTTTTAATGAAGGCTTAAAATGTGGTATTAGCTTGTATCACTATGTGACTGTCTTCACCACATAGGTTGAGAGGTAAGTCATCAGCAAATTCAAGCATCAAAATCCCTAAGGACAATAGATCAGATCCATTCCAACACAGTTCATCCTACATAATGTTGGGGAAAAAAATTATATTTTCAAAATAAAACATGCCTTATTAAATTAGATTGACAAAACAGGCATGGGCCATTAACACACATAGCTTCTTGGATGACTGAGCAGCAAGGTTTTAATTTGGTGAATGAATTTAAACAGAATGCACACCAAACTTGTTTTGATACAATTACCATTACAATTACTCTCTGGTCTTCCTAACAGCCATAGACAGGGTCTGACCATGTGGCAATATGACCTCTGTGTTGCTGTCTGGTGTCTGCAAAGATGTGTTGGCTGTAAATAAGGAACAATTTCCACCACAATGGCATCATACTGATTTGGCAAACAGCTGATCATCAATAAGTGTGAAATCACTAATTACTTAGCACCGGTCACAGAGGAGGACTGCCAAACTCTGTCTCAGTATGCTTTTCACACCAAACAACAGCAATTTCCAAAATATGAAAACCATCATTTCCAGACCTGCAGAACAAAAAAAAGAAAAAAAGAAAGAAAAAAATAGCCTTGAAAAGAAGAGACATATATTGTTAGCTAGTGTAATATCATTTAAGGATAAACATCTTTAAATTACGTTTTAGCAAATTGTCACTGAGCAGAAGTACGTACGTACTTGTATATATGTATAGACAACCATTTGACCCTTCATCTTGACATACATTGAAAGGACTATGACAATGTGCAATTGTCATCCTTTGTGTTATGGATGGGCTTTCCCATGTTTCACAGAGTTGGAGTGCAAAGAGCTATACAAAAATAGATGTACTAATATGTTTCTTAATGAGCACTGTTTCCAGGGTGAGAATGTCAGCCCCTACCAAATGCCCGTCCCACCATACAGAACCATAAACCCATACGTCTTTAATATGGGTGGTCCAATCCACTGGGAATAGAAACCCTTCCCCTAGCAGTGTTGATGACATGCCCTGCAGTAAAGAGGACCAAGTTCAGAACGAGAGCTGACTGTTGGATGAAAATGCAGCCCATTGCTGTATTATACAAATGCACTGATACAATACTTGTGATGAATCTAAACTTAAATAAGGTCAAATTGGCAATGAATTCTAAGTCAGCATAAACCATAGAGCAGCGTTGTGGCAACCACGGCTGCTAAACTGAAACAGCCACTGTCCAACCTCAGGCTAAAGCTCTTAACATTGGTGACTACAAGCAAATGTCTTTCTGTACAAGTAAAATGATGAAGGGGATCTGAACGGAAAGCACAGATTTGTTGGCAGGTGGAAGCCGCTTGGTAAGTTTGTTCGAAAAGTTTTAGGATTGAGTTCAAGTTCATTTTGAATTTATCGGTCAACATGGGAAAATGTTTTGGTGTGAAACGCTGCTTCATTCAAGCCTCACAGAAATGACCGAGGGCATTCTTGTGTTGTAGTCTAGTCTAATGTGCTAACAATGCATAACATGTTTGCTAAGAGTGATGGGGGAGCAGCTACAGTCAAAACCTTTGGGACAGTGAGATGAATACATATTTTGCCGTTATGGTTTTAAAGTGAAACTCAATGAAGACCCAAATCAAAAGGTTGTTTTGTTTCATATTTATCCACTAATGATACATCCATTTTACATTGTATATGTATCAACAGCACAAAAGAATAATTTTCACTCACTGTCTCCGTTCTTAGTGCTATTGTAGGTAAATTCACCAGAGGTCGCCGTGTTAAGACCGGACAGACAAAAAGCACAAAATTTGTATACAATTATCTTTAAATTCAACCCATATATGATTTTCACAAAATATATTTGTCAAAGTGATAACAGAAACCCACTGGAAATATATGTGTGACTTTAGAGATGCATCCATTATTTTCAATAGCTCATGACTTATTTCGAGGTAAAATAACTTACAAACGCCAAACAGTTTCCAAAAACTGAACAGCCATTTAGCCACTAGCATATATGCATGACATGTTCAGATGCTTAGATGAGCAGTACATGGTCTGCTGACACTTTAAACTTCATCTACATACAGGGTCACTGTCAAAACCTCAAATTAGGACTGTCCAATAATGCAGCCAGTGTGTAAGGGCCTTAATCTTTACATTTGACTATGGCAAAAAAAATGTATGGCTATTAAGTCCAGTGTATTCAAGACTGAATAGCCACAATTTTAACCATTTTTCTTAAGAAAAGAAAAAGAAATGGACAAGCTCACCCTAACAACCCTGTTGATCAGCCTCTTGTGCACCAACCTTCATGTAAGCAGTGTATCATAGAAAACCAGCTATTTGCATTCCTACATTACTGTCTACAATGAGTGATTTTTCTGTGGTGTTTTTGACGATTAAGGAGTAATGAGGATTTCTCAGTATCAAGGCTGTCAAAGATCCACCATTATCATCTTAAAGGAGTGTAGAGATGACATTACAGGAAGCAGAAAAATGACAGAGTCATGTCGTCTTCTTTTAATCTTTAGCTTTTTCGATATTTGCCCCCCCCACCCCCACCCCATCCCACGTGTCCCTTGTTTCTTCCCAATCCTCCCACAAACCAAAGCCAGGCCCACTCATCCACACTCCCTTCTCTAGAAGTATGCACTTGTACACACCTGCCTTCATTTTCATATGCTCTTGCCCCAAAGAGTGAACTCTGGTATACATGAGCACAGACTTTTAGCCTCCTTGTTAGTCGTGTCCCTTATAAGAATATAAGTGCCCCGTTGGAGCCAGAGGAGGCTAGAATAGACATCATAGTTAAAATGCTTCCTTAGTTTTCACTCGAAAGAAAAAAATAACTTCCTTTCAAGTCAGTGAACAAATGCACTGGTACCCAAATATGAGTGCACAGGTGCATACTTCAGGTTTAGAGAATGGTTGGATATTGGGATACAGGTCAAAAGAAACAGCAGCAGACCTGCCAGCTGTGCAGCCCAGAGTCCCTGTCCCGCTCCCAGATGTCTAGTTGCAGTAAAGTTGTGGAGAGACAGACAGGAGGGTGCTGGCTAGCTAACAGGCTAACATGGCAGACTAGTTTAGTTAGCAGCCCAGGCTTCTAGGTCCGCCATGTCATCCTCGTCCTCTTCCTCCTTCTTCTTGGCTAAAAGAAAGACATGCCGATATAATGCAGGGTTTAGTATGTAAAAAAACAACAGCTTTCAAGTGGATAAGAAAGTGCGTGTGTAAATGAGGCTGTAGAAATTTGGTCAAATTAATGCTAAAAAAAAAAAAAAAAAAAGAAGTCACAAGCTATGTTGAATGTGACTTTTTTTTTAAAACTTAAAATCATTGAAGTCAAGGCTTGAGATCAACATGACCTCAAGTCAAGGCGATTTCAATAGGTTTGTCTTAAAAACACCAAGAAAACAGCTGGAGGTAATACTGAAAAATATAAGCATTTGTTTGAACTGAACCAACATGTTTAGAGACTTACAGAACATGTTTGCAAAGGCCTGTAGAAAAACACCTATATTTATTTTGGGGCACTTTTACTTGATTTCTGTTTTTTAGCCCAAAACATTTAAATTCTTCACTACCCATCTGCTGTAATTTTTAGTCATTCTTTGTGAGTAAATTTCATCACAATTAATCGTATGAAATTAAACTGCAAAAATGCTTGGTGGGTTATCAAACTATCATAATTATTTGGCCTCAGTATGAAGAGACAGACTTATAGACAGAAAGATAGATAAGATACCTGGTCTTGCTGGCAGTGATGTAGAAGGTACGCTGGGCAGAGGGACGTCCTCAGCCCCTCCGATTTCCAGAAGATTCTTGTCCAGTTCCTCCTGTTCCAGCTCCTCCAGCTCTGCCATCAGCTCATCCTGACGATACACAAACAGACATACACAGAAGCAAAGAGCCATTTATTTACATCTATGAGCAACAACAAACAATAACCGACTACAAGAGAAGATCCCCCACAATTGGGAGTGCTGATAAATCCCTAGCGGATGACCTGAACTCCTTTTATGCACGTTTTGAGGCTAGCAATAACAGCGCTAGGTCGTTGGCTAGTAACGACACTGTTAGCGTAGCCGAGGTGAGTCCTACAGCTGGGGATGAACATCCACTCTCGGTGACTGAGCATAGTGTGTGGAGGGCTGTGACAAGGGTGAACACAAGGAAAGCTGCTGGTCCTGACCACATATCCGGGTGAGTATGGAAGACCTGTGCTAATCAGCTAGCTCCAGTGTTCACAATATTCAACATCTCCCTAGCTGAGTCTGTGGTCCCCGCCTGCTTCAAGAGATCCACCATTATCCCTGTGCCAAAGAATGCTTTGCCAACATGCCTGAATGACTACCGACCGGTGGCCCTCACCTCGGTGGTCATGAAGTGCTTCGAAAGGCTGACAAAAGACCACATCTGCACCTTCCTCCCCTGCTCCATGGACCCGCTGCAGTTTGCTTATCGTCCAAACAGATCCACAGATGACGCTGTCTCCCAGGTACTGCACACCACACTCTCTCATCTCGACAACCGGAAGGGGGGCTACGTGAGACTGCTGTTCACTGACTATAGTTCAGCTTTCAATACCATAGTCCTTACCAGGCTGGCTGGCAAGCTGAGTGAACTGGGACTGAACACCCCCCTGTGTGCCTGGATCTTGGACTTCCTAACCGCCAGGCCCCAGGTGGTCAGGGTGGATAGTCACGCCTCCAGCTCCCTTACTCTGAATACAGGATCCCCCCAGGGCTGCCCCCTACTGTACTCCCTGTATACACACGACTGTGTGGCCAGGTTCAGCTCCAACTCCATCATCAAGTTTGCAGACGACACAGTGGTGGTGGGTCAGATCTCCGATGACGGCGAGAAAGCCTACCGGGAGGAAGTTGCTGCTCTATCACTCTGGTGCCAGGACAACAGCCTCCTCTTGAATGTCTTCAAAACTAAGGAGATGATTGTGGACTTTAGGAGGGCACAACAACAACAGAGGACGTACTCACCATTGAGGATTAATAGGACTACTGTGGAGAGGGTGAGCAGGTATAAATACCTGGGAGTCCACATTACAGAGGACCTCACATGGCACTCACACACAAACACTCTCGTGAGCAAGGCAAGGCAGCACCTCTATCACCTCAGGCAGCTGAAGAAATTCAAAGTCTCCCGCAAGATCCTCCAGTCCTTCTACTCTGGGGCAGTGGAGAGCATCCTGACAGGATGCATCTCTGCCTGGTTTGGCAACAGCTCCACGCAGGATAGGAAGGCTCTGCATAGGGTAGTGCATTCGGCTGAGCGCACTATTGGTAACTCACTCCCCACCCTGCAGGACTTATACACCCAAGAGGTGCTGAACCAGAGCCTACAGGATTATGAAGGATCCTCACCACCCCAACAACAGACTGTTCCAGCTGCTGTGGTCAGGCAAGCGCCTCCGCAGTCATGCTGCAAATACAGAGAGACTGAGACAGAGTTTCTTTCCTCAGGCCATCAGGACTATGAACTCGGACCTTACCGGGGCCCCCTCGCTGACCCATACTGCCCCCCTCATGCTCAAGCACGCACGCACGCACGCAAACACACACACACACACACAGTAAGGTAACCGACTGCACACACCTCATATTATGTACATACATACCTCATATTTCAGTACATATACTTAAGATTTCTATTTTTAAGTGCTTTTACTGTATATATTGTGCTGTTTTCTTTTTACAGAGAGTTCTTAAATGTTGATTGTAAATTGTATATTGCAAATTGGAATGCGTGTGTACCTGTTGTACTTTGTTGTTTGCACATTTCGGAGCTCGTACCTTTTTTCATTTCACTGCACTCGGGACTTGTACTTGTGTGTACGTGACAAATAAAACTCTTGAATCTTTTGAATCTTGAAACACTGTCACAGCCCACCACAGAAAGAAAGTTGGATACCTTTGACTAGCTTTCACTACCACACTACAGAGTGCTTGTTTGCGTCTATCAGCCCCACCTCCTCCCCTTGGGCACACAGAGGGTGCGAGCATGAGAATATCATTTTCCAGGCACCAAAGGAATGTCTTGATGGCATCCTGTGATAGTTTGCCAACCACCATGAAATTACAGTGAAAAAGAACAGCTGAAAGCTTAACCAAGGATCCTAACAAACTGTTAGTGCCATCTATAAAGTTGAACACTTTTGAGCTAATGTGTCAAAAACTGATGCAACAAAATTAAAAAAAAAAAACATTAGTTCTAGCCAACAGAGAAAAAGATACGAGTAGAATTTTGCTTTGATATTTTGAGCCAATATTGTACTGTAATGTACTGTAATAGTTGTAAAACATTTAAGCCATCAATTTATGAACTGTTAAGTTTGTTTAGAAGACTGATATTTTACAAACAGCCATAATTTGGAGCCTTTAATTGCCCCTGAAGAACACTGTAAAGCCCCCCAATCCGCCATTAAAAACTGTTTCTCACCTCATCGAAGTCTTCTCCAAAACCAACTGGTTTGGAGATGGCGTCAGAGATTTCCTGGGCCAACTCCTGTTGTTCTGTAATGTCTTGCATCAGGTCATCCACCTTGTCAATGTCCCTGTGAAAAGAAAACAACATGGACAGGTTACTAAGGGCACATGCACAAATATGTCAGCAGATGTGTGTACTGACACACACAAGCACACAAACATTAGGACTGGACACACATTCACAGGAGAGGAAAGAAAAAAGAGCAGAGGTCATGGAGGGAAAGGAGGACAAGAGGGGATAAGAGAAGATACTATAGGATAGAGAAAAAGGAGGAGAGGTAAGAAGTGGAATGATGAGAGAAGAGAAGAGGATATAAGATGACTAGAAAGGAGAATAGAAGACATGAGAAAACAAGATGGCAGAATAAGGCAGACCACAAAAGAGAACAGTAGCCAGGCTGATGGATCTGACAGTAAAGGAGAGAACAACAGAGGACAGGCCAGATTTGACCAGTAAACCTCACTTACATGTTTTCGTGTGCACTCTTCATGGCTTTGGCAGCAAAGCCCATGTTCTTGAGCACCTCTGTGTTCGTGTTGGCGTTTTCTAGTGCCTCCCTCTGGAACTCAATGGTGGACAACGTGCCGTCAATCTGAGCCAGCTGCTTCTCATAGCGCTTCTTTCTCTTCAAGGCTTGCAGAGCCGCTGGAGAGGTGGGGAGGGGGCAAAAAAACCCCAAAAAAACAAGTCAATACAGGTGAGAGCTATCTTCCCTTATCAATTTCACTGGATGAGATCACTCACAAAAGACATGATGGGGGTGACGAAAAAGAGTAAAGAAAGTTTTCAAAGCCTTTGGAGCAGCTGCAGCACAAATTGTACTGTACATCACATTCCCAGTAAGGTTCTGCATTCAAGGAAGCTTACTTCCCCACAAACTGTGCAACTGCTTCAAACCCATTATGCTGAAGTAACATCAGAGCTGAGCTGTATGACAGGATGAAACGGATTAGATCCTCTGCCACCATGACTCACCAGAAAGACAGTGCTACACACTATGAACACTTCTTTACAGGCTAAGGAGTAAAGCCCACCTTTTTTAAATGCTTATCAAATGACTGAAGGAACAGTATGGAATATTTCATAGTTGCCAATAAGGCAACAGGCACTGTCCTCTAATGCTGCAACAAAATGATAAAATCATGCTGTTTTGATTCTGAGTTGGTTGTACCTAACCCCGTAGTACAGGACACAGCCTGTTTTGCGAACTTACAACAGATGGGATTGAGAGGAAGGGGACTGTGTAGTGTTGAGAAAAGCTTCAGTTTATCTTTTTTGCATGTTGACATCATTTTACTAATCGCAGCCTGCTCATCTTATGGGAGTCTTAGGCATAGACGGCGGGTGAGGCTGAGGATGGGGAAGGCTATTTGGCCAACTATCATACATGTTTTAATGACCTGTTGCATGCCGTTCAATAGCTCCCTTTCCTCTGCTGCTCACATTAACGTCGGCTCGGCAAAGCTTGAAAAATGCACGAAATTCATCCTTAGCACTTTTAGTAATGAATGTATATTCTTTACATCACTCTGGGTTGTAGTTTTTCATTTCGGCATTTAGACTGACTTTTACAGTCAGTGTTTACACATTAATGTGAGCATTTATGGGTACCCAGGTAGAGTAGTGGTCTATTCCACTGCCTACCAACACAGGGATTGCTGGTTCGAATCCACGTGTTACCTCTGGCTTGGCCGGGCGTCCCTACAGACACAATTGGCCGGGCCTGTGGGTGGGAAGCTGGATGTGGGTGGGTGTCCTGGTCACTGCACTAGCGCCTCCTCTAGTTGGTCGGGGCGCCTGCTGGGACTGGGGGGGAATAGTGTGATCCTCCCACACACTACGTCCCCCCTGGCTAAACTCCTCACTGTCAGGTATAAAGAAGCGGCTGGTGACTCCACATGTATTGAAAGAAGCATGTGGTAGTCTGCAGCGGTGACCGGGATGGCTCGGAAGAGTGGGATAATTGGCCAAGTACAATTGGGGAAAAAAGGGGGCGGGGGGGGGGGGAATCAAAAGTGAGCATTTACACATTACACATTGCTAGTTATTCCCAGGTCTCGGTTTGTCAAAGGGTGATCGGGCTTTTGCTGTTACAGCCCTCACACTATGGCGCGCTCTTCCTGTTGAACTAAGACTACCCAAGTCTCTAGCTTCTTTCAAACCTCATCTTAAAACTTTTCTTTTTATGAAAGCTTTTACAAATGGTTGATATTTGTTTTTATTTATACTCTTACTTACTTGGTCTTACTCTTATTTGTGCCTTATCTGGGGTTTTTTTAGTAACGCACTTTATAACATTGTTTTAGAAAAGTGCTATGTTAATAAAATCATTATTATTATTGAACCAATGAAATACAAGATCGATTTGACAGGTAAATCTGCCAATAACCTGCAACAATAATATTACTGACTTCGAAAATTACTGTGATTGTAAATATGCACTCTCCAAGTGCCTGCACACACCATTAGCCAATAAAAACACAGACTTCTTTCACAGTAGCCAATAAGATGCAGTTTAACAAAGTGTGCTCTAGCATGTCGGGAGTGAATTTATGAGTGCGAACTATTTTTATTCAATAGTATCAAAAGGAGGATAAATAGGCATCCGTTCAGACATTGCGTGGGACACTGGGCAGAGCTGAAAAACTAGACTGTCTGTCCAAAAGCCGGACATATGGCTGTGTAAGGTGTGCACCTTAGCCAGCAGTTAGGGAAGGCTTGGCCTTCTTCAGCCTACGATACCAACTGCCCCTGGTCTTAGGGCCCTATTTAAACGAGCTATAGTGCATGGTCTGAAGCGCATGGCACAACTGCAATTAGGGCATGTCCAAATCCAATTTCGATAGTTAAACGGCACATAATCTGGGTGCCAAGTAAGGTGCAAGGTGCAAAGGGGTTGTACTTAGCTTCTTAATTAATCAAAGTGTGATTTGGGTGTAACATAAATTAAACCAATCAGAGTGTCATCCCTCATCCCCTTTAAAAGCCAGGTGTACTTGCACCATGGCGCATTGCTATTTAAATGGTGGATGCAGCAAGTTGGAGAAACGAACCGTTTTCTGCAAAGGAAATGGATCTGCTCGTGCGCAAAGTGAAAGCACACAAGCAGACCATGTACGGGTGCAGCAGGAATCCACCAAAGCTCCCTGTTCAACTTATATGGTCTTGTATTGACGTTGCAAGAAATTCGATCTGTCTCTGATCCGTTTTTAATAGGCTCTTTCGTTTGACGGGTCTTAACAGACACCGTCAACCTGACTAGTCCATTTAAATTGCCACGATTGGTCAAATAATTAGCCAATTTCATACCACATTACTGCGATTATCTAATTCTAATATAACCATTTTGACTTTATTTTTGAATACTGTGATGTCATCATCATCATCAGACCGAGTATCCTCGGATGGATCTGACCCTTTCACGCCACTCGTCTCTATCCTGCATACCAACTGGAGGATCCTCTGATGGACATCCCGTTTCGTCGACAAGTTGATTGATGTAATTTCTTGCAGGCCTTCCCACACATGTCTTTCCACGTTTAGGTGACCAAAGCAGAGTGTCGCTTGCAAGTTCTTCCTTGCTCCTCCAGCAATGACCAGCAAATCGAACCCTTCGTTCTCAGATAGTGTTTGAGATGGCGGGTATATTGCCATAGAGACACTTCTTTGTAAGGTGCTTCTTCCAGGAAACATTTAGTGCAGCACTCAGCATTCTGGTGAAAGCCCCATCAAGTTTGGATTCAAGCCATTCCGTGAGGGTCCAAGAAGATGATCCATAAGTGAGAACAGACTCAACTGTTGCTCAAAAAAATTCCCACTTCAGTTTGTTTGGTAATGTGGACTTCCAGATGACGTTAAGTCCCTCAATGGCACCCCAGGCCTTTCCAATTCGAAGCTGTACATCTCTTTTGGTGGATTCGATGTTGCTTCCAAAGTAAATGAATTCCGAGACAGATTTGATGTTATGACCATGTGATGAGGAGATGATTCCGTCGTGGTTGAAACCAAGTACCGTGATGTACACAATGATAATCTTTCACATTGTAATGTTTTTAGTTGTAACATTTTGCATGTTTGTGCGTTGCTGTACATCCGTGTATGTGTATAACAAGCAGAGTGTACTCGCATTGTGAGCCCGCCTATGTAGGCGCATCTTACTATCTGAATAATGCACCCTTTACATAGCAGGAAAATACTGCGCCATTGACGTTTGACCAGGTTTTTGTTGGTCAATAGTGGAATCGCTTTCCGCTGTCTCAAGACAGTAATGTGCAAACAATGCGTTTAACCACACCTCATTTTAAGACCAACAAGCCCATGGGCACACAGATGGGCGCAAGTACATTTGCTATTTAACCAATCTGGGCACTGGGCGGGAAAATTACAACTGCATCGGTCGGAAACTAGCAGTGATACTTATGCTGCGCTCTGCACCGGGAGTAAGATAGGGCCCTGTGTCTTAGTGTAGAAACTATCTCAAAACTCCACCCCTGCTTGCTGTTGTAAACAAGAATGTTCTTGGTAAACATATTTGCTTAGGCTGCAAGAGGGTCTCAAAATGAATAAGAACACCTTTAAAGGCTTTTCCTTCACACAAAAAATAGGATGATGAGTAAGACCTATAGTTTAATATGACAAAGCGTTTAGGGTCAACACCCCCTGTCCGTCAGGGGGGGAAAAAAACAATGAAATTCAAGAAGTTTCCCTTTAAGCGATTGAGAGAGAGAGAGAGAGCGAGACAGAGACAGCCAGAGTGAGACAGAGAGCGAGACAGAGAAGAGGGGCGGGATACAAAAATGCTGTGTCATACCTATAAAAAAAACAGTAAGAAACTGGAGGAATGTGAGAGACAAAGGGAGGACTATCTGGGACAAGACAGATGGAACATTTTTAAAGACTGGATAGAAACGAGAGAGAGAAAGTTAGAGAGACATCCCACAGGTTCAGTGCTGCAGACCTCAAGCATACGTGTGTGTGTGGGTTGAACGCAAGGGATTCTGAGGCCAAGTTGACGCATCAACTGTTATAATGTTTACAATAAAGAGAACGAAATTTTGCAGAAAAACATAGTCAGGAAGGCAACAAACCCATTATATATATACAAGAACAGAGTGAGACAGGCAGACAGACAGAACTACAGCTCAAAAATAAAAAGATCTCTTTTAGTACTAATCCAATTACAGCAGAAGGCCCAGCCTTATTTCTGGATGGAATACATTGTTATCTAACATCACACAAAAAATGATTAGATTATCTGGCCTGGGAGGGCAGACTTTTGGGCTGGAAGGTAACACTGATTCAATAACCAAACCTCCTCTATAATCCAGCTCAGTTCTATTCTAGTGTCCATTTAATAACCCCAATGACACGCCTACTACCATCCACTATCTCTTTCCTCTAACACTGAGGCCAGGTTTTACAGAGTTCAGCCTTGTTCAGTAATATGCATCAACCTTGCTCTCATGTAATACATCAGAATTTGTTGTGCAATAATCGCAGAACAAACTTTAGGACCATATAACTCAACTTTACATGGGTATTTCTTGTGTTTCTTACTTTCACCACTTCTCTGAGCTATCATATTCTGCTTCTCATCCTCTTTTGTTTAGAATGTGTCTCCCAGTTTTATCTTGTTGGTATATTTGTACTGAGCTTTTTGCGCATGTGCTTTGTGAAGAGCTCTGCTTTTAGATGACTACTGTATAAAGTTTATAGATAGCAGACTACTTCTAAACTAGCAGTGACTGAGACAACCATAATAATCCCCTCCTGGCTGAAGATGAAGACTCACGGGCTGGACAACACAGAGCTCATACAGCAGCAATTAACTCTATCTGAGGGTTTATTTACATACATTGCTCCTAATAAAACTTGTACTGCTAGAGCTAGCCCCTGCTATTGTGAATCCAATGCAGTAAAAATGACTGGATCAGTTAAAAGGTTGACAAATACCACAAGAACTCTTCACAACTCTTTGTACTATGTTACAAATCAATTGGTAAAAAAATATAAACATTGGGCTGGCTCTCCAATTAAACCTACCGACAGTATGTGCTCTCCAAATGAGAACATGTTTGAAGTAATCATTTACTGAGGCCACTTAAAATTCGGTCTAAGTTATGTGAATGAATGTAGCCTTTAAAATGACCGCTTTAAACATAACCTGATATGAGGTTAACCAGAATGAAAGAATGATAAATAAGGCGGCACACAATGAAGGAGGTGGAAAAACTACACTAATGTGTTAAGAAAGGGGGGGGTCATATGAAATGTTTACAAAAACTTCTCAACTCAGAAGCAGAAAGAACAGATGAGGAACACTGCACCATGATTAAATAAATATATGACAAGGGAAATAAAATGGATGTCTTTGTTGTCGAATGTTTGCCTGAATTGTGAATTGGGATTCCTTAGGATGATACAAGGCTAGCCACAGCGCCAGTGTTTTGAAAGGAATGGGATAAATGATGTAGAAAATCTGGTTTTGTGCCTGAAGGTTGACTATGCACAAGAGACAAAAGGGACTTTAAAAACAGAGTTTTATAAAGTTCTCCATTGATCTAACTTTGCTATGTGATGTGTGTAATATGCCACATGCTAGTAGATTAGGGTCCCTAATGAGGCTAATATTAATGTCCTTTTGTTGCTTTGGCTCCCTGCCAACACAGAATGCTCACTTGTGTAACATGAAAATGTATTGGGTAAATGGAAAAATAGGAGAAAAAGATAAACTGGCTTTGCTTCTT
Organism: Lampris incognitus; assembly: GCF_029633865.1. NCBI lineage: Eukaryota > Metazoa > Chordata > Actinopteri > Lampriformes > Lampridae > Lampris > Lampris incognitus. Next base: position 101,362,470 of record NC_079212.1, on the reverse strand, counting down.
CAATAACAATGTTCAACAAAAATCAACAGCGATCCATTGAACACTCACTGGCTCATTATTGGCCCCACCCTTCTTGTTAACTGTGAAAAAGTTAAGTTTTCTTTGGATATTTGTTTGATATTCAACCCATCGGTCAACGCTCTAACCATTTGACTTTATGATGTCAAATATGTTATGCAAAGATACTCTTCACGCACCATGAAGCTTGGTTTGGGGGGGATACATATTTCACTCATTTAATGTGTTTTCCAGGCTTGCGAATTACCTATGTAACTACCTGACCACCACCTTCCATGCTGTCAAACGTGGTGAAACTAAGTGTAAAGTACACAAAGGAATTTAATGCACATCCCTCAAGGCTTGTTTTAGGCAAAGTACCTTTCAGTATTTTATATTGACCTATTTAGAACTTTAATTCTATTAAACAAATTTACAATCTAAGCCAGTCTTGCCAAAACACATAATGCACAGACATGAATATTCTGCACATACCACAAAGGCATGTTTTAGCCAAAGTGGCAAATTGTTTTTTATATTGACTTTAGATCTTTAATTCTATTGAGCAATTCTTGCCAGAATACAAACTACACAAACTTGAATATTCTGCACATAACCCAAAGGATCTATTTCAAAACATGACATGACTTTAATTAACTTGTTGCATTTATTTTAACTTTTCTGTTTGCGCAACATACAGTGCCATGGCAAGTCCTATTTTGAAGGCTGTCAGAACTCTGTGTAATGCAGCAGTCATGGAACCAGTCATGGAATAGTTTAACAGAATTAAAGGTCTAAATAAGTTAATATAAAAATACGGAAAATGTCAGTGAATGTTCTCATTCATCCAGGTCATGGTTATCCAAAGGAGTTGAATCAACTCCTTTGGATAAAAATACGGAAAGGTACTTTGCCAAAAACATGCCTTGTTGTATGTGCAGAATATTTATCCCTGTGCAGCATATGTGTTTTGGCAAGACTGGCTCAGACTGTAACTTAGTTTAAGATCTGGTAGTGTGTAAAATTAATGTGTTTTCCAGACCAGGCCTGACAGCATTGAAGGCGGTGGTCAGGTAGTTACACATTTGCAAGCCTGTAAAATATATATTAAATCGGTGAAATATTATTCCAACCCAAGCTTTGTGGTGCGTTGAGGTATAAATCATACAAAACATCTGAAATTAAAAAAAAGTCAAACGATTAGAGCGTTTAATATACCAGTTTGTAGACTATCAAACGAATATCCAAAAGAAAAACTTCGACATATTGCACAACCCTGCTCATGACAGTTGTTCACCGGGACAGTAACAGGGTGACAGGGTGTCGTATTAACTGGCTAAACTAGCTCGTAGCTAGTCGGCTGCCACTTCCACGCCGGCGAACAAAGTCTTTGTCAAACCCAAACTTACCTAAGCTTCATTTACGTTAGAGAAAGGGCTTACTGGCTGAAAACTTTATCTGCTAACGATCAAACGCCTTTTTTTTTACAATCCATTTTGTACATCTCAAATCCTAAAAGAAATTCGTCCATGGTATTTTGCAATCTATTCTAGCAGCAGCGACCTGCCTTTTAAAAAACATTTAAACATGGAGCGTCAGACGGCCCCGAGTACACTTTGGCAGGCTTCTCATTTGCCAAGTTCCTTCTTCCGTAGCCCGCGGGCTAACCAACTTGTTGTCAGTTTTCTAATTAAACCATCCGGTTGCAGGTACTCCTTCTCACCTCGTTTGTTTTTCGTGCCATTTTTCTTCGCTGTCAGAAGCTCCTGTTCGATTTTCTTTTCTAGAAACACTTGTTTTTTCGTCAACATTTCCTCCGTATCTCTGAGTCGCTGGATAGCCTCCTGGGGTGTAGGCGCTTTCCCACCCTTACCCCCGGCTCCGAATAACTTTTCAAATATCGACATTTTACAACTGAATGCCTATAAAAACACCAGATGAAGGGAAAACGAGCTACCAACGCTCCGTGGTATCGATTAAAAGGCGTTGAGATGCTCTATCTTCTAACTTAACGCCGTCGCCAGGCGGATTGATTGCTGTTGTTGTTTTCGATTATTCTTCCGCGTTTCCAGACAGGCCGCATGACGTCATCCCCAAGCGTCAGTCGTACGTGTCATACGTCAAATACGTTCAGTGCGTAGAACCTCATTGGCTAGTGTCTCTGCGGCGAGCTCGTTTCATTGTTAAGGCATGTGACGTGATGCAGAGAAACAGAATGCGTACATCACAAAAAAGCTATGAATTAGGTGCAGGGTCAAAAAGAAACTAAACTGAAGATCTGAAGTAGAGCATGTAGGTCGAAACGTAACTTTATGGTTGTCTGAATAAACTGCATATTAGGGCCCTACAGTGTGCGGGCCTTCGTTGATCTTCAAGGCTTGTGACGAAGCCATTACTTTAACACACGGTAATGAAACGCTGTTTCGCTTCCACAGTGGTTAAAATTTTGTAATAATGTTTAATAAGTACAAGTCAATATATCTCCTCTCCACTCCCGGATTAATGATTTGGCTGACATTTGTTCACAATCAAGGGCAACTCTTTAATTCTGTTGAGTTTTCCAACACCTTTGTAGAATGAAGGCATCTTAACAGAAATCGTCACAGGGTAGAAATACATTATATGTACAAAAGTATTGGTACACCTGGCCATTACACCTACAGGGGCTTTTATGACATCCCATTCTAAATCCATAGGCATTAATATGGAGTCCCCACCCCCTTTGCAGCTATAACAGCTTCCACTCTTCTTGGAAGACTTTCCACAAGATTTTGGAGTCTGTCTGTGGGGATTTTTGCCCATTCATCCTGAAGAGCATTTGTGAGGTCAGGCACTGATGTTGGACGAGAAGACATGGCTCGTAATCTCCGTTCTAGTTCATCCCAAAGGTGTTCGATGGGGTTGAGGTCAGGGCTCTGTGCGGGTCAGCCAAGTTCTTCCACACCAAACTCACCCAACCATGTCCTAATGGACTTTACTTTGTGCACTGGGGCAAAGTCATGCTGGAACAGAAAAGGGCCCTCCCCAAACTGTTTCCACAAAGTTGGAAGCATAGAATTGTCCAAAATGTCTTGGTATGTTGAAGCATTAAGATTTCCCTTCACTGGAACTAAGGGGCCTAGCCCAACCCTTAAAAAACAACCCCATACCATTATCCCTCCTCCACCAAACTTTACAGTTGGCACAATGCAGTCAGGCAGGTAACGTTCTCCTAGCATCCGCCAAACCCAAACTCATCCGTCAGACTGCCAGACAGAGAAGCATGATTCGTCACTCCACAGAATACGTTTCCACTGCTCCAGAGTCCAGTGGTAGCACGCTTTACACCACTCCATCCAATGCTTGGCATTGTGCTTGGTGATGTAAGGCTTGCATGCACCTGCTCGGACATGAAAACCCATTCCATGAAGCTCCTGGCACACAGTTTTTGTGCTGATGTTAATGCCAGAGGACGTTTGGTACTCTGCAGTTATTGAGTCAACAGAGCATTGGTGACTTTTACGCACTATGTGCCTCAGCACTCGTTGACCCCGCTGTGTGACTTTATGTGGTCTGCCACTTTGTGGCTGAGTTGCTGTTGTTCCTAAACACTTCCACTTTTCAATAATACCACTTACAGTTGACCATGGACTATCTAGCAGGGAAGAAATTTGATGAACTGACTTACTGCAATGGTGGCATCCTATGAGAGTACCACGCTTGAATTCACTGAGCTGAGCTGCTCAGAATGACCCATTCTTTCACAAATGTTTGTAAATGCAGACTGCATGCTAGCTGCTTAATTTTATAAACATGCTGTGGCAATGGGTCTGAATGAAACATTTGAATTCAATGATTAAGAGGTGTGTCCCAATACTTTTGTACACATACTGTAATTGGAGGAATAACAAATTATAGATCCATTATATATTCACAGGCAACTTCTTAAATCATAAGAGTATTAAAATAGCTTGACAAACTTAATTTAAAAAAAACCTTTTTACTTTTCCACCATTATGAATGATCTTCGATACAGGGAACCCAGCCACTGAGGATGCACAAGCCAGTGCATTCTTAGTGCCGGTCTCAAGCCCAGATAAATGGGGACGGTTGTGTCAGGAAGGGCATCGGGCATAAAACCTTTGCCAAATCAAATATGCGGATCATACATCAGATTTTCATACAGGATCAGTCGAGTCCCGGGTTACAACAACCGCCACCGGTACTGTTGGCAAGCAGGGTGCTGGTGGAAACTATGCTACTGGGAAGGCATGTCTAGAGGCAGCGGGAGAGGGGGAAGGGTAGAAGTGTGGAGGTGGGAGTCAGAACTTTGAATGTTGGCACTATGACTGGTAAAGGAAGAGAGCTGGCTGATATGATGGAGACAAGGAAGGTAGATATAGATAAGAGACCAGGTAGAAGGGGAGTAAGGCCAGGAGCATCGGAGGTGGGTTCAAACTCTTCTGCCATGGTACGGATGAGAGGACAAATTGGTAGGGGTAATTCTGAAGGAAGAGTATGTCAAGAGTGTATTGGAGGTGAAGACAGTGTCAGACAGAGTGATGAGGATGAAGCTGGAAATTGAAGTTGTATTGATGGGTGGTAGTGAAGTGTGTTGATGGGTGGTAGTGAAAAGTTGCCAGATGGGCAACCACTGCAGAAATGGTGAGGGAGACAGCTAGGAAGTCACTTGGTGTGTCATCTGGATAGAGGAAGGAAGACAAGGAGACTTGGTGGTGGAATGAGGAAGTACAGCAAAGTATGCAGAGGAAGAGGTTGGCAAAGAAGAATTGGGATGGTCAGAGAGATGAAGAAAGTAGACAGGAGTACAAGAAGATGCGGTTGAAGGTGAAGAGAGAGGTGAGGTGGTGAAGGCAAAAGAAAAGGCATATGGCGAGTTGTATAAGAGGTTGGACATTAAGGAAGGAGAAAAGCACTTGTACCCATTGTCTAGACAGAGGGAATGAGCTGGAAAGGATGTGCAGCAGGTTTGGGTGATGAAGGATAGAGATGGAAATGTGCTGACAAGCGAGGAAAGTGTGTTGAGAAGGTGGAAGGAGCACTTTGCGGGGCTGATGAATGAAGAAAATGAGACCGAGAGAAGGTTGGATGATGTGGGAATAGTGAATCAGGAAGTGCAGTGAATTAGCAAGGAGGAAGTGAGGGCAGCTATGAAGAGGATGAAGAGTGGAAAGGCAGTTGGTCCAGAAGACATATGCCTGTGCAGGCATGGAGGTGTTTAGGAGAGATGGCAGTGGAGTTTTTAACTAGATTGTTTAATACAATCTTGGAAAGTGAGAGGATGCCTGAAGAGTGGAGAAGAAGAGAAGATGACGATTAGCGACTAGCAGTATGGCTTCATACCACAAAAGAGCACTACAGATGCTATATTTGTTTTGAGAATGTTGATGGAGAAGTATAGAGAAGGCCAGAAAGAGTTACATTGTTTTTGGGGATTTAGAGAAAGCATACAACAGGCTGCTGAGAGAGGAGGTGTGGTATTGTATGAGGAAGTCAGGAGTGGCAGAGAAGTATGTTGGAGTGGTGCAGGATATGTATGACAGCAGTTTGACAGTGGTGAGGTGTGCGGTTGGAATGACACATAGAATTATTCATTTCTGACCAGACATGTAGACATGCGGTCTCCAAACAACCCGGACAAATCATTTGAAAACCAGACTCTCCGGTTTCCAACCTTTACTCCTGGCAACCTTATGTCGACAATGAGACCACCTGTTGACCCCCCCCCCCCCCCCGTAATTGACCCAGAGCTTGTTTTTCACTGTCATGTGGATGACATGCTACTGTATCTGTTATGACATTGGTCCAGGTGATTCCCTTACTATATTTTAAGTATCCATTTATAGATGGGTCAAATGCTTAATTTGTAAGTTAGGAGGGCTCTGAACACAAGCTAAAACAGTGTCTTGCACTTAATGTCTTTATGCATGCTCAATAATCCAAGTAAAAAAAACACAGAAAGGTGAATAAGTTCATTTGGACACAATGTTTATTGAGAGAGAAACGTTTCATCACTCACCTAAGTGACCTCTTCAGTCTCAACTGACTGCAGGTATCCCTGCAAGTATCACAGTGTTGTTTATAAGCCCCATCCTTAGATGAGCGATGAATCGTTTCTCTCTCGGGCGTCCGGGTAGAGTAGTGATCTATTCCATTGCCTACCAACACAGGGATCACCGGGTCGAACCACCGTGTTACCTCCGGCTTGGTCGGGCGTCCCTACAGACACAATTGGCCATGTCTGTGGGTGGGAAGCCGGATGTGGGTATGTGTCCTGGTCGCTGCACTAGCGCCTCCTCTGGTCGGTCAGGGAGCCTGTTCGGGGGGAAGAGGGAACTGGGGGTAATAGCGTGATCCTCCCACGTGCTATGCCACCCTGGCGAAACTCCTCACTGTCAGGTGAAAAGAAGCGGCTGGCGACTCCACATGTATCGGAGGAGACATGTGGTAATCTGCAGCCCTCCCCGGATCGGGAGAGGTTGTGGAGCAGCGAGCAAGACGGCTCGGAAGAGTGGGATAATTGGCCAGATGCAATTGGGGAGAAAAGAGGGGGGGGGGAATCCAAATAAATAAATAAATGTACGTGCAGAAAAAACAATACATAACTTCATATCTGTTTCGTCACTTTGAGAAACTCAAATTCTTATTGCTGAAACAGGCTTCAAGGGTTCTGCAGTTTTCTTCAGGCTAGATGGTGTGGTCCCTGGAGGCTCTGCAGATCCCCTCTATAAAAGCATTTCATTATGAGACTGAGTGTAACTTGCTTTCATATATGATAAACTTGAAACAATTGCTTAATAAGCTTTGAACGAAGAACACTTTGACAGAGGTTGTTGCATTACGAGGGGGAAAAAACTAAGGAAGGTAGCAGAGGTTCATAGTATCATCACAACAGCATAACCATGAAGGAGCTCTGTATGTGAGGTTTTGGCTGTGGGCTACGTTGGTGGTTGCTGTCAAAGGAGGGAGGTGATATTCAATATCTTCTGGAAAATAAATTTTGTAAATTGCAATTTGAACATCAACTAAATATTTTTTTAAAAAAGAAGATATAATCCAGGAGAATGCCAACAGATTAAGGTTGTTTCAACTCACAGACTTGAATACAAAACATCATGCGAGTATTGACTGAGCTGATTTTATCATGGTGAGTGTGACTAAAGACTATGATAGGTAGGTACATATAGAAAACTTAAAAAAGTGAGACGTGATGTCACATTGTGTGCCTGTGTAGTGCACCTATTGTCTGCTTGCCTCCTCTCTGAAACCGGCCTCCATCTGCAAAGTTGCATTCTAAATTTCAGCTTTGTTCATTCTAAATTTTGCTCGTATTTGAAACTAGGCAATTATTATCCTCCTATTGCATGGTTTTTCTTGAATCACTATTACAGGTCAGTATACAACAGACATGCTGGGGCCTGAATAGAGGCCAGAATAGAGGAATAGAGCCAATCAGTCAATCAGAATAGAGACCAGGTCAACCTTGGGAGGTAGTAGACCCTGACCCATTGCAAAATAAGCCCTGCTCAGAACTTTGTCCTCCTGAATGAGTAAAGTAGAATAAAGTTTTAGTGATTGCATGTGTGTGTGTGTGTGTGTGTGTGTGTGTGTGTGTGTGTGTGTGTGTGTGTGTGTGTGTGTGTGTGTGTGTGTGTGTGTGTGTGTGTGTGTATGTTTATGTGTATGTGTGTGATAACTGTGCAGTTTAGCACTGCTTAGAGTGACGGCTCCATATGGCAGTTGACAGGCTCCAAGCTGCTCCATGCTTTGGTACAACTCAACACATGCTCTATTTGTAGATAAAGCAATTTTTCCCCTCGATTTGTAAAATTGTTAGCCAATACCTTGTACAAATCAAGACTTAAGGTTGAATATTCATCTTCTATCTGGAAACTTGATATTAAGGCCCAATTATTCTCCAAATTCTTATATTAATTCACTTTCCTACTTGGATTTAAACAAGATTAAACAAATGAAAAAAAATATGTATTTTATAGCAATGGTAAATTGTGGGTTTTATGTAAGCTACACAGTGTTTTCATATGTTTTGCCTTACTGGGCAAATAGAAACTGATTTTAACACCCAATTCTCACAATTAGATATCAAATAAGCGTATGTTAGCACACATAAAATACCAAATGCATACTTTTGGAAGAACAGTATGAAAGGACAAAAATTCATAATAACGAGAACATCTAATTTTTAGTATCTGAAATCCTTAAAAACCCAAAGGAAAAATAAAAAGTTTATTCTGTGAGTAGGTGTTTTTATGAATAGTTATAAAATACAGTGAGTACATTGGGGGTGGGCAGGTGTGACAGAGGAAATATGGGGGGGGGGGCAAAGGAAGCTGGATATTGAATTATATCGATTTTTAGACCCCCATACATGTCCCATCTTTAACCTGACTGCTGATATTCTGTTTTAAGAGTGAGGATCAGGCCCCCTGTGTTGGCAGGCATCTGCTTCACTCAAGTCCTTGCACAAGATGCTGAGTTCCTGAGTTCCTACCAAGGCCATTGTCTCATACTTGACTCTGCTGGGGAAAGGGGCGACAAGGGAGAAGGGATTTTCCCCACAAGGATCCAATCAAAGATCACGTTACTAATGTGTCCCTGTTTGTAAAACTGTGGATTTTTAGGAGCAAGAAACTCTTTGCAGAAAAAAAAAATCACAATTTTCAACATTATGTTGTAGGGACAACAGCTGTTAGCCAAAACACTGAACAGTCTTCTGCATGTCTCTGAATTGCCAGCAAAATCGTGTGGAAAAGTGTACGCCAGTAACATCACCAACAGACAGTGTGTGAATATGAAAGCTTTCTTCCTGGTTTGCATATCTTGTACAAGATAATGCAAATATCACAGCTACACACAGCTGTGCTAGAAAATGTACAAAACAATGCTACATTATACCGCTGTATGTCATTTGCATTTGCTTTTACAATCCAGCCTACTGACAAACCAGGAAATAAGTTTTCCCATTCATGAATGTTTTGCTTGTCACGTCACCACCGGATGACACAACTTCAGCAGCATTTCAGAGACACAGTGTTATGGCTGCTAATGGAGTGTTATTCCTACAAAATATAGAGATAATGTTGAAAATTATGATCGTTTTCCTTAAAGTACATATGAAGTAGACTGTAAAAGTTTGACTTTACTGTATTGACATGGTTAAATAATGAAACAAAGACTCTTGAAGTGCGTCAGACTTGAGTGTATATTTGGATCAACATTCAATACCAAGATACGTATTGGGCGACAACAGGAAGCTGTCTCCCGCGTGGGACTGGTTAGTACCATCAGCTACAAGTTTCCAATGACCAGCCCAGCTCCTTGAGAAAACTACATCTTCCATGATGAACCTCCCCATAGTTCGGCAGCTGACACTGCGACTGGGCAGAACGCCAGCCAATCAGGGCCTGAGTTGTCTGGGGGACTGGGGGCGACTGGCTGACCTGGAGGAAGAGTTGGGGGGGGGGGGTTATAATTGGGTTTCAGTGAGTGTTTGTGTGTCTGCTATATATAGAAGAGAGGAGAGAAACGGACTTAGAAAAAGAGAAGAAAAGCGGTTGTTTCCTCTTCAAATCCAAGGACAGACTGAGACAGGCTGACAGCCAAACAACATTTTTGTTTAACTTACTGTCACCTGGTCATTGCAGTGATGTTTGAAACAGCCAATGCTGTGTCAGTGTCTTCTCCAATGCCAGACAAAACTAACGCTGCACGATTAATCTAATCGCGATGATAGCCTGTGCAATTATGTAACCGCAAAACGCTGTAATTTAATGAACTAATAAAATGTGTGTGTGAATGTCTGTTTGTGTGCAGTCTGCATGTCTACGCCCATAATTAAGAGATGACCAATCAGTGTCTGTTTAGGCAGTGACGCATGCGCAGTCTACGGTCACATGACTATCCGGTGTGCTGTGTGAAGACCAGAATGAAGAAAAAAAATGGATACCAATAACAACTAGCCGGTTAACGCTGATGAACTGGTGGCAAAAAAAAAACAAACAAAACAAAAAGACCTCTGTTATATGGCGATGTTTTGGATTCAAGCTCAGCGATATTGAGCAGAAAGAGGCACTGTGTAAAACATGCAAAATGAAAGTCGCTACATGTCATGGCAACACAACAAATTTGTATTATATGTATATATATATATATATATATATACACATATATATATATAAATTTGTTTCGCAATCGCCATATTGCACACAATAATTGCAATATGACTTTTACACCAAATGTTGCAGCACTAACAAAAACGATGAAGAGGTACATGGTCGTACCTTCTGATGTTCTGCTGGCAAAGGTGCTTAATTCTTCTGCATTTGGCTGCCATACGTAAAACACCATGTACCATATCATTGTTGCCCGTGAAGTCCTACTCTGAAAAAACCCCAGCGTAATATGCAAGTACAAAAGTTTTCATGATATCCATGAACCTGCAACTGCATTGTCTTTCAAGTTGAAATCTGAAACTTTTCTCCCTTTATAAGTCAGTTTACTTAACACTAACTAGCACCATGGTTGGCTGGTTGGAGACAACTCTCTAGTCTCTGCAGATGAATTATTTTTGACCAGGTAGGGCGAACACTTGGTTAGCAGCAAACACGTACATGTTGGGGGGGGGGGGGGGCTCCAGCAGGAAAATAGACTGAAACATGATGCCAATGTGGCGACGCCTCTGTTGCTTACACATGTAATTAATAATGCTGTAATGCATTAGACTGCCTGTGTTGGCTTTGGTCCAATGATGCCATTTTTATAAGGATAGAAAGTGTTTCCTGCTGAGCTGATGGCACACAAGTGACAATGGAAGCAAAAACCTGGTTTGTAGCCTGAGTAAATCCATTGCAACAGGTCTATTTCTCCCTGTCTACTAAATCAAATTATATCACAGAACCGTTCTCTTATAATGTTGATCACCTGTCCAACAGACTCACCAGAGCACAATTCAAATGCCTAAATTAACGACTTATCAATGAAGAAATGTCGTAGAAGTTAGCTTTAAATATGTCAGCAGTAGACAGTATTAAAAAGACAAATTGTTTGCATGCAAATCTTAAGGATGGTAGCTTTAAAATGCTACAGTATTATGACTTTGGTTTGCCTTACCACTGCTCTTTGTGTATGCTAAACATGTTTTATACAAACCTACAGATCACATGTTGTGATGTTGTCATGCCTGTTCTAATAGATATGTTTGCACATTCTGCATATTTGCAGTTAACTCACATTTATTTACTCTCATCAATATTCACTTTTTTGGACATAACATGCTTTTAGCATTGATATGTTATGTTGGCTGTGTTCTACTTTATGTACTCCTTTTGCTCCATTTCTATTCACAACCTACTTTTACAATTCTGCTGCTATAAGAATTAAGGTTCCTAACGAAAATCATAGATAAACACACTGACTGACAATCACACTGACAGACAGACAGACAGACAGACAGACAGACAGACAGACAGACAGACAGACAGACAGACAGACAGACAGACAGACAGACAGACAGACAGACAGACAGACAGACAGACAGACAGACAGACAGACAGACACTAGGTAGACAGAAAGGCAGAGGATTATACCGTTACGTACATGGATATATTTTTCTGGAGGAGTCGGTGGCTGTGTTCTTAAGTGATGAGGAAGCTCCAGCTTGCCTGCCACCTCCTTAAGTTTGGCATTCTCCTTCTGGATCTGTAATAGACACACATGAATGTGTGTTTGTGTGTGTGTGTGTGCGTGCGTGCGTGCGTGCGTATTGGATTGAGAATATGTGTGCATGTCATGTGATTATACCTCACGATAGGTGTCTATCAGAAAGCCCCACTTGTTGGGCCAGGCTTCTGCCGACTCTCTCTCCATCTTCACATGCACCTTCCTATAAACACGTACACACACACACACACACACACACACACACACACACACACACACACACACACACACACACACAATCCATTTCTGATGACAAAGACCCACCATAGAATATTAGGATAGTGGCTACCAATGGTTATGAGGAAGAGATTAACATGTTAGAAGGCTTATACAATGCAGAAGATTGTGGTGTTACTGCTTCCCCCTACAATACAAAGCCTATAAATTATCAGCTGTGGTAGCATTTTCGAATTATGCTTGAACTTTGGGGGAGGGGCATAACTTTATCTGAAACAGATGATGTTAAAAAAGATTCACAACTGACTATATGTTATAAGGAACATGCCACCATATTGAAAGACGTGGTCTCTTTCAATATGGTGGTATGTTCCTTACAACCACTAACAAGGTCTGTTGTTTCTGCACAATGGTATTGAAAACACACACACACACACACACACACACACACACACACACACACACACACACACACACACACACACAAAGTATGATGAAAAAACAAAGAGGAATATACATGATCTCTTTTCAACGGTTGAATCGCGCAAAAACAAACATTCGAAAAAAATGAAAACAGGAATCAAGAAGAAAAAATAAACTACATGGTAGTTAACGGCAGAACAGTAACATGATCATAAAATGGTGAGGCAAATATTTAGAAAAGCTAAAAACTGAAACAGCCCTCATGCAGAAAATGAACATATGCAATATTCCCCCGTATGCCTCGAGGAATTCTTAAAAGTTTCAGTATAACAAACATAATGTAGAATAAAGTCAGCCTGAATTAGTTTATGTGTTGAACAGTTGGCCATGTTGCATTTGTGTCTCATTGTGTTTGTTATTTTCCCGTCTGTGTTTTTGTTTAGGGGTTGACAGATATGTTTTTGGGGTTTTTTCGGGGCCAATCCTGGTACCGGTTATTGGTAAGATATAGAGGCCGATAGCCGATATTTGGGGCCAATATTCAGCTGCAGTACATGTAAAAAAAAAAGAAGAAAAAAGGCTACCTTTAAATGAACATGTTTGATTGAATTTTGTATAAAACAGAAAATATTTGAAAAAAATAAAGCGCATGATGTTCAAGGCACTCGATAACAATCTGAGTGGAATGGTTTTTTTTAATTAAAAATAAATCACTTCCAAAACATGAAAATGAAATAAATTAAACTGCATGGACAGCAGGAAGTAAACTTTGATTAAACTGAATAATTACAATATTAAAATAACGCCACATAAATTGGTTAAAGTGCTCCTAGCAGGCTTTGACTGAACTGAATGGAAAAATTTACATTAAAGTCATTATTTCCCCTTTCTCTTATCTTTAAAGTGATAGTTCTGTGGGGTTGTATGAGGTACCCATTGATAGTCAGTGTATTACCTGCAGTAGATGGGAGTCTGTGGAGATTCAGCAGGAGTAGCCGGCATGGAAGTTGAGGAATGGGACGTGGATAAAACGCATTTTAGCCACTTAAGAAAAGGCTCAACTAAAAAAAATAAAATCCCTTTAAGTGTACGCTATGTTTTGATAATTTTCGCCGCTTTATTGCCCTTTCACGTGAAACTACAGTCTCTAAACCGCAGAATGTCCGTGTACCTTAGCGTTAAGTGCAACTATGCAGTGCACGTTATTACGTCGCAGATCAGCAGAATCAGATGGACGCCCCCCCGCGATGCTGGGAGCAGGATAAGCAGTTCAGTTAATGGCTGGATGGATGGATGGATAGTTCACATTCACTATTATGAATTTTACAGTAAGTTCAGTTTTTTTTCGCTTCAATATCTTATTAATGTACACATTATTTGTTTGTTGCTGTGGCACAGTGTGAGACAAGACAACGCTCAAATTTAATCTTATTGTAGCCATTATCACTATAATGAAAAGTAAGTCGTGGAACAATAAAACACAATAGATATGTTTTGAAACTTTCGATATTTTTGGCAAATTTATTGTAGCCTCAAATCAAGCATTAGTGCACTCTTTCGGCAATGTAAAATTAGAAACAAACTACACTATTTTGGCAGTGTACAAAACATTAAATTAAACAGCTGAAAAAGAATACTAACCAGCGAATATTTACACACTAATATCACACCAAAAGCATACTCTCAGTGGCTGCTACTATGGTGGTTACCTGTACGCCCCTTTCAGATATGACCGGGAGCCATTAATTTGTAAAACGCGTTCATATGACCGAGTTTGAATCACTAAACTACACAAAATAAAACAGCGAAAAGTGCGGGCGGCCGGTCTTGTTTAATGGGGCAGCGTCCATGTGACGTCACAGCATCGCTGTCGCTATGGTCTCGTCACAGGAAGTCAGACATGCGGAAAACGTTAGACAGTACAGCATGGCTGTATTTACAACACCAGTTCACGTATATACTGCCATATATCCGATAATATTAAATTACGCAAAAAACGAAGAAAATTACAACAAACCGCTTGCTTTTAATGTAGTCTAGCGCATCCGATGTCTGACTTCCGTTTGCTGCGAAGCTTCCGCTTCCGCTCGGGAAGAGCTAAAAATAGCTCATGCGCGCTGCGAACAGTGCGCTAGCCCCATTCATTTGAGTAGCGCGTTGTAACTTTTATTTAAATTACACTTCCTTCTTTTTACACCAAAATCAAGGGCTAACATGTTTGATGTATTAGTTAACTGGTGGATTTATTCGTCTTAATTGTACTTCATTCAACATCACGTCATCAAATCCACCGTCGATCTGTTAAAATACATGACAGTACAGAATAAGCACGCCTTCTTAACGCACACAAACTGTAGAAACCTAATTATAAAAATATGCGCGACGACGAAACATAAAACACGTAAATAAACATACCTCGCTGGCTGCACACAACCAAGAGGGAATGAGTCCACTTGAACAAACATAAAATCTTCAAACGGGCAATGCAATATCACTTTTATACTTGAACTTTAAAGCGGAGTATAAAAACTTCCCCCGCTTCACGCTTCTTCTTGGAGGAAATTGCAACAACTATACGTGTCCCTGTACAACCTGTACAACATAGAACGTAAACGTTCTTCCTGCGTAGTTCTAATGCAAAACGAATCAATATTCATGAAAATAAACTACATAAACAACATATGCAAACAAAACACATCAAACAATGACACAAATATTTGTGGCAGTCAAAGTTTTCCTCCCGGAGGGGAAATTGGGTAGCAATGCATTACCACCCGATGTCATCGTCTGGGATTCGAGTTCACGTCGGACCGATGCTCTTTGTTGTGTGTGGGGGAGGGGGAGAGAGACGGAGAAACTAACGTTACGGAGTGAGTTTTGTAACTAACGTTATGGCATGCTTTTCTTACCAACCGAGTAGGTTTATGGCATCTGACATGCCCCTCTTAGCTTAGAAAAGTGCTCGGACACCTCTTCTGTGTTTGTGTTGTTGGAGTGAGTGTGTGCTGTGCTTCGGGAGAGTGAAGGCTACGTCGGAAGCACGCATGTTGCGCAGCGTACTGTAGCGAATTCGGGGGCAGTCCAGGAGACCGTCGCCACAGCCGGGACGCGAACCCATGTCTCCCACTCCGAAAGCGACAACGTTAACCAGTCGACTAAAGGGTCCTGTATCATTGAGCACGCACACACTTGGTCGCCATTTCTATAACTGAACTTTATTTGCAGGTCTCTGCACATACATTCAGGCAGTAGTTGTATAGCGCCCCTACAGGCCACTATCGGTACATCTCCCTTTTTCTAAAGATTAAGATAAAGTTGATCTTAAAGAATAACAGATGATTATCTTCAATCTGTAACAGTACAATTATTACACTTCTCTTTACCTCCCCCTTTTCCCCCCACAAAATTAAACACTGCTTTGGAACCATACAGCATACATTTACAAATAACATGAGTCCAGAACCCAACATGACCCCAAGAACAGAACTCCAAGGCTGCAATAAAACACAAAATTAAAAATAAAAACCCACTCTGTGTGTGTTATTAGCACTCCTCTACAAGTCTCCTAGGTCTGACAATGGTTCTACTTGGCCTTTGAACCCGCTCCACCCCCGGGGATGGTGGCTGAACCCGCTCCCCCCCAGGTGAGGGTGACTCGACGACAGGAGGGCTGTCTGTGTCTGATTGAGTATGCCCCCCTTCTATTTGCTCTCCCGGAGCCTCCCTGTCATTGCCATTCTCTACAGGCTGTGGTTCAGAGCGTGGAATCTTCAGCAGGTGTCTCCGGTTCCTGCGGATCGTGTTGCCGCTCTTGGTAAGTACCTCATATGATCTTGGAGCAGTCTCTTTGAGGACTTGTGCGACTGCTCCCCATCTTCCATCGCATCTGACTCTCACTAGGTCCTCTCGTTCCAGAGGTCTCAAGGGCCGTGCTCTTTTGTCATAGGCATGTTTGGACCTGTGCTCTCTCTGTGTGCAGTGGTCAGCGCGCTGGAGCAGGTGCTCCGCCGACGGCAGCTTTGTCTTGAGCTTCCTGTTCATCAGCAGCTCTGCTGGCGAGCGGCCACATTCCAGTGGTGAAGCTCTGTAGTTGAGGACGGCCAGGTACGGGTCCTCACCCGCTTCCGCTGCTTTCTTTAGCAGCCGTTTGACGATTTGCACTCCCTTTTCCGCTAGACCATTTGACTGCGGGTACAGTGGGCTTGAGGTTACATGCTTGAATCCATACTGTTTAGCGAAGTCTGCGAACTCCTGACAACTAAACTGCGGCCCGTTATCACTTACTAAGGTTTCTGGAATACCATGCCTTGCGAAAATGGACTTAGAATGAGTGATCACTTGCTTTGCTGTAGTATCAACAGCGCATATTCCGGATAGTTTGAATCAGGGGTCAGGAACCTTTTTGACTGGGAGAGCCATGAAAGCCAAATATTTCTAAATATATTTCATTGAGAGCCATATAGTATTTTTAACGTATAATAAATTAAATATGTCTTACTTTTAATGCGACTTCTGGTGCTGCATGGTTTTGCTGATGGCCTTGTAGTCTGGTTCATACGTGGTGAGGTTGAGCTTCATGCAGGCGTTGAGGCTTCCATCAGTTAAACGTGAGCGTAGGTTGGTCTTAATGTTCCTCATATGCGAGAATGACTGCTCACATGCATATGTAGAGCCAAACATGGTCAATACGGCAATACTCACACGCTGCATTGTGTGGTATGTCACAGGAAGCTCGTTCCAAGTTTTAAGAATCAGCTGGTCTTCAGGTTGAAGATTTTTGATTTCTGTCCACTTGTGTTCCCTCGCCAGCTCTGCTTGCTGTCACGCAAGACTTTCCAACTCTCCATTAAGTGACTTGAACTTACTCATCCACATGTCTGATGCCTTCAGGTCAGCAACTTCCAGCTCAAAGTCTCCGACAGAGACCCCGGGGATGCATGTCAGGTCGATTTTGTCCACTGCACACTCATGTGGATGAGTGATGAACTTGAAAAGACCAGTGCGCGCACGAAATTCTCCAAAACGTGCTTTGAATGACTGCAGGAGATTGGACGTAAAGCCAGCTAGCTGCTGGAGATCCAGATGTTGAGTGGAGTCACTTGCTAAGCATGCTTCTCTAAATTGTTGCAGTCTTTCAAAGTGCAGAAGACGACCTGTTTCAATGTCCCTGAGAAAGACTTCCAGCTTGCTTTTAAATGCAAACACTGCTGGTTGAAGGGATGAGATTGTATTTCCAATACCTTGCATTTTCACATTGAGCTGGTTCAGATGGCCAGTTATGTCCACGAGATAGTGAAACTGCAGGAGCCAGTCAGTGTTGTCTAGCTCAGGATGCTTGACGCCTTTCATTTCAAGAAAAGTCCGGATTTCACTCAGGCAAGCTGCAAAACGGCTGAGCACCTTCCCCCTTGACAACCAACGTGTTGTGCTTACACCGCCCCGAGTTGCCTCCCCGGCACGTTCAAGCCACTCCCCCAGCTCGGACGTGCCGGAAACATCCGAGCGCTCGGCTCGCGCTCGGAGGCGACGAGCGCTGCACTGCACCAGGTGTCTGCCATCATCCATCAGGCGCACCTGCGGCAATCAGGCAGCCCTCTACAAGAAGTCTCCCAGAACACCACTCCGTGCTTCGACGTACTGAACCCTGCGGTAAAGTTCTGACAAGCCCTCCAGCGGTCCTTGCATTCTGTTTATTCCCCAGTGTCTTATCTTCGTGTCTCTGTTTCCTCCCAAGACTCTCCCTCCGCGACTTCCACGGCTCCCCGCGTCTCCCTCGTCCCCAGCGACCTTCGTTTCTCCCCGGACCTCTCCTGCGATCTCCCCCCTTGTCCCTCTACCTGGACCCCTCCCTTCGGCCTCAACTTCCCGGACCTCGGACCCGGACTTTCTCGGACAACCCCTCTTGGATCACGGACTGGACTTTCTTGCCAGGTGCACGCACATTATTTCAACACCTCCTGGTCACTTACATACCGCACCACACATAGGCTAAAAACACTCACACATAGTTATACACGCAAACCACGGGACACCACACATAGTTTATTCACACATCCCACTAACAGAACGTTTTTTTCACCATACATTCCCCTCCCTCAATAAAACCCCCCTTGGTGGATTTTGAAGTCATCCTGTGTCTGTCTGTCTTGGGTTTCGCCACACGGGTCGGGTTCTGGTGCGCGAGCATAACAGAACGTCGAAGCCATTATGGACCCAGGCAAACCCAAGGAGCTGACGGTCCCTGTGACGCCCCAGAGCCCCGTCCCCCTAGAGGCAGTAGTAAGAAGTCACAGCTGCCAACTTGCCTCTCTCAACTCAGAGCTTACCACTGCCTTCACCGGAGAGATCAGCGATCTTCAGTCCGGCTCCCAGGCCGCGACGAGCGCGTTAGACTCCCTCACCGCGCAGATCGCTGCGCTCTCAACAGCGGTCTCCAGGATGAGCGACCACCCTGCCCTGGCCTCAGTCTCTGCCCCCAGCTCGGCCTCCGGTTTCCCTGGTCCCGACGTTCCCCCTCCTCCGAGTCAACCCCCACTGGGCCCCCGGTGCGAGCCTAACCTCCCCTGCCCCAAGGCCTTCGGTGGGGAGTTCGAGCTGTGCAGGGGTTTCCTTGGTCAGTGTGAGCTCCTGTTCAAACACCAGCCAGGTATAAGACAAGAGAGACCAAGGTAGCCCTTGTCATGTCCCTCCTCACCGGCAAAGCCCTCAGCTGGGCCATAGCGGCGGTTGGCCATACCGAGCGGCTCGCCTCGGACTATGGTGCCTTCCGCCGCGAGTTCAAGCTGGTGTTCGACCACCCAGCTGACGGGCAGGACGCTGCCGGCCGCCTCCATTCCATCCAGCAGGGAGCCAGGTCGGTGGCAGATTATTCCTTGGAGGTAAGGATACTCGCGGCAGACAGTGGGTGGGATGACACTGCGCTCAAGAGCGCGTACAGGAGAGGGCTGAGCGAGCCCATCAAAGATCTCATCGTTCGGGACCGCCCTGCCTCCTTCAACGAGCTCGTCGCCCTCCTGATTGACGAACGGCTGCGGGAGCGGCGCCAGGAACGCGCCCCGCGTGGAGGGAGCAAGGCAGCCGTTCATCGTATGGTCCGATCACAAGAACCTGGCCTACGTGCGGACGGCTAAGAGGCTCAACCTCAGGCAGGCGCGCTGGGCTCTTCTTCAGCCGGTTCGACTTCACCCTCACCTACCGCCCGGGCACCAAGAACGTCAGGGCAGACGCCCCAGACACCATCCTTCCCCCGGCCCGGGTGGTGGGTGTTGTCACCTGGGCTATCGAATCGGTGGTGAGAAGGGCCCAGGCAATGGACCCCGGAACCGGCTATTTGTGCCTCCCTCTGTCCGGCCCCAGGTGCTGGAGTGGGGCCACTCCAGCCGTCTTGCCTGCCACCCCGGTGTCTACCGAACGGCGGCCTTCATCCGAGGGGTTTCTGGTGGCCCACCATAGAGGCAGACACCAGAGAGTTCGTGGCGGCCTGCGCCCGCAGCAAGGCTCTCCTGCGCCCCCTTCCTGTCCCCGGCCGACCTTGGTCCCACATTGCCTTGAACTTTTGTAACTGGCCTCCCCGTGTCCCAAGGCAATGACACCATTCTGACCATTGTCGACCGGTTTTCCAAGGCCGTCCACTTTGTTGCCCTCACCAAACTCTCCTCTGCAGCCGAGACGGCGGACCTTCTCGTCTCACACGTCGTCCGACCCCATGGGATTCCCCTGCACATTGTCTCTGACCGTGGTCCCCAGTTCACTTCTAAGGTATGGCAGGCCTTCTGTAAGGGGATTGGGGCCACGGTCAGCCTCTCCTCCGGGTATCACCCCCAGACCAATGGGCAGGCAGAGTGGGCCAATCAAGCCCTGGAGGCGGCTTTGCGTTGCGTTACCACCAGCAATCCCGCCTCCTGGAGCAAGTACTCGCTCAACTCCATGGAGAGTTCGGCTACCGGTTTGTCCCCCTTAGAGTGTTCCCTTGGCTATCAACCCCCTCTGTTCCCCCATCAGGACTTGGAGGTGGCGGTCCACGAGGGCCCATCTCCGCCGATGTCGGCGCGTTTGGAAGACCGCCCGGGCCGCTATGTTGCGGGCCCGGCGCAGCGCCAACCGGCGGAGAGTGCCGGCCCCAGCTTATCGACCTGGCCAGAGGGTATGGCTCCTGGCCCGGGACCTGCCCCTCCCTACCCTCAACCGGAAGCTGGCTCCCCGCTACGTCGGTCCCTACACCATCGACCGCATCGTCAACCCTTCGGCGGTGCGTCTCATCTCCCTACCTCACTCAAGATCCATCCCGTCTTCCATGTCTCGCGCCTCAAACCGGTAGCCACCACCCCCCAGGGTCCTCGACGGTGGTGACATGCTCTGGGATGTCGACCGGCTGCTCGCCGTACGCCGCCGGGGGCGTGGGTCCAAAACCTGGTGGACTGGGTTGGCTATGGGCCCGAGGACCGCAGCTGGGTTCCCCGGTCCTACCTGGCCGATCCCGCACTCCTGGAGGAGTTCTATCGCCCGGTGTCTCCCGTAGAAGGGGGGGGGGTCCTGTTGTGGTTACTCCGCCCCGAGGTGTCTCCCCGGCACGTTCAAGCCACTCCCCCAGCTTGGACGCGCCGGAAACATCCGAGCGCTCGCGCTCTGAGGAGACGAGCGCTGCACTGCACCAGGTGTCTGCCATCATCCATCAGGCGCACCTGCGGCAATCAGGCAGCCCTCTACAAGAAGTCTCCCAGAACACCACTCCGTGCTTCGACGTACTGAACCCTGCGGTAAAGTTCTGACAAGTCCTCCAGCGTTCCTTGCATTCTGTTTATTCCCCAGTGTCTTATCTTCGTGTCTGTTTCCTCCCAAGACTCTCCCTCCGCGACTTCCACGGCTCCCCTCGTCCCCAGCGACCTTCACGTTTCTCCCCGGACCTCCCCTCTTGTTCCTCTACCTGGACCCCTACTTTCGGCCTCGACTTCCCGGATCTCGGACAACCCCTCTTGGATCACGGACTGGACTTTCTTGCCAGGTGCACGCACATTATTTCAACACCTCCTGGTCATTTACATACCGCACCACACATGGTTATACACGCAAACCACGGGACACCACACATAGTTTATTCACACATCCCACTAACGGAACGTTTTTTTTTTTCACCATACATTCCCCTCCCACAATAAACCCCCCTGTTATGTATGCACACATCGACAGTGCTGCATTTGATTTGGTGCTGTTCTATTGTGCTGGGATCGATTGGTGATGCCTGCGGGCTCTGGGTTGTTTGATCGGGTCTGCCTTTGATGCTGTCGGTCTAAATAAAGAATGCCACGGAGAGGTTGTGTCGAGCGACAGCGCTGTGTCCTGACGTGATTTCTAAACTTAATATTGGCGACGAGGATGGCTGTCTCCCTCCCACCACCTGCCCCCTTCCTTGCATTACCTGGCGAGCCTCCGGTACCATGGACTCGCTGGCTACATAGTTTTGAAAATTACATCATCGCCTCAGGGCTCGACGACGTGAGCCAGGCTAGGAAGACGGCTCTGTTGCTACACTGCTTGGGAGCAGAGGGTCATCGTGTGCTCGGGTCTCTGGGGAACGTCACAAGCTTTGCCGAAGCTGTGGGACTTATGAGCACCCATTTCGCTGCTCCACAGAGTGCCCTCCTTCGGCGATTTATATTCCGTCAGCGACACCAACTGCCTGGTGAGTCTGTGCGGCAGTACGTGGCTAATTTGCGAGGGCTAGCTAGCTCATGCAAGTTTTGGCGCGCTTCAGGACGAGATGGTTCGCGACCAGCTAATCGAACACACCAACAACGCAAAGGTGCGTGAGACTCTCCTGCTGGAAAAAGACGGTCTGCTGCTGTCCACAGCAATTACCATCGCACTACAGGTTGAGGTAGCAGCTGAGTGTGCTGCTATGCTAAATACACGGCAAGTGGCCACCTCCAGTCAAGCTGCCAACGACTCCTCCCTCTACTCACGGCTGCCCCTCGGGACGCAACCCAGCCAGAGACAGGCGGGCGCCGACTCCACTGGGGACGTCTTGCAACTGCAACGACGGCGTTCTCGGCCCCGCCCTCAACAGTCCTGTGGTAACTGTGGATCTCGGTCTCATGTTTCAAGGGCTCAGAACTGCCCTGCCCGTGGCCAGACATGCCGTAGCTGCGGTAAGCACAATCACTTTGCCAACGTCTGTCGATCTTCCCCGGCTGGGTCAGAGGGCCACACCCCCCAGTCTTCAACCGCCGTCATTCACAAGGTGAGCTCTGCGCCAGTGTCATTCAAATCATGCACAGTCAACATTAATGATGTGTGCATTCCCCTGCTGTTGGACACCGGTGCAAGTGTGTCTCTCCTGAATGTTGATACCTACAGTCAATTTTTCGGTTCACTGCCACTGTCCGCACCCTCAGCTGTCCTCTGTGGGTATGGTGACTCCAAAATCGATGTGGTTGGCTCTCTCCAACTGACTGTCCGCTATGGAACCAAGCTGGTGCCTAATGCAGTTTTTCATGTGGCACGCCGTGGGGCCAACCTGATGGGCCACGACCTGTTCTCCCTCTTAGACACAAGGGGGGCAGCAATCCTGACTGTCGCCACACCTTGGCAGCAGAAGTGGCCATCGCTGTTTATGGGGCTGGGCTGCCTCTCCGCCTTCACCCATCAACCTCTCCTCAACCCTGCTGTGAAATCTGTCATCCAACCACTGCGCCGCATCCCGTTGGCTCTCCGTGATGGGGTCTCCGCCGAGCTGCAACAACTGCTGGAAGCTGGCATCATTGAACCGGTGGACGCGTCACCTTGGGTCTCAAACCTCGTGGTGGCTAAGAAGAAGTCGGGGGGCCTGCGTGTCTGCGTCGATCTACGTGCAGTAAATAAGGCAGTGGTCCCTGATAAGTATCCACTGCCCACCTCAGAAGAACTCACTGCTCAGTTCTATGGCTCTGAGGTGTTCTCCAAGCTCGACCTCAGACAGGGGTACTTACAGGTGCCCCTCCACCCCAGCAGCCGAAACCTCACAGCCTTTGTGACACATGCAGGAGTGTTTCGCTACACCAGGATGCCTTTCGGTCTCAGCTCCGCCCCTAGCTGCTTCCAGAAAATCATGGTCTCCGTGCTGGCTGGCATACTGGGCGTGGCCATTTATCTGGACGATATAGTGGTACACGGGCCCACCAGTGAAATCCACGACAAGCGCCTTAACATGGTCTTCGCAGCCCTGTCCAAGCACAAGCTAACTCTCAATGCTGAGAAATGTGTCCTCTGTGCCAGCCATCGACTTCGTGGGGTTCCGGCTGTCAGCGAGCGGTGTAACTCCACTACAATCCAACGTGGACGCCATTCAGGCCATCCCTGAGTCCAGCTCGGCCGCCCAGGTCGCCTCCTTCCTGGGTATGACAAGTTACTACCTGAGGTTTCTTCCCCAGTACTCTGCGACCACAGCCCCCCTGCGCCAGCTGCTGCGTAAGGACGAGCCATGGGTGTGGTCAAAGGCATGCAGTGACGCTGTGCGTGATCTCAAGACTCAACTGACTTCACCACCAGTGTTGGCTCACTTCAACATCTCTAGCTCCACCTTTGTGACCTGTGACGCATCAGCCACAGCGATAGGGGCCGTGCTGTCTCAAACCCAGAACGGTGTGGAGAAGCCCATTGCCTTCGCCTCCCGTGCCCTCAACCTGACCGAGCAGCGGTACTCCGTGGGTGAGCGTGAGGCGTTAGCCTGTATCTGGGCTTGTGAAAGGTGGCACCTCTACCTCTATGGCCGCTCCTTCACCCTCAGGACAGATCACCAGGCCCTGACAGCGCTGCTGTCCACATCTGGGACAGGCCACAAACCCCTGAGGCTGCACCGCTGGTTTGACCGCCTCCGCCAGTACAACTTCAGCCTGCAGTTCACCCCAGGCAGAGACAATGTTGTCGCCGACCTGCTCTGTCTCCACCCCAGCTCCACAGACGGACACTGACTGTGTGGAAAAGGACATTGTCCAAATGCTACACACACCCCTCCAGGCCACTGTCTCTCTGCAGGAGCTGAGGGCAGCCTCCGAACAGGACCCTGTCCTCTCCCAGCTCTGCACCTACATCCAGAACGGCTGGCCTCACAAGGTCCCAGAGGAGCTGGCTGCGTTCGCCCGAGTCAGACAGGAGCTCTCCTGCTGGAACGACACCTGCGTGGCACGTGGGTTTTGCACAGTGGTCCCAGCTGCTCTCCGTGCACGTGTTTTGAATACGGCGCATGAAGGCCACCTGGGCATTGTGAAACTGAAACAGCGCTGCCGAGACCTGGTGTGGTGGCCGGGGATAGACAGAGATATTGAGGCTCTGGTGAAGGACTGTTCTGCCTGCCTTGTGAGTGGCAAGACTGGCCACCAGGCTCCCCCACCCCTGCAACCTCTCGCCTGGCCCTCTCAGCCCTGGGAACACCTGCAGTTGGACATTTGTGGTGAGATCCATGGAGTTCCCCACCACCAACGCTTCATGGTGCTCGCCTACGATCTACACTCAAAATGGCCTGAACTCACCACTTCCGGCACTGTGACCTCATAGATCATCATCGACTTCCTGGACTCTCTTTTCTCTCGCTGGGGCCTCCCAAAGGCCATCACCACTGACAACGGCTCTCTGCTGAGTTAACTGCTTATCTCGAAAGCAAGGGCATCCGTCATATACGCACTGCGTACTACCACCCCCAGGCCAATGGCGGCGTTGAACGTTTTCACCAGTCACTGAAGGAACGGCCTCAGAGCACACATGGCCCAAGGGTGCTCTTTCACGCAGGCCATCCGTCACACTCTGCTACACTATCGGGCCACACAGCACTCGACCACAGGCGTCTCCCCAGCCTCTCTCATGCTAGGCCGGGAACTGTGCATGCCCCTTGACAGGCTCCGCCCCTCCACACCTCAGGCACCTCCCTCTGGGGTCAGAGCCTCAGTCACTCGTCAGCAGACGCGGATGAAGCAACGGTTTGACCACTCAAAACGAACCAGGGTGCCAGACATCAATGTGTCAGACTGGGTCAGGGTCCGCAGGCCCCACAGGGACAATAAAATGGCTTCATACTGGTCCTCTCCTCTCCAAGTCACCCGTCAGCTGGGCCCAGCCACTTACCTCCTCAGCGATGGCACTCCAGTCGTCTACGGAAGGTGTCAGCTCCGCCACACACAGCTGGTGACACAACCATAGCCATTCCCTCAGCATGGCGAGACGCCCCGGGGCTTCATGCAGCTCCTACACGGGCCCCAGACATTTCTGGGCCTCAGCTTCCCCTGCCATCTCCCTCCCCACCTCGGCCTGCCCAGCCTCAGGCCGCCCCGCGACCTGTTCGCACACGTTTACGCCCTGGCCACCTAGAGGACTTTGTCAACCTTTCATGTTTGAAATCCTGCCGGGGGGGGGGGGGAATGTTATGTATGCACACATCGACAGTGCTGCATTTGATTTGGTGCTGGGATCGATTGGTGATGCCTGCGGGCTCTGGGTTGTTTGATCGGGTCTGCCTTTGATGCTGTGTCAGTCTAAATAAAGAATGCCACGGAGAGGTTGTGTCGAGCGACAGCGCTGTGTCCTGACGTGATTTCTAAACTTAATACCCCCCCCTTGTGGATTTTGAAGTCTTCCTGTGTCTGTCTGTCTTGGGTTTCGCCACACGGGTCGGGTTCTGGTGCGCGAGCATAACACAACGCACGTTGCTGTGTAAAAGCAGACCGGGATAATGATTCACAACTTCTTCTAACAGAGCTTTAAACTGGCGATCATTTAAAGCTCGGGCAACAATAAAGTTGACCACTCGAATGACCAGTGACATCTCCTCACCAAGCTCCTGGCCACACGTCTGAGCGCAAAGCGCCTCCTGGTGCAGGATGCATTGAAAACTTAGGATGGCTCTCTTTTCATGTTCACGGAGAAGCGCTACAAATCCTTTGTTCTTCCCCAACATACAGGGTGCACCATCAGTACAGGCGGAAATAAGTTTATCCATCGGTAGTTTTTTTCTTTAGCAAACTCCATGAAAGACGTAAATAAATCCTCTCCTCTTGTCCCTTTCATTGGCAAAACAGCCAAGCTTTCCTCACGCAGTGTGTCACCTGGAGCATACCTGGCAATTATACTGCACTGAGATAGATGGCTAACGTCTGTTGACTCATCTAACGCGAGAGAAAAGTATGTCCCGGCGTTTATGTCCTTAATTTGTATTTCCTCGACTTGATTTGCCATCACGCTGCTACGATCGTGCACAGTTCTTGCTGACGGGCGTGTCTTTTATTCGTTTGATTATCTTGTCTTTATTTGGGAAGTCATCAAACAGTTCATTGGCCACATCAAGCATGAGTGTTTTGGCATACTCGCCATCTGTGAATGACTTTCCATTCCTTGCTATTGCCAAAGCACCCGCAAAGCTAGCGGAATTCCCGTCACCTTGCTTGGTCCACACACGTAGTTGCTGCTGACTCGTCTGCACTCTCCGCTGTAGCTCCTGTTGAATGTTTTATTATAATATAATGTACGCCCTTACTTATTGTGTTCATAGTAATGGATATAACTCCTGTGCCCAGTAGAGGGCAATAATATTATTTGTCCACCAGAGGGCAATGTTTACACTAGGCAGTGCATCAGGATGTGATGTCACTGCCACTTCTTCTGTTGGTAGCCTACCAGTTCCGGTAGACTTGTTGATTCAAGATCATGCGACAACATGGTCGCATGATGAGCCTGATGGAAAATAAATATGCCAAAGGCTAAAGATACTAATAGTGTCAAGTTGTATCAATCTCCACCGCTACGCCGATACATCTGACAGGTTATGGGCCCAGTCATGCCAGTTTAGAGCAAGGAAAGGTAACAGAAAAACGAACTTTTGTCTGTTAGCCAAGTGAAGCTACTAGCTAGGCTAAAAGGGCTTCTGAAGACGGCGCCGAGAGACTCCCGCTGAAAATGCAGTGAAAAGCGCGCAACGAGAGTTTCTACAAGCCGCAGTTCAACGTTTGGAGATTGAACTTGGAAAAGAAAGTGATAATGGCGGCTGCAGCAGGAACGGTCTCCTTGTTACAGCAGCAGTTAATGAGGCCCGTGTTCGACGGAGCAGAGGATAAGTACGATCTGTGGGAGACAAGATTTCTTAGCCGGTTACACATTCTGAAATTAAAAGACACTATTTTACAAGCACCAGCCGACGGTGCCGATGCTAACGCTATAGCTACAGATGTAGCAAGAAATGCAGACTGTTATGCACAATTAGTAAATTCACTTGATAAGAGTCTGTCATTAATAAGACACGATGCTGCTGAAGATGGCCGCAAAGCTCTAAAAATATTAAGAGAGCACTATACAGGTAAAAGCAAGCCAAGGATTCTGAATCTGTACACATCCTTGACCACTATAAGTATGGAAGGAACTGAGACTGTTACAGATTACATAATAAGGGCAGAGAATATTATAACAGCTCTCCGCGATGCAGGAGAGAATATAAGTGATGGGCTACTTGTAGCCACCATCTTGAATGGACTGCCTGACTCATTCAGACCACTGGCTGTCCATGTAACACAAAATGAGGACAATGTCACATTCCAAGACTTTAAGAGAAGATTGAGGGTGTATGAAGAGTCCGAAAAGATGAGGACGTCTGGATCTGCGGACACTGTGATGAAGACTAACACTAAGCAAAGCAAACAAGGCACCAAGACACAAAGAAAAGATGGGGAAGCCACTCTGACGTGTTACCGATGTGGTGTTAAAGGACATGTCAGGACCAAGTGCACCCAGAAAGTGTGGTGCAGTCACTGCAGGAGCAACTCGCACGCTGACTCAGTGTGCAGGAAGAAGGGAAAAGGAGACGGAGCCCGAAAGGTTGCAGAGGGCGAAGAGGAGGAGAGCAGGAACGACAGGGACTTCCTCTTCATGACGACGAGCAACGACAGGCCACCAGCCAATGTGAAAAAGAAAGGGATCATGGTGGACGCTGGGGCGACATCTCACATTGTGACTGATATTGCCATGTTCGAGAGCTTCGATAACACTTTCCAGCCCGACGCCCATTCAATCGAGCTGGCAGATGGAACTAAGTGCACGGGGACAGCGCAACGCAGAGGGACGGCGCTGATCTCTCTACTAGACAGCGATGGACGAGAACAAACCGCACAGCTACAGGACGCATTGTATATGCCGACGTACCCGCACGACATCTTTTCAGTGGCAAGAGCAACCAATGCAGGGGCGACAGTGACTTTTAAGAGAGGGGACAGTCACATGCTCACCAAGAAGGGTACCAGGTTTGATTTCCATGAAAGTGGTAATTTGTTCTACCTACCCACTGTTGTGAAAAATGTTGATACTTGCAGTGTGTGCCATGACATGCAAACATGGCATGAGATTTTAGGGCATTGCAACTACGAGGATGTAAGCAAACTAATGGGTGTGGTAAGAGGTATGGAAATACGAGGTAGTGCTGTTAGACCAGCACAGATGTGTGAGATATGTACTAAAGGAAAGTTCACACAAACACGGAATAGAGAGGCAGATAAAAAGGCTACAGAGCCTCTTCAGCTAGTCCATACGGATCTTGCTGGTCCCATGAGAACCCCAAGTCTAGAAGGTCACAAGTATGCACAGTCTTTTACAGACGATTATTCGGGTG
Organism: Lampris incognitus; assembly: GCF_029633865.1. Taxonomy (NCBI): domain Eukaryota; kingdom Metazoa; phylum Chordata; class Actinopteri; order Lampriformes; family Lampridae; genus Lampris; species Lampris incognitus. Next base: position 101,333,519 of record NC_079212.1, on the reverse strand, counting down.
CGATGACCGTATATTTTCTCAAATCCAAAAGTGATGCCTTACAGGCCACAGAGAGGTACTTAGCAGACTCCGCCCCCTTTGGAAAGGTCAAAATAATTCGCTCAGATAATGGGAGCGAATTCACCAGTAAAGAGTTCAGAGCACTGCTAACCAAAAATGGCATAAAACATGAAACATCCGCACCCTATTCACCTCACCAGAACGGTACAGCGGAGAGAGGTTGGCGAACCCTCTTTGAGATGGGTAGGTGTATGCTGCTAGACAGCAAGTTACCAGATACACTGTGGAGTCATGCTGTGCAGACCGCAGCACACGTAAGAAATAGGTGCTATAGTAAACGCACCCAGCAAACACCATATGAGATGCTTACAGGCAAGAAACCAGACATGTCCAGACTTCAGAAATTCGGGTCTGTGTGTTTTACATACACACAAGAGAAAGGGAAGATGGACTCCAGATGTAAAGAGGGTGTTTTCGTGGGCTACGATAAGAATAGTCCTGCTTATCTTGTATATTTTCCTGACACACAGAAGGTATCACGACACAGGTTGGTGAAGTTCAACAATAGGACCCCTAAAGAGAAAGAAACACAGACACAGGGACCACACAGTGAATGTCAGGACAGGGAGGTAGAACCCATGGTCTATGACAATGAGATAAATGATGATGAAAATGCATCAGGTCAAAGTGTTGGTGGTGATGTTTCTGAGGTCGAGAGTGAACAGCCAAGCAGTGGGGGAGTTAGAAGGAACCCACCTAGAAATAGGAGAATGCCAGCGCATTTACAGGAATACGACACTGATACAACAGACACACTGGTAATTTGTGTAGATGCTTGTTACAGAGCTGTTTGTGACATACCACAAACTTTTCAGGAAGCTATCAGGTCAACAAAGTCAAAACAGTGGAAAAATGCTATGGATGACGAAATGCAGTCACTGAAAGAGAATGAGACTTTTAAAATCACCCAGTTGCCACCAGGCAAAAAGACAGTGGGGGGCAGGTGGGTGTATTCCCTAAAGAGTGACGCTAATGGGTCAGAAAAATGTAAGGCTAGATATGTAGCTAAGGGCTACAGCCAAAAGGAAGGTATTGACTACGAAGAAACCTTCTCGCCGACAGCTGACATGACTACTGTTAGAGTTGTCATGCAGAAAGCAGTGCAGGACGATTTAGTTTTACATCAGATGGATGTAAAAACTGCATACCTGCATGCAAAAATAGATAAAGAGATATACCTAGAACAACCAGAAGGTTATGAGGAGGTATCAAAAACCGGAGAACGACTAGTATGCAAACTACAGAAGTCCCTTTATGGACTTAAACAGTCCGGCAGGAACTGGTATGCTCTGCTACATGCATACCTCACAGAAAATGGTTTCAAACAAAATCCTGCTGATAACTGTCAATACACAAGGGAAAAGGAAAATGAAAAAGTAATCATTATTGTATGGGTTGATGATCTAATCATTGCCGCTAACAATGAGGATGTTGTGAAAACTGTAAAAATGATGCTCACCGCTAGGTTCAAAATGAAAGACCTGGGGAAACTCAATCATTTTCTAGGGATTGATTTTCACCAGTCAGGGAGCCAAGTCACTATGTCACAAGAGAGGTATGTGAATAAAATCCTCTCCAGGTTTGGGATGCAAGACTGTAAGTCTAGAGAGACCCCATGCGAGGCAAAACTAGAATACACAGAGGATGCAGAAAAAATGGAAGATCCAAGGTTGTATCGAGAGGCAGTTGGGAGTTTGATTTATTTGGCTACTTGCACTAGGCCAGATTTAAGTTTTGTGGTCAGCAAACTTTCCCAACATTTCTCTGATCCAACTGAGGAGCACTGGAACACAGTAAAGCACGTGTTCAGGTATCTCAAGGGTACAAGTCACCGTGGTTTATGTTTTAAAAGGGATTACAAAAGTCAGCTAGGGCTTATAATCCACAGTGATGCTGACTGGGCCTCAGAGGTCTCTGATAGACGTAGCACCACGGGATATTGTGTCAGCCTAAGTGAGAGAAGCTCTCTCATTTCTTGGAAGAGTAGGAAACAACCGACAGTTGCACTATCTACCTGCGAGGCAAAATACATGGCCTTAGCGTCAGCTATTCAGGAGTGTATGTATTTACATCAGCTACTCAAGGGTATGGATAAATACAAATATGCACAAACTAAGGTTTATGATGACAACCAAGGAGCAATTGCTTTAGCAAGAAATCCAGTTAATCGCCAAAGATGTAAACACATTGATATTAAATATCACTTCATACGAGAGACTGTTAGTAGTGGTAAGATATCTCTGGAATACTGTCCTACTGACAGCATGATCGCTGACTTGATGACCAAACCAGCCACAAAGCTACAACTTAAAAAGTTTGCTCAGCACTTGTTTGGTACTTGAACTGCTAAAACGCCATGTATGGTGTGACTCATTGTATTTTTGTTATTTTGGTAACTAATCCCCAAATAGCGGGAATATTTTTGGTTATTGTTTTCTACATTGCACTGTTATACCACAATAAGCTATGTGCGAGTGGGGGTGTTGAATGTTTTATTATAATATAATGTACGCCCTTACTTATTGTGTTCATAGTAATGGATATAACTCCTGTGCCCAGTAGAGGGCAATAATATTATTTGTCCACCAGAGGGCAATGTTTACACTAGGCAGTGCATCAGGATGTGATGTCACTGCCACTTCTTCTGTTGGTAGCCTACCAGTTCCGGTAGACTTGTTGATTCAAGATCATGCGACAACATGGTCGCATGATGAGCCTGATGGAAAATAAATATGCCAAAGGCTAAAGATACTAATAGTGTCAAGTTGTATCAATCTCCACCGCTACGCCGATACATCTGACAGCTCCTCGCATGCCCTTTTCCTGCTGTCCCCCGCTGGATATTTCCATGCAAATGAAGCATGGTGCGTATCGAAGTGCCGCTTTATATTTGACAGTTACATCGATGCAATTTTATCATTGCATATTAGACACACCGCAGATCCTGCTCTCTCCACAAAGGCAAATTCCTCTGTCCACGCAGCCCGGAACGCACGGTAATCGTCTTTTTTTCTTTTCGCCATCTTTTCCGTTACAAGGGTTGAAGCGGATAAACTAGTTGGCTATCTGATAAAATTGATTTCTTCGCCTTTACAATGACCCGGACATGCTCGCGAGCCATTGGTTCCCGACCCGACCCACGCGTGACCCGTGAAATTTATCTTCAAAACTAATTTCTGTTTACTTTAAAATGACACAATTTTATTAAGAAATATCAAGTATTTTAAAATCAGTTCCAAACTGATTTTTTTTCAACTCAAAATTGTCTGGGAGCCATATGCCGTCACCGGAAGAGCCATATATGGCTCGCGAGCCATAGGTTCCCGACCGCTGGTTTGAATGGTAGTCAACTATGATTAAATAGTCTCTCCCTTTCAGCTGAAATAGGTCTGCACCTACTTTTCTTCATGGCTCGGTCAGTTTGCTATGAGGCAGAAGCGGCTCGCTAGGCTGCATATACCTATGCTGTTGGCATATCTCACATCGTTGTACTAGAGTCTCAATATCTCTGTTCATGTATGGCCAAAACAGTACATCACGAGCCCGCCTCTTTTCTCGATTCCTAAATGGCCCTCGTGCTAACTTAGCCATCTCTGATCTCATGGAGCTGGGAACTACTATTTTTTTACCTTTTAGGAGTACCCCATCGATCACTGACAGCTCATCTCTGGTGTGGCGATACGGACTTGGTAGTATCCTGGCCTCATCTCCGGGTGAGAGGATGGCTGCTATGACATCCTGCAACTCTCTGTCGCTTGCCGTTTCCTGCACGAGCTGGGCCCATTTCTCGTTTGATGCAGGCAGCTGGCCTTTCACGCAGTCCACGTGGATTTGCACCTCCTGCTCGGTGCTGCTCGGGGCCGTGCCCCTCAAACTCGCTCTGCTGAGAGCGTCTGCCGCTACTAAGTACTTTCCCGGAGTAAACTCGAATGTCATGTGGTACTTCTGTAGACGTAACATAAGACGCTGGATGCGCGGCGGTGCATCCCCCAGTGGCTTTCTGGAAATGGCAATAAGTGGCTTGTGATCAGTTTCTAGTATTTCCCTGCCATAGATATATTCGTGGAACTTTTCACATCCGAAAACTGCGCCTAATGTCTCTTTCTCAATTTGCGCATAGTTGCGCTCTGCAGGTGACATTGTTCGGGATGCGTAAGCAACAGGAGACCATTGTGTGCCGTGTAGTTGGAGCAGCATCGCTCCGAGACCCTCTTTGGATGCGTCAGTTGAGACTTTGACCGGTTTGTCAACATCATAGTATTGTAGTGGGAAATGCCTGGGGATGTACTTGGACTGTTGCACTGGGCACGTGCAGCTAGAGGACCAATCACAGGTTAGCTCGCGCTGTCACAGACGCAACTATATTAGACACCGCGGGGGAGACAAAGGCCAGAACTGTTTAGCAACCATATCGTAGACTGTCACCTTAGCGTGGGATAGAGCAGGGAAACCTAGCGTATCCTGGGCTAGACAGCAGATACGGTGGCTAGCAGTGGTAGTGTTAGCAGCAGACTGCCTCGGTACCTGTAGCTAGCTGACTACCCCCGTGAGCTTCCCCAGAGAGACTGAGAGAGACATTCACCCGGTCACGCCGGAGCCAGAGTACGGAGAGAGAGAGAGACGCACCCCGGAGAGCAGCCATCCATCTCCCGCCCCGCCTAGAGCTCAGCCGCCCTGTTCCATCACCAGCCCTGGTCCCAAGGTGAGCTTGCTAACCCATTAGCACACGGCTAACTAGCTAACTAGCAGGCCAGCCCTAGCATTGGCGCAGCTATCTAGCTAACGGTGGTGAAGCCCGGTTTGTCGCACCTAAAAGTCCCCGCCTCCATCCATAGTTATCCGGGCTATAGAAAAACCGCGACAAGTGGTGTCAGAAGTGGGATAAAAGGTTGGGATTCGCCATAATCTCAACACCGGAGGATCCTGCCCCGGTCACATGGCGGCATAATTCAGCCTGCACACTGTGAGCTAACCCAGCTAGCAACTGAGTGAGTCAGCCGTTTTGTGAAGCACTGTAATTTCTTCAGCAGTCACGTAAATCAGTGGAAAAGTGAAAATGTCACAGGACAAGGGAGATGTAGAAGAACAGTCTGAGTTGAGTCTGGATGGTGCTGGTGTGGGGACCGAAGACCCCGGAGAGCACGCCTGGATGAAGCTCCTCCTGGCGCAGATGGAAACCATGAACCAGGCCCAGGTTCAGATGCAACGCCAGATGGAAAACGTGGAACGCCAGGCCCAGGTTAAGATGCAACGCCAGATAGAGATGCAGATGGAGGCCCTCACAGCGCATATCGATGGACTAGCGGAGGCGGTGGCTAAGCGATTTCGTCCCCCCACATCTCCCATTCAGCGCGCCGATTGGGCCCGTCATCGTTCGGATATCCGGGGTGAGCCTCCCGGTTTGTCGCCCATCGCTCAAGTGGTGAAGCAGGGGGTTTCTCCTGGTGGCCCTCAAAGCGATAGTTGTGTAGGGTCGGCAGGGGCTGTGCTCGGAGAACGAACTAGCAGAACGGTGCAAGACATGGGCCTACTCTCGCAGTTCACCCCGGCCCGGGAGAACCCAGGGGCCAGACAGCGAGATGGCGCTGATCACCTGTTGCCAGCAGCTATGGGCGCAGTGGCTAACTTGAGCGACCGGCGCAATGAGGAGACGCCAGCCAGGCCGAGCAGCAAAGCGGCCCCAGCAGCCCTGCGCTATACAGGAAATGGACCCAGTGAGCCCGCACCACTTACCAGCACTCCGATCGGTCATGGTGGAAAAAATGGAGCGACTGCAGTACCACCCCCCGACGGGATGCAGGGTGGCCAAATGTCCCTGGACAGCAACGGCGGCCGAAACCTGCTGGATGACAGCGTTGGAGGGCAGGCAGGTTCCTCTAGAGGTCAACAGAGCCAGACAGGAGACCTTCAAAGTCGGAGCGGCAACCGAAGCTCACAAGGTCCCGACCGAGGACACGAAAATGACATCAAGCTCCTCGCCACTTTTGATGGTAAGGGCGACTGGGATAGTTTCGTTGGACCATTCGAACGGATGGCGAGAAAGAGGGGCTGGACCGACGAGACCTGTTTGGACGCCTTGTATCTCCGACTGAGGGACAACGCCATGTCTTTTGTCATCGCGCAGCCGGCTCCGATAAAAGATGACTACCACGCGCTCATCACCCAGTTACGCCGCCGCTACGGTAAAGAGCTGCCTGGGGGAACTGCGCGCCGTAAACTCAGCGAGGTTAAGCAGGCCAGAGAGATGACCCTCTATGCGTTTGGCGAGGAAGTGAGGGGACTTGTCACACTGGCATACCCGCGGGTTGGTGTTACACTGCAGGAGGCCTACGCTGCAGAAGCCTTTCTGCGCGGGCTGAAGAACCAAAACATCGCGTATGAAGTCCTGGGGGCAGAACCCAAAACACTAGCTGAAGCAATCAGGAAGGTTGAGGCATGCGAGTATGACTTTGGAGCGACGCTGGGGCGAGAGGTTGAAGGAGGGGGGAGAGTCCGGCGAGTAGCATGGGAAGACGAGCGGCGTCGCGATAGCTCTCCAAGTCCTCCGCCGGTAGGAGACAGCTTGAGCACCCCCGAGCTCAAGACCCTGGCCAGTGGCATCGACAACATTAACAAGGTGAAGTTGCACAGGCACATCAGCCCAGACCACCTACTCCAAGTGTGTTCTCGAGTATGTCCACTGCTGGAGAAAGAGGTTCCTGCCAGCGTGCCTGGTCTCCACAGCATCCTGGGAGCCGGCAGGCAGAACCTCCTGCGTACCAACAAGAGCTGCAAGCATGTTGTGTGGAAGGGCTCAGCGCTGGCTGCTCTGCACTGTGGACGACCCCCAGAGCCTCCTATTATCTATGGGAGTCCACCCAATATCGTGGAGACGAGCAATGGGCGTCGGCTCAATGGCTCCTACCGTCTACGCCAGCTACTGCCTACAGCTGTCTACCAGCACATGAAGATGCACAAGAGGATTCTGGGACATCTCTCCTCTGTCTACTGTGTCACCTTCGACCGCACCGGGCGACGCATTTTCACGGGCTCAGATGACTGCCTGGTGACGATCTGGGGCACAGATGACAGGCGCCATGCTCTGTTGTCTGCTCCAGCACCAGCCATAGGGCCGCAGGAAACACCTGAAGGAGGTCCTCCCGCTGCTGACATGGAGGAGCCGGGGGCGCAGAGAACAGAGGAGTACGAAGGAGTGACAGAGCAGGAGGAGATCGATGAAGACCTTGATCTCCGGCTGGAGGACCTGTTCCACGCAAACGACGATGGAGGACCCAGCACACCAGGCTCCCCGGCTCGGTTCCAGCCGCTCCAACACACTGCTGCCAGCTACTCTTCAGGCGAGTCGACAATCACCCAACGTCGTGGGACAGCAGCCTGTGCTCCGGGCGGGCAGTCCAACGCCCCTGACCCAGAAGGAGACGAAGCCGACGCCGCTGAGTCCCATCTCCCGTACACCACCAGACGGGGCCGGCCAGTCCGGAGGCCCGCCTGGCTCCTAGACTAACTTTGACGGACGTGACTAGTTGACTTGGGGGTTACTAGGCTAGTCACAAGAGTCCAGTATGGATAGCGACCACCCACATTTGTTTGACGCCCTTTGTTCCGGGCCTAGTTCATTTCGCGGGTGTTCTGTCCCGTTTATCGTGTTAGATTAATCAGACTGATCTTTGTAGTCTGTTGTTCATTTATGTTGAAGGGACTCAACAGTGCTGGAGGGGGGCAGTGTAGTGGGAAATGCCTGGGGATGTACTTGGACTGTTGCACTGGGCACGTGCAGCTAGAGGACCAATCACAGGTTAGCTCACGCTGTCACAGACGCAACTATATTAGACAACGCGGGGGAGACAAAGGCCAGAACTGTTTAGCAACCATATCGTAGACTGTCACCTTAGCGTGGGATAGAGCAGGGAAACCTAGCGTATCCTGGGCTAGACAGCAGATACGGTGGCTAGCAGTGGTAGTGTTAGCAGCAGACTGCCTCGGTACCTGTAGCTAGCTGACTACCCCCGTGAGCTTCCCCAGAGAGACTGAGAGAGACATTCACCCGGTCACGCCGGAGCCAGAGTACGGAGAGAGAGAGAGACACGCACCCCGGAGAGCAGCCATCCATCTCCCGCCCCGCCTAGAGCTCAGCCGCCCTGTTCCATCACCAGCCCTGGTCCCAAGGTGAGCTTGCTAACCCATTAGCACACGGCTAACTAGCTAACTAGCAGGCCAGCCCTAGCATTGGCGCAGCTATCTAGCTAACGGTGGTGAAGCCCGGTTTGTCGCACCTAAAAGTCCCCGCCTCCATCCATAGTTATCCGGGCTATAGAAAAACCGCGACAGTATTTTAACACCGGCTCTTTGATCAGGTTGGCCTTTAACACCTCCCACTCATTTGCATGTTCGTACTCCCACTGCCATTCATTTTGCTTTTCCAGTAGACTACGGAGGGCCTTTGTGTTAGCAGACATATTTGGTATGAACTTCCCCATGTAGTTGACTAGCCCTAACGCTCTTTGCAGGTCTGTTTTGTCTTTTGGCGTGGGCATCTCTACTATCGCCCTTATCTTTTCTGGATCAGGCTGTATCCCTTCTGCGGACACCTTTTCACCTAGGTAAGTAACCTCTGTCATCCCAAACTCACATTTCGACTTGTTTAGTTTAAGCCCTGATCTACGTGCTTGTTCTAGCACCACGTGTAATCTCTCGTCGTGTTCTTTTGTTTTGCCCCAGACCACTATGTCATCAATAAACACACCCACACCTTCCATACCATCAAACAGCTGCTGCACTGTTTTGTGGAACACCTCTGTAGCTGAGCATATCCCAAACGGTAAGCGAAGAAAGCAGTGCCTTCCAAAAGGCGTGTTAAAGGTAAAGAGTTTGGAGCTGTCTTCGTCTAGAACATGGGTCTCAAACTCGCGGCCCGCGGGACGTTATTTTGTGGCCCCCTACTTGACATCAAAGTCTAGTGTTAGTGCGGCCCGCGCTTGCCCTGGGCTTTTATTTTTCACTTATGAGCTACCATAGTGCAGGCTCATGACAGTGACGACTCGGATTTCAGACTTCCAGTTGAAATGTCCAACTCGGAGCTCAGAAAGTCCGACTTCCGAGCACAACTTGAACGCACCATAATGGGCAGCGCGAATTAGCAACGGTTGAAACTTGGTTGAAACTTGATTCCGGAGCGACACCAAGTGGAAGGGAAATATATCCTGTCAGCAAGCCCCAGTTATGTCTTTCTCAAAGCCGTGAAGAGAAAAGTTGGTGACGAGCACAGACAATTTCAGGAAAAGTGGGAGACGGCATATTTTTTTTGTTGAGCACAGAGTCAGCCCGACGTGTCTTACATGCACCGAGAAAGTTATGGTGCACAAGGAATACAACATCAGACGTCATTACTCGACTAGACATGCTGATGAGTATACAAAATACCAGGGAGACGAGAGAGAGAAACGGGTCGCCAATCTTAAAACATGTTTACTGAAGCGACAAGATTTCTTCAAGAAAGCTAGCAAAGATAATGATGCAGCAGTCGAAGCTAGCTACGTGGGGAACGCCATTCAAAGAAGGGGAGTTTGTTAAAAAGTGCATGTTACAGGCTGCAAGTATAGTCTGTCCGGAAAAGAAGGGTCAGTTTAGCAACATCAGCCTTTAATCCAACACAGTGGCAGAGCGCATTTCTGACCTGTCAGGTAACACATATGATCAACTGCGTGAGAAAGCCAAACGTTTCTGTGCATACTCAGTCGCTCAGTCCCGCTGGGACTGAGCGACTGAGTATGCACAGAAACTTAACGTCGCTCAGTCCCAGCGGGACTGAGCGACTAAGCTCATTGACCTGCAGTGCAGGTCAATGAGCTTATTTGATAGCTTGTTTGTTTTTGTTGTTTTGTTTTTTTTTAGCTTATTAGTATTCCATCTTGTCATAACAGAACCTGGTGTCCCCTTTTTGTCTCACACTGTTCGTTTTTGTTCCTGCACTTGTACTGTTACCTGTCTTGTTTTGATCACCTGTATATATAAATAAAAAAATAAAAAAAGATTGATAACATTGGATCGGTTGTACTTTTTTTTTTGGAATACTTGCGGCCCAGCCTCATCCAAACTCTACCTCCAGCGGCCCCCAGGTAAGTTGAGTTTGAGACCCCTGGTCTAGAATGATCTGGTAGAACCCTGATGATGCGTCTAACTTGGAGAAGAAGCGCGCGCCTGCCATAGCACTAGTGATGTCTGAGTTAGTTGGTAGTTTGTAGTGTTCTCTTTTGATCCACTTGTTCAGGTCTTTTGGGTCTATACAGAGCCTTAAGTCACCATTCTTTTTCTCAACTATTACCAGAGAACTGACCCACTCAGTTGGTTCCTCTTTTTTACTCACTATGCCCTTTTCTATAAGGGTTCTGCTTTCAGCCTAGCTTTAAGGGTCACCGGCACCTTCCTTGCCGCATGGACGACCGGTTCTGCATTTGCTTTTAACTGGATTCTGTACTGCCCAGGTAGGCATCCTATACCCCTGAATACGTCCCTGTATTGCTCTCTTATCTCCCCTGTGTCAGCTACAGTCTCATGCTGTTTGTCAGCTGCACCACTAGATGTCACTACAGACCTGTCAATTACATGCACTCTTTTGATAAGACCCAATCTCTCACAGGATTTCAGACCTAATATGGGCTGTCTATCGCCCTCAACCAACACAAACATAGCTTTAACGGAGCGCCCATCCCTTGACAGTGTGACTCTACATACCCCTTTTGTAGGAATCGGTTCATCATTGTACGTTCTCAGATTTACCTTTTTCACATGCACTTTTGGCTTCTTGTACAGTTTATTAAAGTCTTTCATCGTCAGTATGTTCACCTGAGCCCCTGTGTCCAATTTTAGAGGAATTGTCGTTCCGTTGATTTCCAGATTGGCTACCCACTCATCCTTTTTGTCCTCCTCGCTCTCCACAGTTCCCACAAACAACTTTTCGTCGTCCTCTTCTGTGTCGGTCGTGTCGGTGTCGCTGCCTTGCACCACCTGTACCGTCTTCTTTGACAGGCAGCACCGGGCGTAGTGATTCTTCTTTCCGCATTTGCGACAGTCCACACCGTAAGCGGGGCAGTTATTCGGAGCGTGTTTGCCCCCGCATCTGTCACAGTCCGTGTCCTTTGTCGACTTGGGCGCGCGGGACTTTCCTTTGCTGTTTCTCTTGCTAGCGGCCCTCTCATGTACCGCATCCACCGCTGCTGCTTCTGCAGCTTCGGGCTCGAATGATTTGAGCTGCATCTTGGTGCTCTCTGACGCCTGGCAGATCTGTCCTGCCTTCTCCAGGCTCAGATCGGACTCTTTGAGTAGTTGCATTCTCACTTTCTTGTCGAAAACACCGATAACTATCTGATCCCTTATTAGCGAGTCACACAATGTGCCAAAGTTGCACGACTGGCTTTTCAAACGCAAGTCCGTGACAAACTGTTCAATGGGTTCTGACTCAGCTTATACTCTGTTGCGAAAAACATACCGTTCATATGTCTCGTTATTTTTTGGCGTGCAATATTCTTCAAACTTTGCTAGCACTGCATCGTACTTTTGGTCGTCGCCCTCCTCAGGAAACTGAAACGTGTTGAAAACGTCCCTCGCGGCTCTGCCTGCCACGGTGAGAAGCAATGCTAGCTTCCGACGTTCGTGTCTCGCATCTTCCAGACCGATTGCACACACGTACAACTCAAAACTTTGCTTAAAAGCTTTCCAATTCTCGTGGACATTTCCACTTAACTTCAACTCCTCTGGTGATCGAATGTTGTTCATCTTTGTAGGCTAGTTTGACCTCACTCTGGTACCATGTATCATTGAGCACACACACACTTGGTCGCCATTTCTATAACTGAACTCTATTTGCAGGTCTCTGCACATACATACAGGCAGTAGATGTATAGCGCCCCTACAGGCCACTATCGGTACAGGTCCGACCCGTTAGTCAAGGACCAACGTGTCTACTTACCCATGCACGTTACACTACCCCCCTCCTTCGGGAAGCGCGTCCCCGCACTTCAGCATATCAGCTCCCTCACGCCTCTGGGCGCACGCGCGTCCTATGACCTCACGGTCTCACCATCCCACTTCTGACACCAATGTAGCGAATTCGGGGGGCAGTCCGGGAACCGTCACAGCCGGGACGCGAACCCGTATCCCCCACTCCGCAAGCGACAACGTTAACCAGTCGACTAAAGGGTCCGACCCGTTAGTCAAGGACCAACGTGTCTACTTATCCATGCACGTTACACTACCCCTCTCCTTCGGGAAGCGCGTCCCCGCACTTCAGCATATCAGCTCCCTCACGCCTCTGGGCGCACGCGCTTCCGATGACCTCACGGTCTCACCATTCCACTTCTGACACCAATGTAGCGAATTCGGGAGGCAACCACAGGAACTGCCAGTGGCCGGGAAGCGAACCCGTATCGCCCGCACCGCGGGAGACATCGCTAACCGCTCGACTAAAGGGTCACTGATTAACGTTGTCCCTTGTGGAGTGGGAGATACGGGTTCGCGTCCCGGCTGTGACGGTTCCCGGACTGCCCCCCGAATTCGCTACAGTACTTTTTTTTTTATTATCTGGCCGATAAAACATACCGATAACGATAATATGAAAAATGACGACTATCTAAGCCGATAATCGGCCATACTGATAATCGGTCATCCGTATTTTTAACTAGTAAGAAATTAAAATGATTGTCTTTTAGGCGTGTTTGTCATGATAACATCAGTTCAAGTCAGACATTTAATGGCTTCACGTGTGATGTACATGACCTCTTAACAACATAGTTGATATTGATAAAAGGAGCTAATGTATGTTTAATTTTTTTCTTTGCTTTGAAATTGATACATTCTGTTCACGTTCACTGTTTCTCATTAAAAGATAATGAACTAAAAGTAAATATAAACTAGAGTCAAATTTGATATCAAGGACGTTTTTTAAAAAAAAAAAAGGATAAGAGTGAACACTGATTCTAGACAGCAAGAGTATTAAGATTAAAACAAAGCACACGAGAAAAAAAAAACCCCACACTGGCTAAAAAGTATAGCCAAAGAAAAAAGGTCATCTTTACCAGATTTCGTCTTGGTGCACAAAGTTGACGGGTGTAGATGCTGGCGTTGGGGTTGCCATCTGCCCTCAAGCATGTGTCATGTGTGTAGTGTTTTGTATGTGTGTGTGACTCCTCTCTTTCTGCCCCCGGATAATGTTTCACCTGCGTGTAAGTCACACTGACAGATCTGTTTACCGTCGCCATGGAGACTTGGAGTATTCCCTGACACCTCTCTCTACCGCTCTCTCTCTCTGTCGCTGTGATGACAATGGGATGGGATCATTGAAGGGTCAGTGTGAGTTCAGGCATCTTTGGCTTGCTGGTGATAGCTGACTGATGATATGCTGCCATAGAGAGTCCTTTTTTCGCATTTCATGTCTGTTAATCTACTAGTGAGTCTTAAAAGTAATTTTTGTGTTCAAATATTGAATATGCTAATGGGAATATGAGGTTTTTTTGGAGGGGGGCAATATACATTAATCAACATTTGAAACAAATGTAAATGCACTCGAGTTAGTTAAGGCTTGTTTCCATCGGCAGCCCCTTTACCTGATGTTGTTAGGCATTCTAGATAATAAAACAGTACAAAAAATAAACATACAACATAGTTAATACACAAGAAAAACAAGAGCAAGTTTTGCTTGTTACGTACATATGTAACAAGCAAAACTTTGTGTTTTGTGTTTATTTTCTCCTTTATTTTTCTTGTCTTATGAAAACTCCAAGCCATGTCACATGAGTGTATGTTCTTAGTCTGCTAATGATAGTGTTTGTGTATACTTGCATGTATCATGAATGTTCTTGATGTTTGTGTGTGTGTGTGTGTGTGTGTATGTATGTGTGTTGTGACTTTGACTGATTGATTGTACTGCTGTAACATGGGTGTTTATGGGATGCATTGTTGGTGGGTGCTGTGCTGAACTGTGTCTCCGTCTTTTGCTATATCTGGAATTATTGATAGATACATACAAATTGTGCATGCTGCATTGCTTTAATTGTTTCCTGTAGTATTCTGCCTGGAGAATGCCACTTTTCAAGCCCCTTGAGGGTTTTTAGGCAATTCTCCTTCACATTCTGTTTCCAATTATATATTGTATCTTTCTTTTCCATGTGTGAATAAAGAAAGGAACAAAGAAACAAACGTAGACACAAGAGCCAAGAATTTTCAAACGTCTTAAGAGTTTTTAGAAAATTCTTGCCTCTTGAAGTGAATTGTTGAAGTGGCAATGGCAATCTCAATCAAAAATATCTTAGAGTAAGACAGGGCATTCTTACTTAAGACTTAAGAATCAGGACAATTTGTGGAACAAGAAATTTTTAGCGAAGTGATGTTTTACTTGTTTGGAGTGATGTTGCAGAGGCATATAAAACTAGAATGAATTACTCCTTCCATCATCTGTTTTTATAGTTTATTTACAGTTTAACACAATTAACAATCTGTCTTCCAATACAGTTATAAAAAACTATGGTTCTGTGGTCTTTCAAAAGAAATTCGAACAAACTTTTTACGATTTTATCTTTCTAAGATAAAACACAGGAATATGGAATACATTGATTTATGTCCTCCTGCTTAATAAGTAACAGCAGTGGAGATAATTGCTCCTCACTCCATCGAACAGATCGCATCCATTTTAAATGAGCAAACACCCAGCCACAAAATATCTGGATTTAATCAAAAGACCAAAATGATACCCTCAATGAAGAAGAAACAGTTTAAAACAAAGCAGTGATTCATATAAAATCATGTTCAGATCCTGTAAGAATTGAGGGAAAGAAATCTGAAGAACATGTACAGTCAGATCAAGCGGTGAGGCAACTCCTTAACCTCAACTAGTAAATTTTTATCAATGCAAAATTCAGAGGTTCGAAAAAAATAAACAAAATATTGCCACGGGCCTCAAGCAAGAACATCTTAACATGCTCTTCAATTTGTACAAACAAGAATTACATAGAAAAATCAACATCGGATGCATGAGACGTTCTTAACCACCCAAAATTTGTTCTTACAGGTGCACTGAATGTTGAATGCCTTTGTTGATGTCTAAATTTTCTTTGGAAGAATCTGAAACAGATGATCAGGTGCTACCTCTACATTGAGACATGACATTTATTTTGACAGCCCTACACCCTCCTCCTCTGTTTGCTTAATTATGCGATGCCTCCCCCATGTTGAAAGGCATCCCAAACCACTAGGAGTGGAGGGGAAGTGCCCAATCAAACCCTCCATCAGTGAGTCTTTATTGATGCAAACTATCGAAACACAAATTGGGACACTGAGGAATGGAGTGCAGGGTGCATGGCTCCATTTTTCTTATGCAATTTACAGGATATATGTAAATATATCAAATAGAAAAAATGAGCAACCGATTTAATAAGACTTGGGTTATTTTGTGGTCATGTATTCTGACTTCAGTGGCTGTCTGTGTGTACTCTGCATGTTCTCCCTGTGCTCAGGCCGGTTATCTCTCGACTAGGGGCCTTCCTGTGTGGAGCTTGCATGTTCTTCCTGTGCTCACATGGGTTTCCTCCAACATCAAAATGAACCCCAATAAAAAAAAAAAAAAAACATACAAAACACTCTCCTCTCCTGTCCCTGACCATGACATGGATGCCCACCAGGAACTGATCCCCGGGTGCTGAAGGAAAGGACTGCCCACTGCTCCTGGCTGCCCCTGAAGGAAGGACAGCAGGATGAGAAAAATGCAGAAGCAACATTTCTTCAGCCACCACTCCCTGCACGCGTGTGTGTGTTTGTGTGTGTAGCTGCAAGACGAAAAAAGTCTCTCTTAATCATTTTATTATGTACAAAAGCAGGACTCTGAGTCCATTTGTAAATCCTGTAAAGTTTGCTTATATCATCACACTTAATCAGCTTTGGCCAAGACCAAATCATTGTTCACTACCACATTTGTCATTACTGGGCGTGAAATTAAATGAAGCTTGCAGTCGGTCATAATACATGGTTATCAGGGTTGGGGTGTTACTGACAGGACACACCTGTCCTTCCATGATCCCCTTTCCTTGTGTTTGCTCCCCATTATTTTACCCCCCCCCCTTTTTCTTCCCAATTGTATCCGGCCAATTACCGCACTCTTCCGAGCCATCCAGGTCTCTGCTCCACTCTCTCTGCCGATCCGGGGAGGTGCTGCAGACTACCACATGCATCCTCCGATACATGTGGAGTCACCAGCTGCTTCTTTTTACCTGAAAGTGAGGAGTTTCACCAGGGGGATGTAGCGCATGGGAGGATCACGCTATCCCCCCCGCCCCCCGAACAGGCACTAGTGCAGCGACCAGGACACATACCCACATCCGGCTTTCCACCCGCAGACACGGCCAATTGTATATGTAGGGACGGCCAACCGAGCCGGAGGTAACACAGGGACTCGATTCGACAATTCCCGTGTTGGTAGGCAACGGAACAGACCGCCACGCTACCCGGACGCCCCTGATTCCCATTCTTATTTACTGGACATGCCTTGGTTTTAATTGTCGGAGTACAACTTCTACATTCAAATAACTGATCTTTTTCCCAATATGTACACACAGAATTGCATACTAAGGGGGAAAAAAGTCTAATTTTCTTACAATTTACAATTTCATTTAGCAGGTGCATTAATCCAACGTGACGTACATCTGAGAGTTATTACAACACAAGCAAGGATCTAGTCAGGAGGCAATAAAAAAAATAGGTTCAAGTCCGATAGGACATAGGTGTCAACAGGCAGTGCACAAAGGCGATGCATAGGGTGCATAGAAGTGATTTTTTTTCTTATACCATCAGGTGTGGAGGTGTTTGAGAAAGAGCCGGATCTTTAGCTTCTTCTTAAAGATGGAGAAGGACTCGGTGGATCGAATTGCATTTGGTAACTTGTACCACCACCAGGGAACTACACAAGAGAAGAGTCTAGCTAGTGACTTGGGGCCCCGTTGTGGCGGAAGTGCCCGGCGCCTTTCACTGGCAGAGTGTAGTGAGCGGGACTGAGTGTAGACCTGAATGAGGGAGTTCAGGTAGGCAGGAGCCATTTTAGTTGCTGTTCTGTAAGCGAGCATCAAGGTTTTAAATTTGATGCGGGCAGCTACTGGGAGCCAGTGGAGGGATATGAACAGCAGAGTGACATATGCTGTTTTGGGTTGGTTGAAGACCAGATGTGCCACTGCATTCTGGATCATTTGCAGAGGTTTGAAAGTGCATGCAGGGAGACCAGCCAGTAAGGAGTTGCAGTAGTCAGTGATATAACAACAGCCTGTACCAGGAGTTGTGCTGCATACTCAAACAGGTAGGGTCTAATTTCCCTGATGTTGTACAGGGCAAGTCAGCACATTCTTACATTGCATGTCGCTGCCTTTCATAGGCACTCAAAAACCAAAAGACTGAGCACTAATGCAGTGGAGCGAGCTATTCACCAGGACCTAGGGCAGTTTTTGCACCCTGCATCTGGTGGATCCAGTGGCATAGGAGTCAGATAGTCACAAGTTGTTTTCATCCATCTCCCGTTACCTTAACTGAAACTTCCAAATGTCTCTTGATTAGGAATGACACACTATGGTGAAGTGTTAGTGGGTAGGGAGTGGTTTGGGAGAGGCAGTCTGGGATCCAGTACAATAAGATGATTCGAGTCCCTAAGCCTATGTTTGGTTGCACCGGTACCCTTCTGGCAATGCGGGAACCAAGATTTAGATTAAAGAAAGAAGAAAAAAGGGTCATTAATCAAGTTGGCAATATCAAATATTAGCAGTCATCAAGTCAAGTATGATAGAAGTATGACAGGCAATTATTACAATGATTATCATAATGATGATTATTACTATTATCTGGGCAGCACTTATCAAAGCAGCGTGTCCAAGTGCTTTGCAGATTATAAAACCCAGACACAAAGTAAAGAAGAAATAAAACACAAACACAATAGTTATGAAACAGACTACATTGCAAAAAAAATTGTGTAAACTAAGCCAATGGATCCCTTCCAAGACATTTCCGTTTGTAGTAAACATGTCCGGCAGACAGAGATGTGGCCTCCAGCAGCAGTTTGCAGCCACCCGAGAGTCACGTTCAGCCCGAGGAACGACAGGATCTATTGCAAAATGAAAGAGAGCAGTAAAAACCGAGTGCTGGGACGACCAGTGTACCAAAATACTTGAAATAATTGTAAGACCAATTAGTTTCCTTTAAATGGAGTACTTCATGACCTGTACTGCATGGTGGGTTGGTTTCTGTCTGAAAAATTTACCAAGCACTGTTCTGCTGATGAAATTATCGATGATCGACTATTGCAAACTGTTATCTTTTCTCGCATGTCTTTTCTCTCTCTGAATTATGTCTTTTCCTGTCTCTTCTCCCATGTATGAGAATGGTGTGATGTGAGTCTCCCCTGTGTATATGTGTAGTCTGTCCTCCTCCCAGGTCTCCTCTTTGGCCTTCCTCTTTTCCTCTTTCCTGGCAGCTCCATATTCAGCATCCTTCTCCCAATATATCCAGCATCTCTCCTCCACACATGTCCAAGCCATCTCAATCTTGGGGCCTGTTATTTTAGCATCCCTTGAAAATATAACATATGTAAAGTGATTCAAAACACAAATTAGCCTTATGAGCACACACGCGTACACACACACACACACACACACACACACACACACACACACACACACACACACACAAACACACCATCGGCGGTCACTCTGGGTCGAGTATGACTGTCCTCCCTCTGGGTCCCTCTGGGTCCTCAGGTGGGTGTAGAGGCCGATCCTGGAGCTGCATAATGGGAGGGCGCCTGCACGTGACAGCTTTTTACATGGAGTGACTGATGTGCCTGCAGCCACCACATAGTCCTTGTCAGGGGGTGGCCAGAGTCCAATGGCATGGAGAACCAAGATGATTGGGGACCACCCCCTGCTGCAGCCTTCATCCGCCTTCATTGTCGTTGGGACCTGAAGACATCTTCTGCCAATTCTGCCGTTGAGGTCTGGATCGTGCTAAGTCTGGAACCTCCTCCTTGACCTATCCGCCTTGGGTGACCCTACCAGGAGCCAAGCTCCGGACAGCATAGCTCTTGGGATCGTTGGTCCACGCAAGCTTCTCCAAAGACTGGTAATTTACTAAGCTTTCTCCGCTAAGTGTAGTGATATAATGCCATGTACAGTGCATCCGGAAAGTATTCACACCCCTTCACTTTCCCCACATTTTGTTATGTTACAGCCTTATTCCAAAATGGATTAAATTCCTTTTTTTCTCATCAATCTACATACAATACCCCATAATGACAAAGCAAAAAAGGTTTTGTAGAAATTTTTGCAAATTTATTAAAAATAAAAAACTGAAATATTGAATGTACATAAGTATTCACACCCTTTGCTATGACACTCAAAATTGAGCTCAGGTTCATCCTGTTTCCACTGATCATCCTTGAGATGTTTCTACATCTTGATTGGAGTCCACCTCTAGTAAATTCAATTGATTGGACGTGATTTGGAAAGGCACACACCTGTCTATATAAGGTCCCACTGTTGACAGTGCATGTCAGAGCAGAAACCAAGCCATGAAGTCAAAGGAATTGTTTGTGGACCTCTGAGACAGGATTGTATCGAGGCACAGATCTGGGGAAGGGTACAAAAAAATTTCTACAGTTTTGAAGGTCCCGAAGAGCACAGTGGTTTCCATCATTCGTAAATGGAAGAAGTTTGGATCCACCAGGACTCTTCCTAGAGCTGGCCGCCCAGCCAAACTGAGCAATTGGGGGAGAAGGGCCTTGGTCAGGGAGGTGACCAAGAACCTGATGGTCACTCTGACAGAGCTCCAGCATTCCTCTGTGGAGATGGGAGAACCTTCCAGAAGGACAACCATCTCTGCAGCACTCCACCAATCAGGCCTTTATGGAAGAGTGGCCAGACGGAAACCTCTGCTCAGTAAAAGGCACATGACAGCCTGCTTGGAGTTTGCCAGAAAGCACCTAAAGGACTCTCAGACCATGAGAAACAAGATTCTCTGGTCTGATGAAACCAAGATTGAACTCTTTGGCCTGAATGCCAAACGTCACGTCTTGAGGAAACCAGGCACCTCTCATCACCTTGCTAATACCATCCCTACAGTGAAGTATGTGTGGGGTACTTGGGATTTAGTAGCCCCCCATCTATTTTTTATTTTATATACTTACCTTCATTGACCACTCACTACTAGTAAAGAGGGAATTGTCTGCTGTGTTGTTGTGATAGCCGGTTCTCGCCACAGGAGGGCACTGCAGGTTAATTGCTTCTAGCCTGTGTGACGTAGTGCTGGCTCTCGCGGTGCACTCTGGGACATTCAGGTAGAGTCGTCAGATGAGTGTTGCCGTTCGTATAGTGAGCCATGCTCTGAAAACGTGTCCTCTGTAATGTCTATTTGACAGGTAAGCAGACTAGTTAGACATATGGAATTAGGATGGTGATTAAATATGATGCGTAGGTGGGATATGGATGCCTATTAGAAATACCCACGAAGGGACTTTCATATTTATTTTGATAACGTCATATCACTGGCTAACGTTAGCTAGATTGCTAGCGAGTTGCTAACGTTAGCATTGCCATAGCTCCCGCGGTCTGAACCCATTGTTCTGTAGCTTGGCTTTGACATTGTCTGTATGTGTGATTAGTCTCCCTTTACTATGTTTAGTGTCTCCACACTGTGTAAATATGAAGGTAGGCCTATGTGTGTTGCTATTTTGATCCCCCCATGTTCCGTAACGTTATATACTGTTTAGCTTTGCTAGCGGTAGGCTAGACTAATGTGAATTTATGGAAGAATATATTTGGTGCTCTTATTGTGTATAAATTGGAGATGAGTGTTGCCGTTCGTATAGTGAGCCATGCTCTGAAAACGTATCCTCTGTAATGTCTATTTGACAGATGGAGTAAAACAACAAAAACACCAGCCCTTGTAAGTGTCATTCTTATCAAGTGTGCTACAAATATTGGTGCCGAAACCCGGGATCAGCGCCATTGCCACCATTGTCAGGAGAAGAAGTGGGGAGCGGAGTGAGAACACGTGACCAACAATGGAACTGGAGCTTGAGCAACTGCAAGACAGGCTGAGTGAGACCCTCCTGCAGTTAGGGCTGGACCAGTTAGAACAGGTGTGTGTTATTGCTAAAGTCCCCACTGAAAACCAGACAAAGAGGCATGCGCTGATCAGACTTATTAGTGAGACTGTGGATGAAGCAATTGAGAAGGAGGATGAAGAGGTAGCACGTCAGTTTCTGTCCAGACTAGTGGACCTCTCTAGTGAAATGAAGCAGAGAGGGGCGGAGTCACATACTGGTGCAGGTGCAGACAGTACTAACAAGGATGCTGCTGAATTGGCAAGCTTACATGAACAATATCAGGCCTTACAGTCCAGCTTTACTGCATCCACAAAAGCGCTTGAGGAAGAGATATCACGCCTCAGTGAGAAACTAAGTCTTAAAGAACCCAGTAGACCTAGTCAACCTTCAAACCCAATCCTGTCAGTAATCCAACCCCCTGAAGTGACCATACGCAGAGACTTTAAGATAAATGGCCAAATAGGAGAACGGGGGCAGATAGACAAGTTGTCTTATATAAATCTTACGCATCAGATTGATATGGGGGTGAGAAAAGGCCACAGCGAGTTGGAGATAATAGAGGCTGTAATCCGAGCCATCAGCCCTGGGCTGACTCTCCGTGACTTGTTAGAGATCAAAACCGAACTCACCCTCCCTCAGCTGAGGACCATTCTGAAAGGCCATTTCAAAGAGGATAGCTCTGTGGACCTATATCACCGACTAATCAACATCACACAGGACAGTCAGGAGTCACCACAGAACTTCCTGTTCCGAGCCATAGCATGTAAAGAGAGACTCTTAGCAGCAGCGAGAGAGCCTGGCTCTGATGAACAATACAGCCCTGAACTGATACAGAAGAAGTTCCTAAGAGCTGTGGGAATTGGGCTAGTGAGTGACCAGGTAAAATATCAGCTCAAGAGCTATCTCGATGATCAAGCAACTACTGATGATGTTCTCATTGTTAAGATGATAGAGGCCGCAAGTTTCGAGTCAGAGAGACAGCGGAAATTCAAGAAGAGCTCCCACAGTAAGGAAACCAGAGTGCGGGAAGTGCGAGCTGAGGCACATCAGTATCTAGGAGCGGAAGCTGCAGTGGTCGGGGGTCAGGAGTCGTCGCCATCAACATCCGCGAGTGTGAAAGCCCTTAAGACACAGGCAGGGAACCAAAAGGAGTCTGCGTTCTACGAGATAATCCAACAGCTGAAAGGAGAAATGGAACAGATGAGAAAAGCCATGAACCACTCCTCTGGCCAAAGACCTTCTCGTCAGCAGCAGCCTGTGAGGAAGCGCGGATGCAAAGCCTGTCAAGACAGTGAAAGGGGTGACCAGTGCAACCACTGTTTCAAATGCGGACAGAGTGGCCATCTTTCAAGAGGGTGTAGAGCTCAGAGGCCTGAAAAATCGGAGCAGGTAGACACATCTAGCTGTACTGTCACCAGCAAGCTCATCGACGACAGTATTCAGCTACTAGAAGCCAGAGTGTCTGCCCGACAGCGAGACGAGGCAGGGCGGGAACAGCAAGCACCCACAGTGAGTCATATCTCCTCAAAACGCCAGTCAAAGCTGCTGAACCTAATTGGAAAGAAATACATGATAAACTGTTACATTGATGGTGTAGCCACACAGGCATTGTGGGATACCGGGTCGCAGGTCTGCCTAATCAGTGAAGAATGGAGGAGAAAACATCTCCCACACACCAAGGTGAGAAGCACAGAAGAGATCCTTGGCCCTGGCACCCTGACTGGTAAAGCAGCAAACCAGACAACCATTCCTTTCTCTGGATGGGTGGAAGTGACTGTCCAGTTAGCACCGAATAGCACCACTCAGACCCCACCAATGGAACTCACTGTGCCAATACTAGTAACCACACACCAGGGCACCGCAGAAGAACCGATCATCGGTTACAATGTAATTGAACACCTGTTAGAGTCTGGAGCTGGACAGCCATCAAGTGTAATCACAAAGGCACTAAGCATTGCGTTCGCGGTTGACTACAAGAAGGCTGAAGTCCTCGTGAAGCTGATAAAGAGCCGAGATGATATGGAAGGTGAGGGGATGGTTAAAGTGGGCCGAGAAAGCATGACTATTCCGGCGGGCCAGACAAAGATTGTTAAGTGTGGTGTTAGAGCAGGGCCCCTCCAAGCAGACCAGAACGTCCTCTTTGAGCCTAATGTGAACCCAAAGTGGCCAGAGGGCCTGAAGGTGGATGAAAACATTGTATGTTTACAGAAGGGAACCTGGTCACACATCGCTGTCCCAGTGACTAACGTCACAGCTCATGACATCACACTGCCGCCACGGACTCCCCTGGGGCAGACCCAAAGAACTAGAGCCATCTACCCTGCCGCCGTGAAGCCGTTGGATGTGGATGGGACTAGTACAGTGAACCCAGTCATCCCAGGGACCTCCACAACAGGTACAGAACGAAGACCTGTGATTAGAGACACAACAAAGCTGAAAGGGCCAGGTGATGTCAAGACGGAACACCAGGAGGAAGATCTATGGGACCCGCCTGTCCCTCTGAACCACCTGACACCTGAACAACAACTGCAGGTGAGAGAGCTACTGCGGGAGGAGAGTAGTGTGTTCGCACGCGATGACCATGATGTGGGGACTATTCCATCACTCCAGCTCAAGATCCGCCTGAGTGACACCACACCGGTGAAGCGGACATACAGATCAGTCCCAAAGCCTCTTCATAAAGAAGTGAAGGAATATCTCGAGGATTTACTGAACAGAGGCTGGATAACTAAGTCAAAATCACCCTACTCAAGCCCAATCGTGTGTGTGCGGAAAAAGGATGGGAGCCTCCGCCTCTGCTGTGACTACCGTGAGTTGAACAAGAGGTCCATCCCAGACCGCCATCCAATACCACGCATCCAGGATATGCTCGACAGCCTGAAGGGGAGTGCCTGGTTTTCTGTCTTGGATCAGGGGAAGGCATATCACCAGGGGTTTCTTGAGGAGTCCAGCCGCCCACTGACTGCATTCATCACCCCGTGGGGATTATATGAATGGGTGAGAATTCCCTTCGGACTGTCCTCAGCACCAGCAGAGTTCCAGAGGTCCATGGAGGAATGTTTGATTGGGCTGAGGGACGACATTTGTCAGCCGTATTTAGATGACAACCTGGTCCACTCAACCACATTCGACGAACACCTCCAGCACCTGAGAAGAGTACTGCACCGCTACAGAAGCCATGGAATCAAGCTGACGGCAAGAAAATGTGAACTCTTCAAAAACCAAGTAAGGTTCCTGGGAAGGCTTGTGACCAAGGATGGATACACAATGGACCCCGCTGATGTGGCCCCGGTCCAGGCACTGAAGGAGAGAGAACCTACGACCATCGGAGAGCTCAGGAAGATGCTGGGATTCATCTCGTATTACCGGCCCTACATACCTAACTTCTCCCGAATCGCAAGGCCTCTCTATGACCTCCTCACCCCAGAGAAGACAGCAGCGGGGAAGCTCAAACAAAAGAGAAAGGACAAGGGGAGGAAGGGCTCCCGAGACCATCTGCCCTCCTCTCACCCAGTTAAGTGGACAGCTGAACACCAACAGGTCCTCTGTCAGTTGATTGAATTCCTCATCCAGCCACCAGTGTTGGGCTACCCAGACTTTGAACAGCCCTTTATCCTTCACTGCGACGCGTCACGAGAGGGCCTCGGGGCAGTATTGTATCAAAGACAGTCACAGGGTGGGCTGGCAGTCATCGCGTACGGGTCTAGGACACTGACAACTCCTGAGAAGAACTACCATCTCCACTCAGGGAAGTTGGAGTTCCTCGCGATGAAATGGGCCATATGTGAGAGATTTAGAGATTACCTCTACCACACTCCATCATTCACTGTCTACACAGACAATAATCCCCTCACCTATGTGCTCACGACAGGCAAACTGAATGCAACCACCCACAGGTGGGTAGCATAGTTAGCCGATTTCCAGTTCTCTATCAAGTACCGGCCTGGACGAGCCAATGGGGACGCAGATGGCCTCTCGCGCATGCCAATGGAGCAGTACATGCAGACCTGTTCACAAGAAGTACACCCCGAGGTCATGAACAGTGTGACCCAGGCGCTGTCAGTACAGCTGGAGAGAGCTGAGCCTTGGATGTGTCCGGTAACCATAGCCACAGCACTAGCCGAGTTTGAGAGGGAACATACATCACCTGTGGCAGAGATACCCAGTCAGACGGTGAGAGACGCCCAGAGGGAGGATGCTGTCATTGGTGAGGTGCTGAAGTACATAACCTCCAATCAGTGGCCTCGGGGAAAAACACAGTGTGCGAGCAGGGGTGTTGCGACACTCATGAGAGAGAAGCATCGGCTGTGCCTTGATGATGATGGCATCCTGCGCCGGAAAACAGCTACCCGAACTCAGCTAGTCCTGCCGAAAAAGTTCCATGAGCTGGTGTATAAAGAACTGCACAGAGACCTGGGCCATCTAGGCGTGGAGAGGGTGTTGCACCTGTTGAGGGACCGTTTCTATTGGCCTCACATGCAGAAAGATGTGGAACATTACATCACACAGGTGTGTAGCTGCCTGAAGACCAAGCGCCCCAACAAACCAACCAGAGCCCCTCTCACCAACATCGTGACCACACACCCATTTGAGATGGTCTCCATTGACTTCTTACACTTAGAGAAGTGTAAGGGAGGGTACGAGTATATACTGGTGGTTATGGACCACTTCACCCGTTTTGTTCAAGCCTATGCATGCAGAAACAAAGCTGCCAAGACCGCTGCAGAGAAGGTATTCGGGGACTTTGTGCTGAGATTTGGTTTCCCGGCGACGCTGCACCATGACCAAGGGAAGGAGTTTGACAATAAGCTCTTCGCCAAGCTGCAGGAGTACAGTGGAGTCAGGGGTTCTCACACAACACCGTATCACCCGCAAGGAAATGGTCAGGTCGAGCGTTTCAACAGAACAGTTCTGGCGATGCTGAGAAACCTGCCAGCGGTTGCGAAAACGGATTGGAAAGCGTCACTCCCAAAGGTGATACATGCATACAACTGCACCCGAAATGAAGCGACCGGATTTGCACCTTACTATCTGTTGTTCGGCAGAAATCCAAGACTTCCCATTGACCTGATGTTTGGCCTTAGAGCAAAGGACCAGGCACTATCCCATCAAGAATATGCAGAGAAGTGGAAGGCCCGCATGAATGACGCCTATCGCCTAGCATCAGAGACAGCATGGATGGAGGGGGCCAGAAACAAAACACTATACGACAAAAAGGCCCACGGGACAGAGCTGTATCCCGGATGCAGAGTTCTCATCCGCAACCTGAACGAGAAAAGAGGACCGGGGAAATTAAGACCATTCTGGGAGGACCAGGTGCATGTAGTAACACAGAGGAAGCACGCTGACAGCCCTGTGTATGAGCTGAAGCCGGAGAATGGAAAAGGACGAACCAGAATCATGCATAGGAACCTTCTTCTGCCATACGACTTCCTGCCGGTGGAACCAAGAGAAGAGGACTTACCTGTGAAACCTAGACGGGAGAGAAAGAAGACAGACAGACAAATGCAGTGGAACCAGGAACAGGACAGTGACTCAGATGATGAGGATAACTGGAGATGCATCGTGGGACGACCAACAGTCAGAGCCAGTGAGCGGATCCAGAGTCAGCTGAGCCCAGACGCCTTGGAGTTCTATCCGGAGGAAAGAGACGGTCAAGATGAAGAGGATTTTGCGGAGCAGCCTGCAACAATAGAGGACAATGGGACAGTGTCAGAGAATGGCGAGACATCTGGAGCTGAAGAAGAGGATGAGCCCGATGACGACAAGAGCCCGGAAGATGCCTTGCAGCCTCCACCAGAAGATGCCTTGCAGCCTCCTCCAGGGGAAGCTGTGCAGCCTGCCAGAGAAAAAGCATATCCTTTGAGAAATAGAAAACCTACACCAGTGTTTACTTATCACAGACTAGGGCAGCCTAGTGTGTCTGGTAGATAAGCAAATCAGACAAGTCAGTATAAATAAATAAATGAAAAAAAAAAAAAAACCAAAAAAAAAAACCCCAAAAACTTTTGACATGTTACAATTGTTATAGCTATGTGATTTTAGTTGTCCTGTGATCACCAGACATAGAGTTACTGTAGCATTGGTGTTTTAGAACACACCTGTTACCACCAGGGATATTACTATTACAAAGTTATTTGCTTTTAGTCAGATACTATAGCTCCCCGGCCTCAAGACGGACGAAGCAGTGGATTCAAGTGCACATTATTTACTGCAAACATATACCATTAATAGGAGATGTGTGTTATATGTTATGACTGATTACAGTACAGTATCCAGATTGACTCCTGCTTAGTAATAACCTATCTTTTCAATGAAAAGTTATGCAATGTGGACTGGTAGATTTGTTATGTCGGGACGCCATTATCTTTTTGAGGGGAGAGTGTGGGGTACTTGGGATTTAGTAGCCCCCCATCTATTTTTTATTTTATATACTTACCTTCATTGACCACTCACTACTAGTAAATTGTCTGCTGTGTTGTTGTGATAGCCGGTTCTCGCCACAGGAGGGCACTGCAGGTTAATTGCTTCTAGCCTGTGTGACGTAGTGCTGGCTCTCGCGGTGCACTCTGGGACATTCGGGTAGAGTCGTCAGATGAGTGTTGCCGTTCGTATAGTGAGCCATGCTCTGAAAACGTGTCTTCTGTAATGTCTATTTGACAGGTAAGCAGACTAGTTAGACATATGGAATTAGGATGGTGATTAAATATGATGCGTAGGTGGGATATGGATGCCTATTAGAAATACCCACGAAGGGACTTTCATATTTATTTTGATAACGTCATATCACTGGCTAACGTTAGCTAGATTGCTAGCGAGTTGCTAACGTTAGCATAGCCATAGCTCCCGCGGTCTGAACCCATTGTTCTGTAGCTTGGCTTTGACATTGTCTGTATGTGTGATTAGTCTCCCTTTACTATGTTTAGTGTCTCCACACTGTGTAAATATGAAGGTAGGCCTATGTGTGTTGCTATTTTGATCCCCCCATGTTCCGTAACGTTATATACTGTTTAGCTTTGCTAGCGGTAGGCTAGACTAATGTGAATTTATGGAAGAATATATTTGGTGCTCTTATTGTGTATAAATTGGAGATGAGTGTTGCCGTTCGTATAGTGAGCCATGCTCTGAAAACGTGTCCTCTGTAATGTCTATTTGACAGATGGAGTAAAACAACAAAAACACCAGCCCTTGTAAGTGTCATTCTTATCAAGTGTGCTACATATGGTGGTGGCAGCATCATGCTGTGGGGATGTTTTTCAGCGGCAGGAACTGGGAGACTAGTCAGGATCGAGGGAAAGATGAATGGAGCAAAGTACAGAGAGATCCTTGATGAAAACCTGCTCCAGAGCGCTCAGGACCTCAGACTGGGGCGAAGGTTTACCTTTCAACACGACAACGACCCTAAGCACACAGCCAAGACAACGAAGGAGTGGCTTCAGGACAAGTCTGTGAATGTCCTTGAGTGGCCCAGCCAGAGCCCAGACTTGAACCCCATTGAACATCTCTGGAAAGACCTGAAAATAGCTGTGCAGCGACGCTCCCCATCTAACCTTACAGAGCTCGAGAGGATCTGCAGAGAAGAATGGGAGAAATACCCCAAATATAGGTGTGCCAAGCTTGTAGCTTCATACCCAAGAAGAGTTGAGACTGTAATCGCTGCCAAGGGTGCCTCAACCAAGTACTGAGTAAAGGGTGTGAATACTTATGTACATGCAATATTTCTGTTTTTTATTTTTAATAAATTTGCAAAAATTTCTACAAAACCATTTTTGCTTTGTCATTATGGGGTATTGTATGTAGATTCATGAGAAAAAAAAGGGAATTTAATCCATTTTGGAATAAGGCTGTAACATAACAAAATGTGGGGAAAGTGAAGGGGTGTGAATACTTTCCGAATGCACTGTATATCCACTGGAACTACACTAGGTGTTATGTACTACCCGGACTGTTATTATGGTTACACCACTACCATGTATGGTTATTACGTCTGCCTACTGAGCCACGATTAAACCTGAGTTCTATAACCCGGTGTGGTCATTGATCCTCGACCAACACTACCTCAAGTATTACTTCATGGTGACAGCGGTAAAGTACTCTCTATGAAGAATGAAGATAGACTGATAAAATTGTCCATGGATAATTTCTGTCATCATTCAGGCAAGAGTGCGCAGGAGCTGAGCTAGCCGCAAAGCTAACTAGCTAGCTAGCAACAGGAGACGTCATGGCATCGCATCTACCGACGATGAATTGGTCAGACCCGAACCTGGGTGAGGCAATTTCACTGTATAAACAGAAAATGACCCTGTATTTAGAAGATGAAGAAATAAATGGCGCAGCTAAACAAGCTAGGAAAATATGTCATGGAATCGGAGATGAAGGATTAAAAAGACTGAACGCCAGTGGTCTCACCGATGATGAAAAGAAAAAGCCTGCCAAACTATGGGACTTCTTTGAAAAACAGCTAAAGTTGAACGTAAATTTCAGAATCCATAGACTGCAACTGATGCAACACAGACAGAAACCAGATGAGAATATTGATGATTTTGTGACCAGAGCAAGAACACTAGCACAGAAATGTCAGTTTTCAGACGAAGAGCTTAATGAGCGTATGATTGAGCTTATTATTGCGAGCACTCCCCATGATGCCCTGAGGAATGATCTATACAGCAAACCAAAAGGATATTCCTTAGCAGAGGTTCTGGCCGAGGGACGAAAATATGAAGCCCTGACAGCAGGCAACGAACAGTTAGACAAACTTAGCCTGTCACACAATGAGAGAATCCACGCTGTGAACAGGGACCGCATATGTCGTAACTGTGGGAGAAGCCACAAACCACGTCGATGTCCTGCATATGATGATGAATGCAATGCGTGTGGTGCAAAAGGTCACTGGGAGCGGTGCTGCAGGAAGGCCAAACGAGAGCGCCAGGAACACTCCAGCCAGAGCAGGAGTGGGGGAAGTAAGTCCCACACACCACAAGACAAACAGCACAAGTGCAAAACCTATAAAGACAAAAAGAAACAGAGCAGGACTCGCATACATGCTGTAGAGAGTAGCAGTGAAACAGACAGTGAGAACGAAAGTACTTACCAGAAACAGTTCCACTCCATAACTATCAGTGAAAAGTGCATGCATAGCATAGACAGCAAGCCGGCCAGAGAGGAGGCATACACAGTCCTGAAGGTGACACCACCTGACCTACCTGGTCGTGAATACACACTACGTCTGAAGATAGACACAGGTGCATCAGGCAACACACTCCCATTGCGTACCTTCAAGCAGATGTACGGTGAAAATGCATGCACCCAGAAACGACTGAAAAAACCAACAGGAGGCTATCTGCATACAGTGGTCACGCCATCCCCTGCCTTGGCACCATTGACATTCCATGCCAGTACAAAGAATCCAAATGGATCAATGCAAAGTTCTATGTTGTAGACGTACCAGGGCCAGCCATAGTTGGGCTGCCAACATGTGAACTGTTAAACCTAGTGACTGTCAATGTAGATGCAGTGACCGAGAAAGGAAATGCAAACCAGAAAAAAGTCAACACAAGACAGACAAAACCCAAAATGACCATATCTAACAGTGCAGACCTAAAGAGAGCATACCCAGACCAGTTTGACAAAATTGGCAACTTCAGTGGAAAGGCCAAGCTCTTCCTGAAAAAGGATGCTGAACCATTCATAGACCCACCACGTAAGTGCAGCATTCACATCAAAGACAAACTGAAAGATGAACTGAATAACCTAGTCGAACAAGATGTGTTAAGAAAAGTAGAACAGCACACAGACTGGTGCTCGAGTCTGGCATACAGCACAAAGAAAGACGGTTCCTTTCGTATATGCTTAGACCCCCAAAAGCTTAATGCCAGCCTTAGGAGATGCCCACACAAGATTCCTACTGTGGAGGAACTGAACCCGAAGTTTGCAAATGCAAAAATATTCAGCAAACTTGATGCAAAAGCTGGATATTGGTCAATACACCTAGAGGAAGAGTCACAACTGCTAACCACATTCCGAACTCCATTTGGTAGATACTGCTGGAAACGTTTGCCATTTGGTCTCAGTGTCTCTCAAGATCTCTTCCAGGCAAAGATGGACCAAATCCTGGAGGGGCTCGACGGTGTCGTCAGCATAGCCGATGATATCGCAGTCTACAGAGCAAGCGAAGAGGAGCATGACAGGAACCTGACCAACCTGATGGAGAGAGCAGCCAAGACAGGTATTGTGTTCAACAGTGACAAGTGCACAATCAAACAGACAAGCATCTCATTCTTTGGCAACCTGTACACAGACAAAGGTATCAAACCTGACCCAGCCAAAATCAGGGACATCCAGAAAATGCCGACACCCCAGAACAAAGATGAACTGAGCAGATTCTTGGGGATGCTGACCTACCTGTCACCCTACATCCCAAAGTTCGCAGACAAAGCACACACACTGAGGGTGCTGCTGAAAAGTGACGTGCCTTGGACATGGGACACTGACCACCAAAAGAGCTTTGAGGACCTGAAATCCGTTATCAACGAACATGACTGCCTGAAGTACTATGATCCAAGCACACCTCTGACACTTGAGGTCGATGCATCACAGAAAGGACTGGGTATGGCATTAGTGCAGAACAAAAGACCCGTAGCTCTTGGCTCAAAGACATTGGACGACTGCCAAACCAGGTACAGCAACATAGAGCGAGAAATGCTGGCCATAGTCTATGGAATGCAGCGATACCATACCTACCTGTATGGGAAGTCATTTATTGTAGTTACAGACCACAAACCCCTCGTTACCATATGCGCAAAGCCACTGCATGCCGCCCCGCCACGGCTTCAGCGAATGCTGATAAAAACACAAGGATACAACTACGAGGTCACGTATTGACCAGGAAACCAGATGGTCCTGGCAGACACACTCAGCCGACTACCCAACCCTGAGAACAACAGCAACATCGAGCTGGACGAGCGCATTGACGGAATAGAGGCAGAAGTCGAGGATCCAGAGATGCTCACTGTTGCAATGATAAACTTCTCTCCTGAGAAACAGGACGCACTCCGCACGGAAACCACCAGTGACCCCAGACTCAGTGCACTGAAAGAGCTGATCCACCAGGGATGGCAAGACAACATCAAAGCTCTACCAAGACAACTACGTGAGTACTGGTCATTCAGAGATGAGCTCGCAGTTGAAGCAGGAGTCACATTCAAAGGCAGACAGGTGCTCATCCCAGACTCCATGACTGATTCTATACTCGAACAGCTGCATGTAGGACACCAGGGCATCGAAAAGACACGGCAACTGGCGAGAGAAAGTGTCTACTGGATCAGAATGAACGATGACATCGAAAGAGTCTGCAGGTCATGTAGCGTATGCGTGGAACATCAGGATGCAAATCCAAAGCAACCTCTCAACCCACACAACACACCGTCAAAACCATGGCAATCCCTAGCTTCTGATCTATTCGAGATCGATGGACATCAGTATTTACTGATTGTGGACAGATATTCTAAGTTCCCTCTAGTGGATGAAATGCCCATGCCTGTGTCCAGCCGGGCAGTTGCACAAAAAATGGAAATGTACATGTCTCTTTTTGGAAGGCCTGACGAGATACTTACAGATAATGGACCCCAGTACACAGGGCACACGTTCCAGAAATTCACAGCTGACTGGGGAATCAGGCACGTGACAAGCTCACCCCACTATCCAAAAAGGAATGGCTTCATTGAGAGGCATGTGCGACACATCAAATCCATTGTGAAGAAAACCATGAGACAAGGAGGTAACGTACAAGTGGCCTTACTACAGGTCAGAGCAAAACCCATTTACAGCAAACTACCATCACCAGCAGAACTGATCTTCGGAAGGCCAGTCACCACCCTGCTGCCAAGTCGAGGGGACCCAGGCAAGGAGGAAAACTGACTCCACCTGGAGCAGAGAACAGCAAACATGAAGGAACATCATGACCGCAGCAGCAGCAGAGAACTACCTCCACTCGGTCCTGGACAGCACGTATCTGTCCTAAACAAGGAAAAAAGGGACTTGGTATCCAGCCACCGTCGTACAAAAGTGCGATGAGCCAAGGAGCTACATTGTGCAAACATCAGATGGGAACAAACTCAGATGTGGCAGGAGCCACCTGCGGGAAATTCACCACCCCCATGCACTGAGGAGCGCAAGAACCCGCTTCACAGAACCTCAACGGGACACTCATGCAGCTGGAACTTCTTCCAGCCAAACCTGTGAAACACACAAGAGAGTACGCACAAGATATGGAAGAGCTGTTTCCAAACCAGCTCGCTACAAGGACTATGAGTAGAGACAATCACACTCAAAAGGAGGGCTCTGTTTATGTTTATTGTTTTTTGAGATGGACAATTCTGAGTGTGTTGTCTAAAAAAATAAAATAAAAAAAAGAGAAGGCAACCTCTGTGTAATGACTGTACAATGCTGATCAATGATTGTACCACATTGGAATTGTGTGATATGTTGGTTTATATAACCGAATGTTCTAGAGTATTTTGATACTGTAAAAATTGAAAACTAAACAGGGGGGATGTAGTGATATAATGCCATGTATATCCACTGGAACTACACTAGGTGTTATGTACTACCCGGACTGTTATTATGGTTACACCACTACCATGTATGGTTATTACGTCTGCCTACTGAGCCGCGATTAAACCTGAGTTCTATAACCCGGTGTGGTCATTGATCCTCGACCAATACTACCTCAAGTATTACTTCACTAAGCAACAACTCCTCCTTTGAATACCATGCAATCATGGTTACTGCTCCTATTAAGCTATTTGTGGTTGTCATATACCACCCACCAGGGTATCAACTGGGGAACTTTGTAGTCAAACTAGACATGTTACTCTCAGCCATTCCTGGTGATGACACACCACTGATTGTCAAGGGAGACATGAATATCCTTACTCACAAAACCCAAGCGACTGACTTCCTGTCTCTTCTGTCCTCTTTTGACCTCAGACAGTCCCCCCCCCCCACAAACACACACACACACAAAGCAGGCAATGCTCTTGATCTGTCAAAAAAGGTTGAATCAGTTCATCTTGATACAGCGTTTATTGACAGATACGTTTCATCACTCGACTAAGGGACATCTTCAGTCTAAACTGACTGCAGGTATCCTCACCGTTATAAACAATACAGTACAATACAGTGCCAATGACCAGTTTCATATGCAAATATGGGTGTGACCTTCAACTAGAGTTTGAAAGGCGATGTGTACTATTTACAAAGGATTAGGGATTGTTGCAATCACAGCATTGTAAGACGGCAATAGATGTATAACAACCAAAACCAATGACCAGTTTAATGTGCAAATATAGGTATGACCATTAACTAGAGTTTCGATGGCCATTTGTACTATTCAGAGGATTGGGGAACAGTTGCAATCACAGCATTGTAAGATGGCGAGATATGTATTCTTAGCCCCCCCCCAGCCCCCCCCCTTGGTTCAGGGATGGCTGTTCCCTCTTAATTTAGATGGCCTCATTGACTCCCCGTTCAAACCATCGTTCCTCCCTATCAAGGATGTGCACATCCTTATCCCTGAAAGAGTGGCCACTGGCCTGTAGATGGTGTAGACTGCGGAGTCCGGGCCTGACATGTTAGCTCCCTTGTGTTGTGCCGTCATTTTGGCCAGCGTCTGTTTAGTTTCCCAATGTACAAGTCACTGCAATCTTCCTGGCAGTTAACAGCGTACACTATATATTGCTCTGTTTGTGCCAGGGGACCCAATCCTCGGGGTGGACCATCCTCTGGCGCAGTGTGTTTTGGGGTTGTCACTCCACTGTTCATATCCCCCCACTGGCTCCCAGTAGCTGCCCGCATCAAATTCAAAACCTTGATGCTTGCTTTCTATCAAGGTAAAATTATTTTAATTTGCCCTTCCGCAAATACTTTTTCAGTACCTGGTTGTAGCTAACGTTATTTGACTGCTGGACAACAGGACTTCCCTGCTCTCACAAGCGCATAGGTTTGCAGATGGTTGGGAAGTACTGTGTCAACCTCAGAAATTGGTTCCAAATCATACTGAATTTTTCTGCTTATCAAAACATCCATTCATCCATCCGTTATCCGAACCGCTTATCCTGCTCTCAGGGTCGCGGAGATGCTAGAGCCTATTCCAGCAGTCATTGGATGGCAGGTGGGGAGACACCCTGGACAGGCTGCTAGGCCATCACAGGGCCCGCCCACACACACACACACACACACACATTCATATGTAGGGACAATTTAGTACAGCCGATTCAACTGACCTACATGTCTTTGGATGGTGGGAGGAAACCAGAGCCCCCCGAGGAAACCCACACAGACACGGGGAGAACATGCAAACTCCACACAGAGGACAACCCGTGACCACCCCCAAGGTTGGACTACCCCGGGGGCTTGAACCCAGGACCTTCTTGCTGTGAGGCGACCGCGCTAATCACTGCGCCACCGTGCCGCCCTGCTATTCAAAACACATTCTGAATAATAATGAAATAAAGATGCATGTGACTTTACCGTGAGCTTTCCACTTTCGAGAAGGGGCTGTATCATGTTTTTCTAAAAATGTATCAAGGGATTATTTACTCAAATGACTCCCTGAAGGGAAAGGATTGCTTGTTCTGCTGATAACCCTGAGAATCAATCGGATCTGCCAGCACGACCGCGACAGTTTCACAGGACTGCGTCCGCTTGTCGCTCCACCTGACAGATTGCCTGCACCTCTCTGCCTGCCCGTTTGCCTCACTGAAAATGAATTAATTTGGTGCGTCAATTGCTTCCCATCTGAAAAGACCATTAAAGTGCAAAACAACAAGAAGAAGCGGTTACAATACACTGCACGGGAAGTGCATTGCTGCCTCCCACCAGTTAAAAACAACAACGCATTTGGTCTTCCATTGGGCATTAATGGAGTCGTTGTCCTTAAGCAGGTCCTGCCCATCCTTTCATCGTAAGGGGTTTAAGCTGCGGTTGCTTGGACCATAGACAGCATTAGTAACACTGAAAAAGCCTCTGGTATCAGCCGAGTGTGACAGTCGCTGGATTTCCAGAGCCTTTTCTGTCCACCAAGAGTTCTTAAGCTCCCTCGCTAGTCTCTGGATGTCTGCCCTGGCTCTGGGGTGAGCCACTCTATTAGCCTCGCAGGTTACATAACTTTGCCAGGCATGAAAGGTTTTCTTTTCTGGGTTGATGTTGATGAAGGGAATGGTGGTGATAAGGAGGTGATGGATAGGTATGGTGTCAAGGACAGGAATGTGGAAGGACAGATGGTGGTGGATTTTGCAAAAAGGATGGAAATGGTTGTGGTGAATATATATTTCAAGAAGAAAGAGAAACACAGGGTGATGTATAAGAGTGGAGGAAGGTGCACACAGGTGGACTATATCTTATGCAGGAGGTGGAACCTGAAAGAGATTAGATACTGCAGGGTGGTGACAGGGGAGAAAGTAGCTAGTCAGCATCAGATGGTGATCTGTAGGATAACTTTGAAGAGGAAGAGAGTGAAGGTAGATCCAAGGATCAAATGGTGGAAGTTGAAGAAGGAGGACTGTTGTGTGGGGTTCAGGGAGGCGTTAAGACAGGCACTGGGTGGTAGTGAAGAGTTGCCGGATGGCTGGGCAACTACTGCAGCAATGGTGAGGGAGACAGCTAGGAAGGTACTTGGTGTGTCATCAGGACAGAGGAAGGAAGACAAGGAGATCTGGTGGTGGAATGAGGAAGTACAGCAAAGTATACAGAAGAAGATGTTGGCAAAGTGGGATAGTCAGAGAGATGAAGAAAGTAAACAGGAGTACAGAGATATGGCATAAAGCGAAGAGAGAGGTGGCGAAGGCAAGAGAAAAGGCATATGGCGAGTTGTATGAGAGGTTAGACACTAAGGAAGGAGAAAAGAACTTGTACTGATTGGGTAGACAGAGGGAGCGAGCTGGGAAGGATGTGCAGCAGGTTTGGGTGATGAAGAATAGAGACAGAAATGTGCTGACAAGCAAGGAGAGTGTGTTGAGAACGTGGAAGGGGTACTTTGAGGGGCTGATGAAAGAAGAAAATGAGAGAGAGAGAAGGTTGGGTGACGTGGGGATAGTGAATCAGGAAGTGTGGTGGATTAGCAAGGAGGAAGTGAGGGCAGCTATGAAAAGGATGAAGACTGGAAAGGTGATTGGTCCAGATGGCATACCTGAGGAGGTATGGAGATGTTTGGGAGAGATGGAAGTGGGGCTTTAACTAGATTGTTTAACACAATCTTGGTAAGTGAGAGGATGCCTAAGGAGTAGAGAAGTATACTGGTACCGATTTTCAAGAATAAGGATGATGTGCAGAGCTGTAGCAACTACAGAGGTATAAAATTGATCAACCACAGCATAAAGATGAAAGCACCCGTATGTATTGTTTATAAGGGTGGAGATAGCTGCAGTCAGTAGAGACTGAAAAGCTCACTTGGATGTATGATGAAACGTTTCTCCCAATAAACGTTGTGTCCAGGTGAACTGATTCAACTTTCTGGTAAATGCAGGTGAAAGTGTTTAGACAACTGTATCAAAATCTTACAGGAATAATACAGAATTTTAAAGTTAATGCACAAACCACTAATGACTGTCGATTGGCAGATTGCATTTTCACTTTCATTCATCCTTTACTTCAGTAGAGAACCATGGGGTCTGGCTGGCAGTGGGCCTTCAACGGCACAATGATATTGTAATCAGCCACATTTTTGGGGTATTCTTTAATATGCGAACAGCTCCGAGGCACAGCTCTAACACGCGCGCGCGCGCACACACACACACAGTGCACCCATTGCAACACCACAGGTGAAAAACTCCGACACACACAGCTCACCTACACACACACACGCACGTACGCACGCACGCACGCACACACACACACACACACACACACACACACACACACACACACACACACACACACACACACCGCCAGTAACTCAGTGCCTCAAGATCCACCAAAGTCAAATCCATTGGATATCAAATAGCCTTTATCCATCCATCCATCCATCCATCCATCATCTGAACCACCTATCCTGCTCTCAGGGACGCTGGAGCAGTCATTGGGCGGCAGGCAGGGAGACACCCCGGACAGGCTGCCAGGCCATCACAGGGCCCACACACACACACACACACACACACACACACACACACACACACACACACACACACATACCTAGGGACAATTTAGTATGGCTGATTCACCTGACTTACATGTCTTTGGACTGTGGGAGGAAACCGGAGCACCAGGAGGAAACCCACACAGACATGGGGAGAACATGCAAACTCTACACAGAGGACGACCCGGGACCACCCCCAAGGTTGGACTACCGCAAGGCTCGAACCCAGGACCTTCTTGCTGTGAGGCGACCGCGCTAACCACTGCACTGCCCCAAATAGCCTTTATCTCTCTCCATACTTGGAAAACAAGGAAAATGCACATGACATGGCCTCCGCTTCTGGCCTACAACATCACCATGGACAGTGCTAGCATGCAGCATCATAAAACCTCTACTTTACAGACCAGACCAAGTCAAAGCAATTCATGAGCAAAGAATAGAAATAACGATAAAACCAACCTTCACATGCAGAATATGCCATGAGTAAAGTCACAATACATTCATATGCAAAATGTGCCAAATCTTACGCCATAATATTGAATATAGTAGGCCTAACGTTACATTAGCAAAGTATGGTATTAACCAGTTATGAAGTGCCATCATAATATGTAAAATAAATACACCAGCTTTGATTTGGATTAAAATAAAATTAGGCAGCTTACCTTATTAGGCCACTTGAATATAAAGTCCATCCATTGGTCCTTCTTTGTGAAGTGGGCAATGGCAGCACCATGCAGTTTGTCCTTGGATTTAAGTTCCATCAGAAGGCCTTTTTCTATGGACGTCTTGAGAAGGGTAACGCTAACAAGCAAGCTGCAGCGTCACTCTCATCTCCTCCTGTAGCCATGCTTCGTCTTTAACTTCTTTCTCTAACTAAACTAAACTTCAGCGCACTCGTCTGATACACAGACTAACGTTAGTGATGTGCAGTTTGACTGGTTTACGTGAACCAGCAGATTTGGATCAGGTCAGTCACAAGTAATGACTCCTCAGCAACCGCACATCATTCTTTTATATGAGTGAGCCCTCGTCTGGATAGGTCTGAACTTCTAGAAGTCCTAGGGCGATATTTTTTGTCTCACTCACTACAACAGCAAAATATGATTGGCTGATTCACCTGTCACTTTCTAGATAAACACAAGCACAAGGACTTCTAGCATCTTAACCAATGAGGGAGCCAGCTAGCTAACCCTTACTTTGCCAAGAGACAACAACAATGAAATCTGATTGGGCAACTCAATTTTCATGGTTTCAGGACAGTAACCCTTTCATTACTGAAGCAAACTTGATAGAAACTAGGGCTAAAATTAGAATTAGAAGAGAGAATTATTATTAAATTAAAGATTTTAAATATAGCATTTAAAATACTGATATGTTGGGTTTTCTCTGAAGTCCTAGAAGTCCCTAAGGATTCCCCTCTGCTTTACTTAATGTTGGACATGTATAGGGTAAAATCACAGTCAATTTAAAATTGATATTTGAAAGTTTAAAATTAATGTCTGAACGTTTAAAAATATGATTTGAATGTCTGTAATAAATAAATAAACAAGCTCTATTTTGATGCCTTTTTATGCACTCTCAAAACCTGTTGTTTATTGTCCAGATTAGTTATGAATTGTGATGTTAAAATATTAGTAGTTGTTAGTAATTAGTATTAGTATTGAGTAGAAGCAGAATACTTCACAACTGCTATCATTAAACATTTACTGAAATGCTACAATACAGTAAGTAAAAAAAGAGGTTGCTCAGTTTGAATGTGAAAAAGGCAAAGTGCATGAAAGTGGGTGAATCAGATATTGCAATCTCCGTAGATGGACAAGATGTAGAACACCTAGAGAGCTTCAAATACTTGGGTTCAGTTAAGAAAAATGACGGTGATTGTACAGATGACAGAAAAATCAGAATTACCCCAGCAAAGAAAAGAATGATGGAGATGGTACAAATATGGAAAGATAGGGGAATAAGAAAAGAAGTGAAAGTCAGTATACTTAAAGCCCTCGTCTGGCCTGTGTTGTCATATGGAGCTGAAAGTTGGACATTGAAGAAAGCGATGGTAAACAGGATTGAGGCTGCAGAGATGTGGCTTTATCGTAGGATGCTTCAAATAAGTTGGGCAGAGAAACGAACAAATGCGAGTATCCTTAATGAATTAGGAACAAAAAGAGGACTAATGGTACATATAATGAAAAGAAAGCTATCATTCTTTGGGCATACCTGTCGTCCAGGTGGAAGTAAATTAATGAAGACAGCGATTTTGGGAACTACACCAGCAAAGCGCAAGAGAGGCCGACCAAAAAGGCAGTATCATGATGACATCACAGAATGGCTTAGTATGAAAATGTCAGAGGCAACACGATCAGCTCAGGACAGAGAGAACTGGGGGAGACTTGTTTGGCAAGCATGTCATCCTGATGGTGCTGGCAACCCTTGCTAACGAGGAGGCCTTGAAGAAGAACAGTATCAGACTAGAGAAAAAAGTTAAATGTATTTATGTTCACATTAGTTTATTGGAATATCAAATTTTCTTTCACACGCGCGCACACACATCTGCAGTATCTGCCGTTTCTGACCAGGAAAACAAAAAAGGCCTTTTAGTTTGTAGATTGTGAAATGAAAATGAAATCACTACTGGATGAAATCACTGCTGTCATTACTTTAATTTCATTTCTTTAATTTATGTTTCTGAAGACAACAGAACAATAAACTCATTTCTAATAGCCTACCATGTCAGTCCAGGCCTGCTAACATGGAGTGTAAGTGTTGAACACAGGCACTTCTTCAGCAGCTACCAGTAAGTACTGGCAAAATCACTCCACTGTCAACATAAAAAAATTTACACAACACTCGATACAGCAAACACTAAGGGATTTAGCACTAAAACAGCTTTAACATTTTTAAATAACCACTCGAATTCACCATGGCGGACTGCCATAACACCGTCGTGACATGCTGACTTTGCCCTGACCGCGTCGCTGTCGCGCCAGTAGAGAGGGTAAAGCGCGCCCTCTCGGGTGACGTTGCTGCAATGTATTTTACCCTTCCCGGAGTCGGTGAGCTCTGTGCTTCGTGTGCTTTGTTCCTTGTTCGTGTAAAGGATTACAAACGTAAAAAAAAAACTAGATATAACCAATACGAATTTCAAAAAAGAAACTTATACCCCCCCCCCGTTATTATTTTGTGAAAGTATTCGGATAAGTTGCTTGGATAATGGATGGATGAATATTTGTTTCAATCGGTTTGGGCAATACCCAAGAAAGGCCACATGGCGGTGCACTACGTCTCTGAGGCACTTTCGACTCCGGCGCCCGAGGCCCCGGCGGTAGACTAAAGCCTGCATCACTTAGGAACACAGTAAGTAGGCTGATGCTTCAGTTGTTTCAGCAACAGTCATCACCTACCTCCATGACACCCAGCGGGCCAACAGAGGAAATGAGGCATTTTTTGATTTTCCATCAGTTGTGGAACCAATAATTAGATTTAAGATATAAATGTTATAAATTTTCAATAGACAATTCAATAACTGGTTGTTTTAGCTGTTTTGTATAGCCTAAATTCAAATACCAAAACCTGGTCCTGGTCTCCTTGATGGTTTGCTGTGTGACAGATATTCGCTTTAAGAGAGAGAATCTTTAAGAGAGACCTTTAATCCAATCTGTTCATTAGCCAGCATGGGAAACCTTGCAAAAGGCTACAAGTGGTTGAATAAATTAATTAAAATGCTAGTATATTTTATATATAGTATACTTTATGCCTTCAACAGTTTTTTCTTTTCACGTAAAATGTGGCAGCTTTAAGTCCATGCAAGTTAAAGATGTTCACCAGTTGCATTAGTAAAAATATAAAAAGAAGATGTGAGAGGCTCTGTATTTCCAATTTATTTTTGTCAGGATCACTTGGACGGGTAAACCCCGTGTGGCAGGCGAGACTCTTTCTCCTGGCCCCCATTTTGATATTCTTCCTTTTGCAACATTTTGCCAGTCATGGATTAAGTAAATGTTAGATTACAATATAGAATGGAATGCAGCAATTCTTAAAATTTGCCATATTAACACAATAATTTTTCTATGGGTTTTATCTTTACTACCCAGTCATGTTTATTTGTACTGTAAGTGCTGAGGATCATTGCATAACTTTGGATCATGGCATTAAATTGAACCTTGATGCCTATGATGAGGGAGGTTTTTTTGTGTTTTTGTGTCATTGGTTGTCTTGTAATAAGCAGGTAGATAGGCCAAGACATTGTAATATCCGAAGCGTGTGTATCTTTCATCAAATCTGTTTCCAAAAGAATCAAATAATATAAGCACTGTGCAGAAGGCCCCAAGTCATATTCAGTCAACCCGTCAGAGCTATCAGCGAGTGGGTATTGTTTATTATTACTTGTAGAACATTTGTTACTAATGTGCATGTTTTTTTCTTGTTCCTTTAGACAGACCAGCACATGAGTCACTAGTGGATGGAGAAAAATCAAAGATATAATTAAATTGGACACTGTCTGACTTAAATAATTTCATTTGACAATGTTAACCCCTAATAAGTCTAAATTTGAATGGGTTCAAATTGGCAAGGGTGGGCAAGGGGCGCAAGCTTCAAAAGCTACAGGCTGGCTCTGTGAGAGAGTTTAAAATGTCTGTTGAAAAAAGCAGGGTCTACATATTTCCTCATGCAGAAGTAATGGAGGTATGGATTTTTTTACATTTCAAAGCACTGTCACTTTATTGTCTTACTGTATCTACAAGTGGATTGTAAAATCGTCATCTGTATCCACAGATCACATCAGCCACTGGAATGCCCCAAGCCCCATTATCCTCTCCTTCTACCAGTCAAACATTACAAATGTCTGATGAAAATGTAGTGCAGTGTAGCTAATGAAACTTCTCCTGGATTGCCACCTTGCCGTGGTGGAGAAGCTTGCGTGTAGCTTGGCCCTGGAACCAAGACGGATAGGGCAACAGGGAGGTTCTAGATGAAGCGTGATCCAACAAAGACCTCAACTGGCAGAAGATGTCTCCAGGTCACAACAGCAGTGAAGGCGGATGCAATAGAGGGTGGTCCCCAATCATCTTGGTTCTCCATGCCATTGGATTCTGGCCTCCCCCTGCCAAGGACTGTGTGGTGGCTGCAGGTGCATCAGCCTCTCCACATAAAAAGCTATCATGCACAGGCATCCTCCTGCAAGGGAATCAACCTATTACCTTGCTGGGTCAAAGCCATGTGGCGATCAGAAGGAGGTAACAGGGGCAGGACAGTGAAGTCTGGCATCCCCTAGCCAAAATCTGGCACACAAGTGGTGGGTCAGTTGCTAAGCCCTGAGACTGAGTCAGAGGGGCTTCTCAGCTGCTTCACCCACAACTGAGAAGCCTTATTTGGGATTCACTCTCCTCATCCCAGTTGGGGAGGGGGCTACAAAAAGGTGCCCTAAACATAGTCTGCCTCATACCTCCTGTTTTGACCACTGCATCCAGAGGGCTCACTCTCATGCGATCAGAAACACAAAACCATATATTTTGATGCCTGGAACATACAATATACAAACCTTCATAGACAATCAATCCAGCAATCGACCTGAACAGCATACTGCCATCATCACCTAAGAGCTGAGGAAATTCCGGATTGATA
This sequence comes from Lampris incognitus, assembly GCF_029633865.1. Lineage (NCBI taxonomy): Eukaryota > Metazoa > Chordata > Actinopteri > Lampriformes > Lampridae > Lampris > Lampris incognitus. The sequence goes on along the minus strand of NC_079212.1, from coordinate 101,289,588 downwards.
TTGCTGTACTCTCTGAAACCCGATTGGCCAACCAAAGGCAGCTGGAAGAGGAGAAGGGTGGTTACACTTTCTTCTGGGAAGGAAAAGCAGCTGATGAGCCAAGGATTCATGGTGTTGGCTTTACCATCAAAAACAGCCTCATTTGAGGCATCCGGGTAGCGTAGCGGTCTATTCCGTTGCTTACTAACACAGGGATCCCAGTTTGAATTTTCCTGTTGCCTCCGGCTTGGTCGGGCGTCCCTTCAGACACAATTTGCCGTGTCTGCGGGTGGGAAGCCGGATTGTGGGTATGTGTCCAGGTCTCTGCACTAGCGCCTCCTCTGGTCGGCCGGGGCGTCTGTTTGGGGGGGGGCTGGGGGGAATAGCGTGATCCTCCCATGCTCTACATCCCCCCAGCGTAACTCCTCGCTGCAACCTGGTATCACGCCTAAGCGTGTAATACATCCGCCAGTGAAGTGGCTCCACATGTATCGGAGGAAGTATGTGGTAGTCTGCAGCCCTCCTTGGATCGGCAGAGGGGGTGAAGCAGCAACCGGGAAGGCTCGGAAGAGCGGGGTAATTGGCCGGGTACAACTGGGGAGAAAAAGGGGGGAACCCCCCCCCCCCCCAAAAAAACTAGCCTCATTTGCCACCTTGCTGAGCTTCTTCTGGGCATCAATGAATGTCTGAAGACAATACGACTGGCGCTTGTAAATAATCAAAGAGTCACTGTAATCAGTGCATACACTCCAACACTTGACCCAGAAGATGAAGTAAAGGAGATCCTCTGCCGTCCTGGACAATGTCCTCACCAAAATCCCCAAGGAGGATAAGCTAATACTGCTTGAAAATTTCAATGGCAGAGTTGCAATTTGTGGAGACGCATAATTGGCAAGAAAGGAGTTGGAAACACAAGCTGCAATGGCATCCTGTTGCTAACAACTTGCTCAGAACACAGCCTAACCATCACCAAAACACTCTTCCACCAGAACAAATTTAAAACACCCTGGAGGCATCCTCATTCTAACATTTGCAACCTCACTGACTACATTATCATCCGTCAAAGAGACCGATGAGAGGTACTTAACACCAGAGTGATGATCAATGCAGATGACTGCTGGACTGACCACCACCTTATCTGCTTCATCCTGTCCATCCATCTTCACCGGAAAAGAAGGGTTCAGAAAAAGCAGAGCTGCCCAAAGCTCAACTTCGAATGACTGACTGATACTTCTTCTTGTCAACAGTTCCAGGCCATGCTCAGTACATCAATGCCCAAGCTGTAACCAGATGATATTGAAAGCCATTGGGATGCTCAGGGCTGTAAATCACTGGCAACTGTAAAACCACTCTTGGACATAAGATGAAAAACCACCAAGACTGGTTTCATGAGAATGACCTGGAAATCCAATGGTTAATCAACATCAAGAGGCAAGCCTTTACCATCTGGCAGAATGACATCAATTGCCAAAATAAACGAGCTGCCGATGCAAGAGCAAAGTCAGCCATCCAAAGCCGGGTCAGGGAATTAAAGAATCAGTTGTGAACGAACAAGACCCTTGAGATCCAACACCTTGCAGAGTCTGGGGATACCACAGGCTTTTTTGACACTACTAAAGCAATATACAGTCCCAGCCACCGCTGTCTAATCCCCCTTTACTCCAAAGATGGGCACACACTGCTAACAGACAATGAGTCTATCAGAGAGGTGGAAAGATCACTGCCAGAACCTTTTTTTTAAAGATTTATTTATTGACAACGCACCAGACAAATACATTGTCATTTTTGTTTTAAGTACAAAATACAACAAAAGAAAATAGAGAAAAAATACAGAGAAAATGGAAAGAACAAAACAAAATAAAATAAATACACCCTCCCACACAACCCATCTGAAGAATGGTACAATGCTCAACATCATTGACAACTTCAAGTCCTTTAAAGATATGTTAAGGGAAAAAAAAACAAAACAAAACACAACAGCAGTTCTAATAAGTGAATCAACTAAGTGGATTTATTGAAGGGAGAAAGTCCAAGAAGGAGCCCCAGATTTTATTAAATATTGCAGGTTTTCTCCTGACATTGTACAGAATCTTCTCTGGAGTGCAATATCATTCAGCCAGTGCTTTTGTGATGGTGAGTTTTCTGATTTTCAGTTTATAAGGATACATTTTTTCCCGTGCTGGCTGGCAAGTAATACGAAATACTTCTTATGGTGAGTTACTCTTAGCATGTCAATGTCACCCAATAACCAAATCCTGGGATCATAGAGTATGAAATACTCTATGATATCTGAAACAGTGGTTATAATGAACTTCCAAAACTCTTCCAGGTAAAGGCAACTCCAGAGCACATGGAGCAGATTAGCTTTAGTTATCTCACACCTCTGGCACATGGCGGATATATTCCCATCAATCCTGTGTAGTCTGTGTGGGGTGAGATATGTTCTGTGAAAAATATTACATTGCATTTGCCTATGTTTTGTAGAGACCAGAACTGTCTGAGATTTTTCCAAAATATTTTGCCAATCAGGGTCACCGTAGTTGCATTCTGGGTCTGTTTCCCATTTGCGTTTAATAGACAACCTATCATAGATTGATAGATTTCTATTTAGAATGTTGTTGAGGATATCGGCCCCTTAGCGGAGGAGACTGGTATGTTAAGCAAATGATCTTCTAGGGGTGATTCATTTGGAATAAATGGGAAATCTATAGAATTATGTTGGACCTAGTATCTGATTTGAAGGTATTTAAAGAGATTGTTTCTTGGAGAATTAAATTTGGAATATAACTGTCGGAATGTAGACATTATATTGCCACTATATAAGTCTCCAACAGTTTTGATCTCATTATTGACCCATTTCTTTAATGTTGTAAGATTTTAAATGTTGGGTTTATCCCATAAAGTGGTCTTTCTTAGTAATGAGATATCCCAAAATTGTGTGGGACTCCTGCCATGCCCCAAAGGTGTTCAAAATTATAGGGTTCTTTGTGATTGACGAGAGGCTTTTCTTTGTGTCCAAGAAAGGAATTATTTTTAAAGGAGTAGTATTCAGCTCATGTTGTTCTATAGATACCCATCTAACCTCATTACCCTCAGCGTGCAACCAAATCCATATTGGCTGGAACTGAGATGCCAGCTAGTAGCATCTGAAATCGGGAAGGTTTAAACCACCTTTAGTATAAGGGGCCTGGAGAGTAGAGAGTTTTACTCTAGGGATTTTATTTTACCATACACATTAGGTGATAGCTTTGCTAAGTTTGTTGAAAAAGCTCTTGAGGACTCTCCAGAGGGATACAAATAAAAAGGTAGGTAAGCTTTGGTAATACATTCATTTTAATTATGTTCACTCTACCAATTAGGGACAGTGGCAAGCTGGTCCATCCCTGAGTGTCTGTCTTAATTTTCTCCAAGAGATTCAAATATGTTAGAGGTTTGTAGAACGAACCCAATAGCGACAACACAAGACAAAGTAAAGCACCAACCTGGCAGGACTCGTAGAGGAGAGCCGGCCGGGCCTGGACAGAAGGGGGAGGCACTTCAGGCGGAACTTGAGAATAGCTTCTTAAAAATGGGAAAACGTAAACTGCCCCCTTAATCCGAAAAGGAAAAAACGTAAACTGCTCCTTTAAAGTCCGAAAGGGAAAAAACGTAAACTGCTCCATTAAAGTCCGAAAGGGAAAAAAACACAAACTGCTCCTTTAAAGTCCGAAAGGGGAAAAAACACAAACTGCTCCTTTAAGGTAGAAGTCCAACCGAGTAATAAGATCCACAGTGAGAGAGGAGAAATTAGAATATCAAAAACTTGATCTCAACTAGAAAATCACGATGGGAAAATCCAATGGGGAAAACACAAAGAGAGTTCTTCTCCGAACAAGCTCTCAAGGAGAACTGACACAAGGGAATAATCAAACAAGCAAAAACACGGAGAATACTACAATCTGTACTCCACCGGGAGACACAGAAATGTCACAAAACTCGAGACGAAGAATTTACTCACGGGACTGTTCAGGACGAACTAGCGACGAGTTCTGGAAAGCAAACAAACTTATACTAGAGTGGTTAACGAGTAGATAGGCTGCAGGTGTTTCAGACGCGCCCTTCCCCCGCTCTCATTGCTGGTTGCCAGGTTGGTCAACAGACCGAGCCCTAACAGTACCCCCCCCTCTACGGGAGCCACCAGGCGACCTGCCAGGTTTGTCAGGGTGACGGCGATAGAACTCAGCGAGCAGACCAGGGTCCATGATGAGCTGGCGGGATACCCAGCTTCGTTCCTCCAGCCCATAGCCCTCCCAGTCAACCAAATACTGGAACCCCCGTCCCCTGCGTCGGACGTCCATCAGCCGACGGACCTTCCACTGTGGATGCCCATCCACAATCTCAGGGGGAGGCGGAGCTGGGGCCGGAGGCATAAGGGGGCTCTCGGAGACAGGCTTTACTCGGGACACATGAAAAACCGGATGGATCTTCATGGAGGCCGGGAGCTTAAGACGCACAACTGCAGGACTGGGTACTTCCTGGATCTCGAAGGGTCCAACGAACCGGGGATTCAGCTTCTTGGCAGAGGACTGAAGGGGGAGATCCTTGGTGGACAGCCAGACTGTCTGTCCGGGTTGGTAAGCTGGTGCTGTGGATCGGCGACGGTTAGCTCCTCGTCTGGCACGTTCCGTAGCACGGAGCAGCGCAGCCCTGGTGATCTCCCAGACACGACGACAGCGGTCCAGATGAGTCTGCACGGAGGGAACCTCCACTTCGGACTCCTGTGCAGAGAAGACGGGCGGCTGGTAACCCAGGGATGCCTCAAAGGGCGAGAGGCCGGTGGCGGAGCTGACCAGGGAGTTGACCGCATACTCGACCCAGGGGAGAAACTGACTCCAGGAGGTTGGCTTCTTGGCAGCGACGCAACGGAGAGCAGATTCCACACTCTGGTTCATCCTCTCAGTCTGTCCGTTAGTCTGCGGATGATATCCCGACGAAAGGCTGACCGAGGCGCCCAACCCCTTGCAGAAAGCACGCCACACACGGGAAACAAACTGGGGCCCTCTGTCTGACACAATGTCCTTGGGAAGTCCATGCAAACGGAAGACGTGGCTCATCAGGAGGTCAGCGGTTTCAGAAGCAGAAGGAAGCTTAGGCAAAGCCACCAGGTGAACACCCTTGCTGAAGCGATCCACCACCGTCAGGATCACTGTGTTGCCCTGAGACGGAGGAAGTCCAGAGACAAAATCCAACGCCACATGGGACCAGGGCCGACTGGGAATAGGAAGGGGCTGCAGCAGACCAGCCGGTGCCTGGTGAGAGGCCTTGCTGCGGGCACAGATGGTGCAGGCCATGACGAACTCCTTGACGTCCCTCCTCATAGTGGGCCACCAGAACCGTCGAGCTATGAAAGTGAAAGTGCGGTGGACTCCAGGGTGGCAAGCGAGCTGACTGGTGTGGCCCCATTTGAGGACCCGAGACCTCACTGAGTCCGGAACAAACAGTCGGCGAGGCGGCACGTTGCTCGGGGCTGGACTGGAGCGCAAGGCGCGCTTGACCACCGTTTCAAGGCCCCAGGTCACCACGCCAACGACCTTGGTCTCAGGGAGGACGGGACTTGGCTCCACCGTTACAGGTTCCTTAAGGTGTTGACGAGACAGAGCATCTGCCTTGGTGTTGCGGGAGCCAGGACGATAAGTCAGTGTGAAGTCGAACCGACTGAGGAAACTGGCCCACCGTGCCTGCCGACCATTGAGACGTTTGGTTGCCCGGATGAACGTCAGGTTCTTATGATCAGTCCAGATGGTAAATGGATGCTCTGCCCCCTCCAGCCAATGGCGCCATTCCTCAAGTGCAGCCACTACAGCGAGAAGCTCCCGATTACCAACATCGTAGTTCTCCTCGGCGGGAAGGAACCGGCGGGAGAAGAACGCGCAAGGATGAACCTTCTGGTCGGCCTCTGATCGTTGGGAGAGCACAGCCCCCAATCCGGTGTCCGAAGCGTCCACCTCAACTATGAACTGCCTCTTGGGATCGGGATGGAGTAGGACGGGGGCACTGGTGAACCTCTCCTTGAGCGACAGAAATGCAGAGCGAGCAGCTGGGGACCAGACGAACGGCTGAGAGGGGGAGGTTAGACGGGTGAGGGGTTCTGCTACAGAGCTGTAGTTTCGGACGAACCTCCTGTAAAAGTTCGCGAGCCCGAGGAAGCTCTGCAGTTCCTTACGTGACTTAGGATCCGGCCATTCCACCACCGCTTTGATCTTGCGAGGATCAGCTCGAGTCTTGCCTCCCTCCACGATAAAACCTAAGTAGTCCACTGACTCAGAATGGAACAGGCATTTCTCAGCCTTGACGAACAGCCGGTTACGAAGGAGGCGTTCGAGAACCTGCCGCACGTGCTGGACATGCTCCTCGAGGGACCTGGAGAAGATGAGGATGTCATCAAGGTAGACGACAACGAATTGGTCGAGCATGTCGCGAAGGATGTCATTCATGAGTGCCTGGAACACCGCCGGGGCGTTGGTGAGGCCGAACGGCATTACCAGGTACTCATAATGACCACGGGGAGTCTTAAAGGCTGTCTTCCACTCGTCCCCTCTCCGGATCCGAACGAGATGGTAGGCGTTCCGGAGATCCAGCTTAGTGAAGACAGTCGCCTGGGTCAGGGGTTCGAGGGTGGAGCTCATCAGAGGCAGGGGGTATTTATTCTTGATGGTGATGTCGTTGAGTTGGCGATAATCAATGCAGGGTCGGAGACCACCATCCTTCTTCTTAACGAAAAAGAAACCAGCTGCCACCTGGGAGGATGAGGGTCGGATGAGCCCTGCCGCCAACGATTCTGAAATGTACTCGTCCATAGCAGCCTTCTCGGGGATGGAAAGGCTGTAAAGACGACTGCTAGGGAGAGAGGCCCCAGGACGGAGGTTGATAGCACAATCATATGGCCGATGCGGAGGGAGAGACTGAGTCCGCGTCTTGCTGAAGACCTCCCCGAGATCATGATACTCGGGAGGAACAGAGGAAAGATCGGGAGGAGGGGCAATCGGAACAGTCTGGACTGCTGGACCAGGTGCGGCCTGAAGACACCGGGCGTGACAGGAGGAGCTCCACTCCAAAATGTTACCAGACGACCAAGCAATGTGTGGCTCATGCTGAGCCAACCAGGGACGCCCCAAGATCACAGGAACTAAGGGAGACTGGATGACGAAGAACTGAAGGCTCTCCACATGGTTTCCAGCAATAGTGAGAGACACGGGACAGGACTGTCGGGTAACACTGGCCAGGCGGCGCTCATCCAGAGCAAAGGCCTCTATTGGCCTCTCCAATTCCTCACATGGAATGTTAGCTTGAGCAGCAAACGTAGAGTCCAAGAAACACCCATCAGCTCCCGAATCGATGAGTGCGCCTACAGTGAGCCGCTGGTCTGCCCAAGCCAGGGTAACGCTCACAAGATGGTTAGCTGGAGCAGGATGGCGGGAACAGGAAAGACGGCTCACTAGGATCTCCCGGGGTCCCAGTGAGCCTAATCTTTTGGCCGCGTAGGACACTCGCTGATCCGGTGTCCCTTAAGACCGCAGTAAAGACAGAGACCTGCCTTGAACCGGGCCTCACGTTCAGCGCGAGTCAGTCGTGTACGCCCAAGCTGCATAGGTTCCTCCTCTGTCACTGTCTGGGAGGAGGAGAGGCTTGCCACAGGGGAAGTGGAGTGCGACGAAGAAGAGCCCCCTTCGGAAGCTCTGGATGGCTGAGAGGTAGAAACGGTTCTCCGTAGACCTCGCTCGCGCCTTCTCTCGCGGAGACGTCCATCGATGCGGATGGCAAGGCTGATAAGGTCGTCGAGAGAGGTAGGATCCTCCCGGGTGGCTAGCTGATCCTTGACGGCATCGCTGAGGCCCCTACGGAAGGTTACCCGAAGTGACTGGTCGTTCCAGCCACTCTCAGCCGCAGCCAGCCTGAACTCGACTGAGTAGTCAGTGACACTGCCACTGCCCTGCTGGATCCTGCTCAATCGGACACCCGGATCCTGACCGTACACTGGATGATGGAATACCTTCCGAAGCTCAGCCACAAAGTCATCGTAGGAAGAGCAGAAACTGGCCCCCATGGACCAGGAAGCAGTGGCCCACTGAGCAGCGCGGCCAGTCAGCAGGTTAGTCACGTAAGCAACTTTTGCAGCATCTGTGGTGAACCCCCTGGAATGGTGGGCGAAGACAAGCTCACACTGCATGATGAACGTGGCACAGGTCTCAAAGTTGCCATCAAAAGGCTTGGGATTGGAGATACTGGGCTCCCGGAAATCCGAAACATAAACGGTAGGATTGTCTAAGGCAACGGCTGCGGGCACTGCTGGAGGAGGGGCGGCCGGAACTGGTGGGACAGCTGGCTGGATGGTGATAGCCGCTGTGAGAGTTTGCAACTGCTTAAGAACCTCCTCTTGTTGGCTCGCGAGCGCCGCTTGCTGGGCCGAAAGAGAATCCACCGAAGCCTGGAGGGGTTGCACCTGAGCCCGGAGGCCCTGCATGGCAACAGCGGCCTCTTGTAGTTGCTGGCCGTGGGAGGCTGTAAGCTGAATCTGCTTATAGAGAGCAGCCTGGACAGGATTGGCGTCTGGGTTGTCTGGGTTCATAGTGAGAGGCTAGTTCGTACTGTTAGAGGTTTGTAGAACGAACCCAATAGCGACAACACAAGACAAAGTAAAGCACCAACCTGGCAGGACTCGTAGAGGAGAGCCGGCCGGGCCTGGACAGAAGGGGGAGGCGCTTCAGGCGGAACTTGAGAATAGCTTCTTAAAAATGGGAAAACGTAAACTGCCCCCATAATCCGAAAAGGAAAAAACGTAAACTGCTCCTTTAAAGTCCGAAAGGGAAAAAACGTAAACTGCTCCTTTAAAGTCCGAAAGGGAAAAAAACACAAACTGCTCCTTTAAAGTCCGAAAGGGGAAAAAACACAAACTGCTCCTTTAAGGTAGAAGTCCAACCGAGTAATAAGATCCACAGTGAGAGAGGAGAAATTAGAATATCAAAAACTTGATCTCAACTAGAAAATCACGATGGGAAAATCCAATGGGGAAAACACAAAGAGAGTTCTTCTCCGAACAAGCTCTCAAGGAGAACTGACACAAGGGAATAATCAAACAAGCAAAAACACGGAGAATACTACAATCTGTACTCCACCGGGAGACACAGAAATGTCACAAAACTTGAGACGAAGAATTTACTCACGGGACTGTTCAGGACGAACTAGCGACGAGTTCTGGAAAGCAAACAAACTTATACTAGAGTGGTTAACGAGTAGATAGGCTGCAGGTGTTTCAGACGCGCCCTTCCCCCGCTCTCATTGCTGGTTGCCAGGTTGGTCAACAGACCGAGCCCTAACAAAATAGTTGTCTTTGAGCACTTTGTCATGGTGTTTTCTGATGTTTATGCCCAGGTATTTAAAACCATAAGGACATACCTTCAGTGGTTCAGTGAGTGTTCTAATGTTCATGTCCTGTGTGTTTAAGGGCAGAACCTCACTCTTAAGATAAGTTTATTTTGTATCCTGAGGTTGCACTACATTCTTGTAGACAATGAAAACGTGGAGGGACTGAATCAGCTGGGTCAGTTAGATATGTTAAAACATCGTCTGCGTAGAGAGATATTTTGTGCTCAGAAATACCAGATTTGATACCAGAGATGGCTGTATTGGCTCAAATGGCGATAGCGAGTGGTTCAATGGCAATCGAAAATAACAATGGTGAGATGCAACAGTCCTGTCGGACCCCTCTAGAGAGCGAGAAAGCACCTAACAGGACCCCATTAGATAAGATTTGAGCCTTAGGGGCATTAAAAAGTGTTTTGGTATATTGGATGAATCTCTCCCGAAATTCATCGCTTCCAGCGTTTGAAACATAAAGCTAGGCTCGATCCCGTCAAACGCCTTCTCAACATCCATTAATATTATCAGCATGGGTTCCCTTTTCCTCTGTTTATAGCCCACAGTATGAAATAACTGGCGGACATTGTCTGACCCTTGTCTATTCTTAATAAATCCTGTTTGATCAGGATGAATTATCTTCGAAATATCTTCTAATCTGGTAGCTATTAATTTGGAAATAATCTTATAGTCAGTGTTCAACAGCCTTAGAGGCCTGTAGGAATCACACCTCTGTCGGTCCTTATCAGGTTTTGGTAGCAGTGTTATAGTTACTAATTCTAGAGTATCTGGCAAATTGATTATCCAAAGCTTCTTTAATCATACTTGTTAGAGGAGACAACAGTTAATCTGAAAATGTTTTAAAATATTCGATTGGGAAGCCATCTGGCTCCGGGGCCTTATTATTCTGCAATGACTTCATGGCCAGGAGAACCTCCCCCTCAATTATTTCAGCATCCAGCCGATCTTTATCTTCTGCATTAATCTGAGCAAGAGGTAAACCTTCCAGAAATCGCCCCACTGCAATATTAGTGGTGTTGTGATCCGATCTATACAGTGTTTCATAAAACTTTTTGAATTCCGCGTTGATCTCCAATGGGCTAATCAGGGATCTGCCCTCATCAGTAGTTATTGAGTGGATAATTTTATCTGTTTCTTCCCTCCCTCTTAATCTGCCATGCTAGGAGCTTCCCAGATTTGTTTCCATATGTAATAGTGGTAGTTGGTCCTAGCTAAAGCTGCTTCGGCTTTGTTTGTGCATAAATTTATTGTACTGTATCAGCTTCATGGTTAAAGACTTTAAAATGTCCACTCTTTTGGTTTCAGAGTGCTGTTGCTCACATATTCTAATTTCCGCATCTAATTTTGACAAGGTTTTTCTCTTTTCTTTTCATTTATGTGCACTGTAGGATAAGGTATATCCCCGCATAAATGGCTTGAGAGCCTCCCAAATATTTGCATGAGAATGTGAATTCAGATTGGCCTCAAGGAACAGGTCGATTTGGGAGTTCATAAATACAATGAAATCTGGGTCTTTCAGCATTAATGATTTAAATCTCCATCTCTGAGGGGATGGTTGTAAAGGCTCCATTACCCAGGTCATCTTCAATGGATTATGATTCAATAGTGCAGCAGCCAGATGAGAGCAATCCTTTATCCTAGTGAGTATACTTTGAGGGGCTGAAAACATATCTATTCTAGAGTAAGAATTACGGACATTAGAAAAAAAAAGGAAAAATATTTCTTGTTAGGGTTGAGAGTACGCCAAATATCACATATCCCTAGTTCTTTTATGCCATGATTCAGTATTGGATCTGCCTTAGATGGTGTAAGTGCCTTGGGCAGTGAGCGGTCAATAGCTGGGTTAAGGACCGGATAAAAGTATCCACCAATAAGGCAGGGACCCTCAACCACCACTAGTCTTAGAAGTGGGTCATTATAGAAGGCTGGGTTGTCATAGTTGGGACCATATACGTATATTTACCAGTATCACCCTATTAATATTCAAAACACAATCAATACGCATGAATCTACCATTCTTATCTTTTTCAACTGAGTTCAATTTAAACATTATGTTTTTGTTTATAAGTACAGCAATCCCTCTTGCTTTAGAGGTAAAAATGGGAAAAAAAGACGTGTCCGATCAAGTCTCTCTTAAGTTTTAAATGTTCCATATCAGTAAGGTGGGATTCTTGAAAGAATGCAATACTTGTAGATAGCTTCTTTAAATAAGTAATAATTTTCTTCCTCTTTGTTGGAGAGTTGATTCCCTTCACGTTTCAGGGACGCAATTTAGTTGACCACTCGTGTAAGTATGCAAAAAGTATTAACCATTAACATTGTATCACATAAATGTTGCCTTTTCTGGAAACAATGGAGAACAAATAAAGTAACCATTCCAATCCCCAAAATAGACCCACTTACCCCCCCCCCCAAAAAAAACAAAAAACAAAAACAAAGACAGAAACATTAGGTGAGCTACTCTTGTTAACTATAGGTAGCCTCTACAGTTGCTGTAAATCTTAAATTATTCAACCTCAATCCGTGATGAAAGAATGACCTGGTGTTCCCAATGTGTGAGCCTATCCAGCCACTCCAGGCGACTGGGAGCATCACGCCAGCGGCATTATTCAGAATGGAGCATGGGCTTAGTAAGTAAAAATTGACTGCCCACAATCATTTGAAAGCCAGGTCCACCTTATCAATAGTCATGCTTGGTAGGTAAGAAACCAATTAGGATAATTAAGAAATCAAAGCACAATCAAAATGTAAAGGAAAACAATCTGGAACGAAAAGAGACACTTTAAATCTGAAATAACAACAATAAGCAGCCTAACGGGAAAACAATCCTCGTTTGTTAAATGTAGGCTGGGTTGCAGTGCTAGTTGCCATACTTTGTTTTCCACCGCCATCAAGTGGCCCAAACAATAATAATAATAATAAAGTTGATGGTAAAGTTGATGGATGGCTAATTAACTCACCCATTTTCGCTGGATAACATTACCATCCAATGACAGCCGTTAGGCAATCTCTTAAGGAGTAAAAGTGAATTTAGTCTTCCATCTTGTTCAGAAACTCAACAATGTCGGCAGGTGTAGTGAACCACCTGACGGTTCCCTTAAACGATATTGGCTGAATGGTGCAAGCCGTACTCAATCGGTCTTTCGGACTTCGGCCGTTTTCAAGGGCAACGCGGCGCCGGGCGCCATCTTCCAAGGATCAGAGGCATTGTTTACTAGCTAGCACTTTAGCCATATATTAGCGTTACACTTGCCTTTACCAGGGCTGCCAAGTCTCATCCTTTGGGAGTGAGAGTCACGCAATTATGCCTCTTCACACGCTCACACGCCACACTTGCTATTTCACACGCTCATAAACGTTTTCCCTTCACATCTATATAATATTTCCACAACTTGCTATGCTGCTTGCGACTTGCCGTAGTTCGGGTCCGTCACTGGCTTTCCGGGGTGAGCCCGCCCTATTCTGCCTCTGATGGCTGACCCAGATATTCTTAACCAATCATCAGTCCTCATGTCTAAATCTAACCAACCCAATCAATGAAAGGCAACCACGAGTATCAACCAATCAGAGGCAGAGTAGGGCGGGTCATAGCGTCAACGCCACGAAATAAAATAAAATAAAACAAAAGAGCTCCACAAGAAGAAGACCCAACTGAAGAAGAAGCAGAAGAAGAAGAAGAAGAGGAGGAGGAATAAGAAGAAAGAAAACGGTAGGTAACCGTTTCATTTTGATCATACGAAATAGTAAATACGTAAGTTTTATAGAATAAAATGCGTTATAGTCACTCAGTCCGAGCAGGAGTATCGTTACACAGGCTGCTGTGATATCTCGCAGTTAAAAAGGAAAATATTCGAACAGTCACTTGTCAGAGATCTGTAGAATAACAATAGCTTTCCTTTTTGGTGAATGTCCTGTTTTTGGTTTCTCTTGGTTCACGGATAAATCTCTGAATGTGTTATTGAATGAAATTGATCTAATAGTTCTTGACATGAGGTGATGATTTTTTTTATAAAAACCCGGATGTGATTTATTTTGCCACATAGTCTAAATCTAAACTTTTAACTTTCCAGAGCAGACGTTTAGCTCAGTGTCTGTGCCTGTTAGAACATTTGAGATCGGGTATGTCAATGTTTGTTGAAATGACTATTATGTCATTTGGTGGGTTTAACTAGGGTTGTCACCCATCCCCCAAAAAATTCCAGTTTGCAATTAGTATATGGAAAATATGTCATATTTCATGTTTTTCTTATTAAATAATTGTGGTTTTATGTTCCCAAAAAGGCATTAAAGGGTTAAAATTACTTAAGAAATACATGTAAATTTTATAGTTATGATCAGTATTGAAGTTGGTCAAAAGATTTAATGCATTGAAAGTGGAAAAAAATATTCATGTGTAATATTTTTATAGCACTTTTAAGGAACTGAACATTTTTTGCACCGAGGGTAAAACATCATGATTTTCTGGAGGGGTGCCCAAGGGTTAAAGGAACTGCTTGAATTCATAGTTTGAGCCTTGTGCTCTGAACAAATAAAAGAAATGCACTTTATTTTATTTTTTTATATTATTGTTCTGGTTTTGTATTCATTGACATTTTATAAATAGATGTATTTTATTTGTCTAAATTCTTCTTGTTACAATTGTTTTCATTTCTACTTGTGCTGGTCAATTATGAACACTATATAAAATAGCAGGAAACTGGTTTTTAAGTTGCACAAATAATTGGTTTGAGAGGAGCTCCCTGAATACAAATGACAGAATAAGACTGAATAATGACATCTGACAGTCTAATTCTAACGTAGGCTTGGACTCTGTGTATTCTATTCTTTCTAGCAATTGACAATATTTCTTATGTGTTCAGTATTCTGAGTAAAGAGAGAGAGCATGAGGAGGAGGCCAACATCACATTACAACATCACAACAGTCTAATCCTAATGTTAATTTAAGTTCAGATATTCCTCTAAATCCACCTTAAAAAAGGCCAATTTTTTTTTGCCGGCGACAAAAGTCCCCTTGCCAGATTCTTACTCTTAACTTTTGTTGAAACTTGGTAGCCCTGCCTTTACCCTTAACCTTACCTCAATGAGATGTTTAAAGAAAGATACAAAGAAAAGGTGACGTACAGGGACAAATTATGTCCCGATGCCAAACGTCGTTATTTGACAAAACTGAATGCCCTAAATAACATTGATCCCTATGAGCTGCCAACGAAAGAATGGAGCCACGGCCCAGACAAGCTTCCTCCACTAACTTATATGGACATGCTAAATTACCTCGTCTATGGTATTAGTGCTTACACAATGGCTCAGTTTAAATCGTTAAAATCCCTCGAAGCACACGGGCAATTTATGAATGGATGGGTTCAAGATCGCCACAGCGTCAAGCCAACAGGCTGTGACAACACTGTGATCTTCGCAAAGGTAAGAGCTAGCTTTATCTAACTGCCTACATTGACTATCGTAACAGGCTAATGCCTTAACCTAAATGATTGAATCGGTCTTTCAGACTTTGGTCGTTTCCAAGGGCAACACGATGCCGGGCGCCATCTTCCAAGGATCAGAGGCCTTGTGACATTACGACCGAAAGACGGATGCCCTTCTCCCGCAGCGTCTTTTTCACCGTTTTGAATGCGTCCTTCTGTTGCATCTCGGCACTGCAGTCGGCATAGATGTAAATTCTTGTTTTCGTAAAACATCGCCTTTATTTCCTTGGCCCGGTGAAGCACCCTTTTTTTGTCTTTAAAGTTAAGGTATTTAGCTATTAGAGGCCTGGTCTTGTCTGAGGCCTTGCTGAGGTGATGACCTCTCTGAACGATGATGAGAGAATCAAATACGATAGGGTTGAGAATTTGTGGGATAATCTGTTCGAGGAAAGCAGTTGCATCCCGGCCCTCCGACTTTTCAGGTATGTTGAAGATTCATATATTATTTCTCCTGGCCCTACCCTCGACATCGAGCAGTTTGTTTTCTCCGTCTTGTCCAGGCGTTTGAGTGCATCACTCACATTGTCCTTGTTAGCCAACACCCGTCCTTCCATTGCCTCGAGGTCAGGAAGGGGAAGAGCTCGAAATTGTTCAAGAATTCAAATATCTTGGTGTTACATTGGACCCCACATTATCATTTAAGAATCATGTAAAATGATATCAAAAACTATTAAATGTAATCTTCATAATTTTAGACAAATTAGATCTTCATTATCAGAAAATGCTGCTAGGATGTTTCTTCACTCGATGATTTTTTCTCATATTGAATACTGTTTTACAAACTGGTCATTTACAAGTGCAACAACACGCAAACCAATAGTATCAATCTTTAAAAAAGCCATACAAATATTCGACAGAAAGCCTTCTTCTTTTCGCCATTGCAATATTCTAGAGAAACAATCTCCTAAATTTCGAGAATTTTAAAACATTCAAATATGCCTGCTCTGTATACAAGTCACTACATGGTCTTGCACTACCTCCATTAAATGAATACGTTAAAATAAGAACAAACAGTACAAGGGCATCCACTAGAGGGGCTTGTGAGCTACCCTTCAGATGCACCACTTTCAGTCAAACAGTGTTATCAATTAAGGGCACTAAGATCTGGAATAACATACATTCTGCAATAAGGGAATGCCCCACATTTCCCACTTTTAAAGCCCATTTAAAAAAATGGCTCAAATTACACCAAATTTGTGATCATTTGTAATCAGCGTGAGCTCAGTCCAGCTTTGTCCTGTTGATTATATCAGTTACTTGTACGTGTGTTTCATGGTATTATGTTGCATTGTATTGTATTGTATTGTATTGTAATTTATGGTTTTGTGGGGTTGTGGTGACCCACATCTATATAACTAGAGACATTCACCTAAGAGAGAATGCACTTCCGCTTCCGGTCCAGAGAGTTCAGTGTCGTTGTCGAATATATGACATGTAAAGTTGGAGCTAGTAAACTACCTCGACTACGTCTACTCTCACGTCTCCTGTCTCGTTGTTTTCTAACTCCACATTGGTGACCCCGACGTGATCGAACAACTAATACGAGTATGTTTGACAACGACGACGCCGGTGCTAACAACATGGCTATTGCTAACGCTAGCATTTACACCGCTACTGTGAAGCTACCCGACTTTTGGCAGCATAATCCACGGCCGTGGTTTCAACATGTGGAAGCCCAGTTCCAGCTGAGAGGGATAACGCAGGATGCAACGCAGTACTTCCACGTAGTGGCGGCGTTAGACGCATCGACAACGGCGCGAGCAATGACACTGTTGGAAGCTCCGCCAGCTGCTGGCAAGTACGATGCTATAAAGACATTCCTCCTGAAACTATTTGAACTGTCGGAGCTGGAGAAGGCAGACCGTTTACTGTCCCTGAATGGCCTCGGCGACGGCAAACCGTCTGATTTAATGGAAAAAATGCTGTCTGTGCTGGGATCGGCTGATCCGGCCTTTCTTTTCACACACATTTTTCTGAGGCAGCTCCCCGCACCTGTACGCACAGCACTGGCCAGTTCTCCTCTCGCCGCCTCCAAGGACTACCGTTCTCTGGCTGCTGAAGCAGACAGAGTTTTCCTGGCCAACCGGCAACAGTTTGTGCATGCCCTGCTACCCCACCAGACCGCCCCACCACCACCTGTGTACGACTATATGGACACCGCGGCTGCGGTGACAGCCCGCCGCCAACCTGACGACGGGCTCTGTTATTACCATGCCAGGTTTGGGGCAAAAGCAAAACGGTGTCGCAAACCCTGCAGTTACAGGGTTCAGGGAAACGCCAAGGCCGGCGCTTGTTAACGGCTATGGGCGCCGGCCGTGACTGCAAGCTGTTGTTCATCAGAGACTCCTTGTCGGGCCGGCGGCTGCTGGTTGACTCTGGCGCTCAACGCAGCATACTACCAGCACAAGCTGTGGACACGATGACCGACAGTCACGGCCCCCAGATGGACGCCGCCAACGGCACGTCCATTCGGACGTACGGTATCAGACATGTGGACGTGTGTTTTGGCGGCCGACGTTTCGGCTGGGACTTTGTGATGGCTGCTGTATCCACCCCGCTCCTAGGTGCGGATTTCCTCTGTGCTTTCAACCTGCTGGTGGATGTTAAAAACTGTCGCGTGATTGATGCCGTCTCTTTTGCGTCATACCCCTGCACGCTTGGGGGCGCTGGAGCGCTGTGCCTCGCTAACACACTCTTCACCGGGGATCCATACCAACGCCTGCTCGCAAATTTCCCCGAGCTGACCACACCCACCTTCTCCTCGGCGGTGGCCAAGCACGGCGTGGAACATCATATCACCACAGTGGGGCCCCCAGTTTACGCCCGGGCCCGACGCCTCGACTCGGCCAAGCTCGCAATAGCCAGGGAGGAGTTTTCGACTATGGAGCGCCTCGGCATTGTCCGCCGTTCTGACAGCCCGTGGGCTTCCCCTCTTCACATGGTTACTAAGGCCAACGGGGGTTGGCGCCCGTGCGGGGACTACCGTCGCCTAAACAATGCCACGACCCCCGACCGGTACCCCATACCGCACATACAAGATTTCTCTACCCACCTGGCGGGCGCTGCCATCTATTCCAAAATCGACTTAGTGCGGGGGTATCACCAAGTGCCGGTCCACCCACTGGATGTCCCAAAAACGGCTGTCATCACACCCTTTGGGCTCTTTGAGTTTTTACGTATGCCTTTCGGCCTTAAAGGGGCGGCGCAGACGTTTCAGCGCCTTATGGATTCTGTGCTCCGTGACATGCCATTTTTGTTTGTGTACGTAGACGACATCCTCGTGGCCAGCGCGTCGGCGGAGGAACACATGACGCACCTCAGACAGCTGTTTGACAGGCTCAGCGAACACGGCCTCATCATCAACCCAGCTAAGTGTCAGTTCGGGGAGTCGTCCATCACCTTCCTTGGGCACCACATCACTCCACAGGGGGCCGTTCCCCTCCCTGCCAGGGTTGAGGCTGTCACCATGTTCCCCCGCCCCCGCACTGTACAGTCGCTGCAGGAATTCCTGGGCATGGTGAACTTTTATAACCGTTTCCTGCCCCGTGCCGCCCACATCATGCGTCCCCTGTATGAGGCCCTGCGGGGTAAGAAGTCTAAGGACGAGCTGGACTGGTCTTCGGGGATGGACGAGGCTTTTGTGGCCGCCAAGACCGCGCTGGCCAACGCTGCGCTGCTAGCTCACCCGTCGCCTGCCGCCCCCATAGCCCTTACAACGGATGCCTCCGACTACGCCGTGGGGGCCGTGTGTGAGCAGTGGGTGGGGGGGGGCTGGCAGCCGTTGGCGTTCTTCAGTAAACAACTCCGTGAGAGCGAGCGCAAATACAGCACCTTTGATAGGGAACTACTGGGTCTCTTCCTCGCAACCAGACACTTTAGGTTCCTATTGGAGGGCCGACAGTTCACCGCTTTCGTGGACCACAAACCGCTGACGTTCTGTATGGCCAAAACCTCAGAACCGTGGTCTGGGCGTCAGCAGCGTCATCTCGCGGCGGTTTCCGAGTTTACCACGGACATACAACACGTGTCGGGCAAGGATAACTCCGTCGCCGACTGCCTTTCACGGGCGGTTGTTAACGCCGTTCACTTGGGACTCGACTACGCCGCTATGGCAGCGGACCAAGCCAAGGACGCGACCGTTCAAGACTACCGGTCGACCCCTACGGCGCTACGGCTGGAGGACGTGACGTTCGACGCGGCCAACACCACCCTCCTCTGTGACATCTCCACCGGTCAACCGCGCCCCCTGGTGCCTACTTCCTGGCGGCGCCGAGTTTTCGACACCGTCCACGGCCTTTCCCACCCGGGAGTGAAGGCCTCGACCAAATTGGTGAGCGTCAAGTTTGTTTGGCCTGGGCTCCGTAAGGATGTTAGAGCCTGGGCCGGCTCTTGTGTGGCGTGCCAACGCGCCAAGGTGCACCGCCATACCAAGGCCCCTTTGGCGCCGTTTGTGGTTCCAGAGAGGCGGTTTGACCACGTCAATGTTGACCTGGTGGGTCCCCTGCCCCCCTCCCGTGGTTATACGTTCCTCCTCACTATTGTGGACAGGGCCACCAGGTGGCCAGAGGCTATTCCCTTGTCCTCCACGACGGCAGCAGAGGTAGCACGGGCGTTCATCGGCTGCTGGGTGGCCCGTTTCGGCACACCGGGTGACATCACGAGCGACCGGGGCTCCCAGTTTACCTCGGAGCTCTGGACGGCGGTCGCTGAGCACCTGGGGATGAAGATCCACCGCACTACGGCGTACAACCCGCAGAGCAACGGACTTTGTGAGCGGTTCCATCGGGACATGAAAGCCGCTCTGCGGGCAAGCCTCACTGGCTGCGACTGGATGGACCGGCTCCCATGGGTCATGCTCGGCCTGCGTTCGGCCCCGAAGGAAGACCTCCAGACCTCCTCCGCTGAGCTGGTGTATGGCCAGCCCCTGCGAGTTCCGGGGGAGTTTCTTCCGGATGCTACGACTCCCTGGTCGGCCGCCTCTCACCTCAGTGCGTCCCGGAGCGCTGCCGGTGCCTTCGCTCCCGTTCCGATGTCTCAACACTGCCTCCCCCGGTCCTACGTCCCCAAGGATCTGCCATCGGCGAGGTACGTCTTCATTAGGCACGACAGCCATCGGTCCCCGCTGCAGCCCCCATACGACGGGCCCTTCCGCGTCCTGGAGGCGGGGGATAAGAACTTTGTGGTGGACATGGGGGGCAGGCCGGAGCGGGTCGCTATAGACCGTCTCAAGCCTGCTCACTTGGACATTGGGGAGCCAATGCAATTGGCCCTACCCCCGCGGCGGGGACGCCCTCCTAGGTTGGCCCCGGCACCTGCCTCTGTTCCTGCTTCGGCCCCGCCTATGGCCCGGGTTTCGGCCCCATCTGTTTCCCCTCCTGTGAAGCGCAGCCGTTATGGCCGCAGGGTCCACCCCCCGACTCGTCACTTGTTTTCCCCGTGACTTTGCACTATGTCATTGACTGTTCTGTTGTAGAGTCTATTTTTATGTTCATGAGTTGCGCTTTTGCTGTTTTGCATTGTTTTGTGTAGGTGAATTCTGGGGGGGCCTGTGTGGTGACCCACATCTATATAACTAGAGACATTCACCTAAGAGAGAATGCACTTCCGCTTCCGGTCCAGAGAGTTCAGTGTCGTTGTCGAATATATGACATGTAAAGTTGGAGCTAGTAAACTACCTCGACTACGTCTACTCTCACGTCTCCTGTCTCGTTGTTTTCTAACTCCACAGGGTGTATAATGTTGTATTGTATGTATTGTTGTGTATTTTGGTGTTATTGTATTGTGTTGTGGTGTACCACATTTTTTTATTTGTTGTTTTGACCTGCCTAGGGATAATGGATGTAAATTAGCAGTATTGCTACAATCTGGCATGTTTACATGTGTATCTGCCATCATTAACATGCTCTGTCCCTATTCAAATAAACAAACAAATAAATAAATAAATAGATAAAGTTGAGTGCGAGGTTTCAATTTTTGTGAGAGTGGTCTGGATACTAGCAGTCTTAGTGTCTATCTGCTTGGACAAGTCATCTTTGCTTTCACATATCGCTGACATCACAGCTTCGAGTGAAAGATCCTTTCTTGTCGGTCGCCATTTTCGAAAGACCTCGCGGTTTTGTTGCATTAATATTGTTCAACAAAGGAGTCGTTTTCCTTCTGAGATTGTACTGTGGCATGAAACAACCAGTAGGGTTAGTTGGTTTCTAGCTTGGGTTCAAGGTTTGATATAGATAATTGGAGTATAAAAGCAACTGGCAGGCTAACCCGGTGGCGCTTACGTTTGCATGACCTACTTCGGCGCGTGCTAAACCGGAACGCCCACTACCAGAACCTTTTAAACCAGGATTCTAGCCCTGAGATGGATGCTCTCCAACAACTCCTTCAACAACACAAAGAGGAGGACATGGCAAAACCACCTAGTCTAAGAGAAGTCTAGGATGCCATCAGGAAGCTAAAAATCAACAAGGCTGCTGGTCTTGATGAAATACCGGCATAAGTACTGAGGGCAGGTGGACCTACACTCCTTAGACAGATCCATGGCCTGCTACTTAAAATATGGGAGAAAGAGGAAATCTCTGCACAATTTAGGGATGCACTCATTATCTCCATCTTTAAGAAAGGGAACAAAGCTGAGTGCAGAAACTACCGTGGCATTTCCTTGCCACCCACCACAGGGGAATCTCTGGCTAGGGTTTTAGCCAACAGACTCCTCCCAATATCGGAGGAAATTCTGCCAGAATCCCAGAGCGGTTTTTATCCTAACAGAGGCACTATGGACATGATTTTCACCACTCGCCAACTCCAAGAAAAAAACCCAGGAATAGAATCATGGTCTTTATGGACTTAGGCAAAGCTTTTGATTTTGTAAACCGACAGGCCCTCTGGCTAGTTCTGTCAAAAATATGCTGCCCTGACAAATATATCAGAGTACTACGACTACTACATGACAAGATGTCAGCTAAAGTACATATATAACATGCAAAAATTAAGACATAAAAAATGTCACCGAACCCTTTTAGAAAATGTTATTTTTCATAGGTTCTGTTTGACTCTGTTGGTTAAGATGAGGCAGTCAGTGAAGTTTTTAAGGTGCATGAGGCTGGTTGTAGTACAGCCGTCAAGAACACTTCAGCTGGTTCAATTTTAGACCAGGGGATTGTGAAGGCAATTTGTCTGCCATATAATCATATATGATGATTAAAGTTCATATGTAACAGAAAAAAAGGTAGTGTTAGAAAGTCTCTTCTCCATGTGAACAAATGAAAGCCTTAACTGTTAACTGTTAAATGACAGCAGACAAATGTATGAGAAACTCACTGAGTGTAACAAAGTCTTTACAAACTAATTGGAGAAATGGTCTTGGTGGGATGTGAACTGGAAAACATGAGATAAGGAGAAGAACAGACAACTGCCCAATAAGAGACTGTACTGTACTGTACTGATCAGCATGCACAAGTATCTATGCTTTCTGCATCTGCTCATGAGCATATTTAAGTGGGACAACACTAAGATATTTTTGTCTCGCTCCTCATTTATTATCAGAGTGGAATTAAACAATTGCCACGACAGGATCCAAATAAACTCTACATTGAGGTAGGCATAATTGAATGTTTAAATTAATTGTATAACTTAAACATTTCGAAACTCCAAAACATTGCTCATTTGTAATTTTTGTTCATATATTTGGCCTGTTAGGAATAGATTTCCCCATCGGATGGATGTTGACCAACAGCAGCTGACTCTGCCCTCCACTGAGCTACTCTCGATCCCACATGTTCCTCCTACTTCCAGCCTATCACAGTGCTCTACTGTAAACCCAGCTCAATCTCCTCCATTGGCCCACACACCAATTATCATTGTTGATGATGATGTCAATGAAGTCCCTGTCTCTCCTGGTCTCCAGACTTTCAAGACTCCTTTGTCCTCCCTTCCATCAGTGGGGGCTGTGAATGTGTATGTGTCAAATTAACTTGTGAGTACATTACAAATTTCTCACATGTGGATGAAGACTATTTGGAGTTGAAGACTATTTGGAGTATCAACAACTGCTGATAGATAGTATGGCATGCAGGCTTATTCTTCCATCAAAACTAGAAAAAAGAAAAAACAACTTAACAAAAATTACATTAACTATAAATTACACTCATGCATAACTGAAAAAGTGTTGCTCTTAATAATGAAAATTAACCTTTTATCTTTTTGCTACTTACAGTTAATCTACAGACCATCTTGACCAACTTTGTCAGTGGGGTGGACTTCAGTTTGTGTCCAACCAGTAACCAAATAAATGTTTGTAGGAGCAATAAACATAATACAGACATACAGGGTTGGATGGGAAGGGGGGGCTACAAGAGGGAGAAGTGGCAGTCATGCACAATGCCAGCAGTACTCTCCAACTTAAAGATACAAAAGGGCAAGAAAAACCTTTTTTTTTTTTTTTTTTTACAATGCAGCCTTCAGGCATTTCAGTGTCGATGCTTCAACCCAGTAACAAAACTTGATGTTGCCTTTGTTGATGAAGAAATGTATGCAGAGGGCCGGTGGATGAAGGTGGGCCCACAAGAGAGTTCCTGAGATTGCTCATGAAAGCAATCCATGGTTGTTATCTCTTTGAGGGCCATGAAAAGGCCCACCAAGTGGCATTGAGCACAGGTTAGAAAGTTATGAACAATCATATCAATGATTGCTTGTCTTGTAATTTTCTATGTCAGGTTTTCTACAGATTTTTACAGGATGTGGAATTAAGTTTAATCTGCATGACGGTAACACTACTGATACAAAAGTAGTTGAATTTGTAAGTGGTGGATGAGCTCACTAACTATAATTGTTTAGTCTGTCTTCACTTTCTGCAGCCTTGGGCACAAAGATGTATATGTGGGCCCACATTTCTTCTCAGACAGGCTATACCAACAGATTTGTGGGCTACCACCAGCCCCTGTCAGAGTCGTAGATGTTAGTGATCACACACTCCGTGAACAGCCGATGAAAGTGAATATAAACATTAATACACGACGTCATCGTCTGGGGCTCCATACTTCATGAACACAATGAAAGACTGAAAAAAGTGCTGGAACGGGTACTAAAATATGGATTGAAACTCAACAAGGGCAAATGCCAGTTTGGAGCACAAGAAATCGTTTCCCTTGGAGACAAGCTCTCTGCACAAGGTGTCCATCCTGACCAAAAAAAAAAAAAAGCCATATAGGACATGCCTAGGCCCACAGACAAGACAGGTATGCTATGCATCATGGGGATGGTTAACTTTATAGGTAATTCATTCCTCTCTGCAAAAAATCCTGCATCTGTGAGCTCCTGCACAAAGGCACCAAGTTCAAATGGACAGCCAAACACAGTAAACACGGTAATGGTACTCACATTAAGACTTCTTGGTTGAACTTGAGTTGTATGTTGAATATATTAATTTCTTTTAATTCACCCAGATACAATAAAGACGCGACAATTGAGGAGGCAAATATTGCCATTGGAGAAGCAGCAGATAGCCTGAGCTTTATAGGTGCCCTCAGACATGTGACAAAAATGGAAGAGAAGGACTCCCTGATTTGCTCTGCTGTGGAGTTCCTCATGGATGAAAGAATTAGGGACACTATCAACCCGTAAGCAATCCCTGGCCTTGTATTATTTATGTAAACAAAGCATGCAGCCAGTTGACACTTTTAAAGTTTACTTGCATGATCTAATCTGTAACAAAACCTAAACAAATGTTTAATTTTCAATTTTATGATGTTCGTGTGTCGAAAATGTCAGAGGGTCTGTTCAACGCTGTTGTTTTTTGAAGCCATCGTTTCTTTTGATGCAAGTACGTAGGGATGAATAATAATACTAATAAGTACCTAAAATGAAATGTGCTCTGCTAGCTGGGGTTATATTAGTGTACCTGGTGGGGAAAAAATTACCAGGAAAAACAACAACCTGAAGGAATGTCAAAGGATTTATTCCAAATTAATATGTTTGTTTAAAATATCACAGGTGGTGGTGCAGTGGTTAGCGCGGTCGCCTCACAGCAAGAAGGTCCTGGGTTCGAGCCTCGGGGTAGTCCAACCTTGGTGGGTAATCCTGGGTCGTCCTCTGTGTGGAGTTTGCATGTTCTCCACGTGTTTGCGTGGGTTTCCTCCAGGGGCTCTGGTTTCCTCCCACAGTCCAAAGACATGTAGGTCAGGTGAATTGGCCGTACTAAATTGCCCCTAGGTATGAATGTGTGTGTGTGTGTGTGTGTGTCGGCCCTATGATGGCCTGGCGGCCTGTCCAGGGTGACTGCTGGAATAGGCTCCAGCATCCCCGCGACCCTGAGAGTAGGATAAGCGGTTAAGATAATGGATGGATAAAATATCACAAACATTAATAAACATCCATATAAACCATCAGAAAAAAAGTATTATTAATGTTACTATGAAAATCACTCACTTTCACTTTGTGAGTTCATTCATGGCTCCTAATAGGGCTATTGCTGTTACTGGTTTTTGGAGGGGTTCAACACTCTTGGATTACTTGAACTGCTCCAGAAATACCCTGCCCTCTTCCATGAGATGTTTGTCTGTGAAGAAAAACCACTTCAAGCCAGGGACCTGAGCAATCTTTTCATAGCGGACTTCTCCATGCAGGGCAGCAATAGAAGAGTTTGAGAAAACCAGACAATATGCTTTGATACTGAGGGTTTCTATTTTTGTCATTTAAAAAAAAAGGGGATTCCCAAGTACTAAGTAATGTAATTGAGCATTAAATCCAACATGTGTGATAATTAGCCTCTACCTGGTGTCCAACAGAAGAGAAAGTTAGCCCTATTACTCTTGAGATTGTCTAGGAGTTTGCCTCTGAAACCTCAGCAGTGCCTCCACTTGGATTTCCCCACTAGCCACAAATCCAGTTTCTGCATGAGGGCAGCAAAATTTTCCTAGAGAAAATGCTTGTGTTCTTGTACTCCACCTGCCGATGCACTCTTCCTTTGAAGACCTTCAAGAAATACACAACAGAGGCAATTTTGCAAGCTCCAGCCTTTGGACTTCCACAATTTGTCATGAATGTCAGTACAGTGATGTAAAAGAAAAAAAATGTTTTGTTATGTAGTCTTTGTTAGTTTGCTGTCTGTTAGTGCTATTTTTCTAACAATGTTGGGTCAGAACTTTTATACATAACTGATACCTGCAGTTGATCTAGACCCTTAAGCAGCAATGTGGTTTTTACGAAGTATTGAAAATTACACAGTTTGTCCACAATTGGAGATATGCAGTAGTTCTGTTCACTTTTCATAGAGTTAAGGCTGCAACAAGTAACTTCAGTCGACTCCGAACAAAACCTGTTAGAGGGAAAGTCAATTTCTTGCCAGAATGACCTAGCAGGTTATTGAATTCAGTCTTTCAGAGAACTTGAAGTAAATGTTTGCTGTTAGAAACTCAGGTTAGATACGTCAATAGCAAATAAGATGCAAAACTTAACAACAGGGGAAAGGTTTTCTTGTTATATTCATGCATACCTTAAGTTCATGACGTCTGATCAGCGTTGCAGACAGGGGCATGTCTAAAGGGTGGCACAGGGTGGCACCTTCCCTCCTTGAAATATGATCGCCCTCCCCTGGTGCCCCCCCCCTCCCCATCCCAATGCCATTGGGCTAAAGTACTGCCACTCTGACAATGTCCAATGCCATTGGCTCAGAGCGCTGTTAATAGCTACTTGATGTGCGATGTTGAATCACAGTACCACGTTTTTCACAATTGTCAAACAGGAGAGACACGACTCAAGATTTTTTTCGGCAAATTAACAACACCACGTCTCTGGTCATGGTATGTACACACTCAGTTATATATTTTGAAATATATGGAGTGGGTTGTTGTTGTTCCCTGCTATAGGTCAGAATCAGAGACACTGTCATTTCATTTCATCCCCGGCCCACATCAGTGCAACACAAAGACAAAAGAACATATCCAAAAACTACAGAAACACATATATCCAAACTAACACATATATCTAAACAAAAAAAAATCACTGTCCAGGGAATGAATTCCAGCCAGGATGACTGTCGTAAGTGCCGGTCTGCATTGGCTAGCAGTTAGCTTCACCTGTCCCGCTTCCGCGTCCTGTCAGATCGCCCTTGGTGTTACCTCTTCGGGTGCAGCTCCAGTCAGGGTCGTGGCCCACAGGATGCAGCAGCCCAGCTCCCTCAGCCGATCCAACACTAGATCTCCCAGCCAGACACCTTCGACACACCTCCCTGCACTTCACACGACGACACTAAAAACACAGTCAAGGTTAGGCGAGGCTGTCGCTAGACCGCCCTCGGTGTTATCAGAACTGCCAGTCTGCATGGGCTGGCAGTTAGCTTAGCCTGCCCCACTTCCGCATCCTGTCAGACCGCCCTCGGTGTTCCCTCTTCGGGCACAGCTCCAAGCAGGGCCGTGGTCCCTGGGCCCACAGGACGCAGCAGACCAAGTGCCAGCTCTCCCAGCCATCAAACGAAGACAAACTTAGATGCAGACATGGACAAAGACACTGCATGGATGGTATTGGGTGAGGCCACTGCGAATGTGAATTCGCACCGCCATCTTCCCACACCAGTACTGGGTGAGGCCGCTGCAAATGTGAATTTGCACTGCTATCTTCCCACACCAGAAGCGGAACTCCAGATAACAGTGTAATGTAGCCTACCAGCAGTGGAAAGCTACTGAAGCTGTGATTGCCATAGTAAAGATTACCTTTGTGAGTGTAACAGCTTCAAAAGCTCCCAAGAGTCCAATTATAATATTACATAGCTAGTTAGCTTATTTAATGTAGCTTCTGCAGACTAGTGAATAGCTGCAACCTATGAGTATGACTTTCTTGTGTTATTCAGCAGTGGTGCACCACCACAAGGCCAACTAGAACAGCCCAGTCTGCCTGCATCTTTGTCTCTAGCAGTGAATCAGTCCGTGTAGTCATCAAGGAGGCATTTTAACTAGTGGTATTGCTGTGGGTCAAGGTCATCGCTGCTGCGCTGCCATAAGTCGCATATGGCCTCAGTCATCTCAGTGGAGGGCAAGACGGCAGGATCAGCGGTCAGGGCTGAGGAGGGTTGGGGTGGTGCAGGGCTACTGGTGGTAGGCATACTGATTGGTGGCTTGGATGGTGGTCTGGGCTGCTGGGACGGAGAAGCACAGGGTCTCTGTGCCTGCTTGGCAGCAGCTGCTTGGTGACTGGCTAGTTGGTCTTTGGGTCTGTTCTTCCCTGACCGGACTGGAGCGCCACAGTCTTTGTACCAAGGGTGATGGTTGCCCCCAACACATTACCACGGGCTCCCCAGTAGGTCAGCAGGTCAAGGCCGATGATACATGGGTCCCGGATGTTGGCGAGCCAGAACTCGTTCGCCAGCTCCTGATCTCCAGCCAGGACTCACAGTGACTTCTTCCCTCTCATGCAATCCTTTTCTCCTGTCACAGTTGTCCACTGGGTGTTGGTTGGTGACCATGCCACTGAGAGTGGCCAGGTGGTGCCCAGGAGGATGCCAGGTCACACCAGGGAAATGGTAGACCCTGTGTGTATCAGGGCCCAGCAGAGTTAACCGTCAAGTTGGTAGTTCAGATACAGTCTTTTGGTGTGACCTAGGCGGCCAACCAGTGTACATCGGCCTTGAAGGGGGGCTGGAGACTGGAATGGTGGTCCCCTCATTAGGCCACCCTGCTGTTGATTGCTGCCGGCCAGGTGACCCTGGCTTTGGTTGCTGGTGCTCGGCAGTCGCGGGCTAAATGAACAGGCTCGTCACACTGATAACAGCTGTCAGTTGGCCAGGGTGGATGTTGCCTGGATTTTGGAGGCCATTGCCAAGATTGCTGTGGTGGAAGCCACGTCTGCCTCCTCATTCTCATTGTAGTCGACCAACCTGACATGCGGTCGGAGAGCGGGGGTCTTCTGCTGGGTAGGCCGCATGGAGAGTACCTTCTCGGCCTGTTCAGCTTCGCAGAGAGCCTCGATGAGGGACTGGGGCATGGCGAGGCAAACATGCAGGTCCAACCACTCCGGCATGAGGCCCTGCAGGAAAGTGTGGAGGGCCAGCTCCTCTTGGGCAGCTGTGTTGAACTGTGGGTAACCATGTTGGGTGTGCAGCTGCACATCTGCGGCAAAGGTGCCCAAGCTCTCTCTTTCTTGGCGGCAGCAGCTGGCTAGCTGCTCCTTGCTCTGATCACTGAAGGGTTGCTGCCCAAATCGTCTCTCCAGCGCCATGGTCAGGACCTGGGGGGTCTCGCTGCTTTGCTGGGGCTAGGTCGAGGAGCACTTACAAAGCCTTTCCCTCCAGTGCCAGGGCCAGGTGAATGGCAGCTTCTTCGTTGCTCCATCCACTGTGCCATGCTGCTAGTTGGACTTGCAAGAGGTATGGATCTAGCTGTATCATCCCGTTGTGCTTGGGTAGCTTGGCTAGTGTTCTATGCGGGGCAACTGCGGGGTGTGACAGGCTGGCTGTGGGAGCCAAACCAGTGGTGGTTCCCACAGGTGGCAGCAGGCATTCACCTGGAATTGGCATTTCTGGTCTCTAGGGGGTGGTGGGGCTGCAGTGTACTGGAGTCATCAGGGTGGGCTGGAAAACTTCCATTTCTGGTGGGCTCCATCCTTTGCCATTCCAGGTTTTCCAAGCGCCAATAGGTCCGCTCAGTGTCTCACTCCAATCTCTGAATCTCTCCCTCCATTCTTCAGTGTAAAATGCCTGGATCCCACTTCTGACACCAATGTGGCGAGCTTGCGTGGAAGAAGGCATCGTGAGGCAGAGATCTCAATTTTATGGTAATCCCTGTGCCCCATATACCGCACGGCCCCGGGATTGCTCTTTTATTTGCCAACAGAACAGAACACACAAACATGAACACCATATCACTAAAATAATGATTCCAACTTGAACATTAACAGTCCCATGAGTCCTTGCGCTCCCCCCGCACAGAACTGTCGATAGTTAAGAGTGACCGCCTCCTCTGGTCGCTACATTATTATTGACTTAAACAGTGACAACTAATGAAGGATGTGAAGTGTCTGTTGAGTCATTCAAGACCCGATGATTGACTGACTAAAGGTGCTGCAACACATGAAAAACACATCATGTCAAATCCTCTGATTGTGAACTGATTCTCCTGTTATGAAACCTGTATTTGCTTTTAAAATGTTGCTTTCAAAAACTGAGAAAGCACTGTTATGGCACAATTCATCTGTGCAGCAGTTGAGGTATAAGTAATCAGACGGGAATGTCCGTCAATGGCACCATGAATCACATAGCACTGGGACTTATTATTTTGTCAGTCTCTTTATGCATCAGTTTTCTCTGAATACACTGTTGTAACTGCCGGTCATTAAAGGGCATCAGCTTGGTGTGAGGAGGTAGAGAGGAAGATGGGTGAGTTATATCAACACCTGTGTGTGTGTGTGTGTGTGTGTGTGTGTGTGTGTGTGTGTGTGTGTGTGTGATTATATGTGTACATAAGATAAAAAAGGAGACATAAAACATGGGATCGATGGATTTGTGTGTGTGTGTGTATGTGTGTGTGTGTGTGAGAGAGAGACAGAGACAGAGACAGTGACAGAGAAAGAAAGAACAAAACAGAGCCAACATCAGAACCTTGGGTTAAGAGTCTTTACAAACAAAAAGCTAGTACAAACACCTATGAGTCAACCTACCAGGAACTCAGCCGATTCTCAGACCTGCACTGCCTATCAACAAACTAGAAAAAGTTAAATCACCAAACAAAGTGAAACATTTTATTTATAACATTGGCATAATGAAAACCGAAAGTGAATTACAGTGTTAAAAGGCCCTTAAGAAACAATATACACTGAATATCTCTCTACTCTCTCATGGACAATAAGCAGAGCCTTACCAGGAACCAACTCACTGACTACAGCAGAGTCAATGTGACAGGCAGATGACAGAAAGACACTGGTCACATGGTTACTGTATGACAAGTAATACCGAGAACGAGCCACACATTCTTTTATCTGCTACTGCTACAAGATACACATGATATTTATAAGTAAATTCAACTCATAAATATCAAATGTCTTCCTGTTAAGAGAGGAGAGAATCCAAAACCAAAGACATGACGGGGTTTGCTGCCCAGTGTGTCAGAATTATGCAACCTGAGGGGACAGTGAGAAAAACGATTATGAAATGTAAATTGTCTTGTTTATCTCGAAAATTAGTATTGTATAAACAAACGGTATCTTAACGTGAAGTAGACAACTTTTCAACTTTCCACTCCTAGCGTTTCCAAGTGGTATTATTGTTTGTGCCGCTGTCACAAAGACAACTGCATCACTTTCCGTTTATTAGCAGCCTGGCCACTGTCCAAAGCAAGAAACAACTGTAAGAATCCCAATTTGAACTAGAAACCCCGATCTCAGTGCTATGCTAAAGGTAGAGTAAAACATCAGGTCGTGTTATTAAGTAGGCAGGTTGTGTTACTATAGAAATAATGCCAACTGAAAGTTAGTTTGGAACCCTCAAAGTCCCGGAGGGGGAGCTCTCTCCATTGAGTGAACATCCGTCCGAGGTTCACTCTTGTTTTATCTCGTCTTCTATCACTCTCCCTCTTCTTTGTCCCCTCCATCAACTGGGTTCTTTTTCTTTTACCAGGTAGAGTTTCCACAGTTTACTGCGGTAGCCCGCAACTGGGGGGCTGACGTACTTCCTGTGCTGTAAATCGATTTGCCGAGAAAAATCGTACCCG
This sequence comes from Lampris incognitus, assembly GCF_029633865.1. Taxonomy (NCBI): domain Eukaryota; kingdom Metazoa; phylum Chordata; class Actinopteri; order Lampriformes; family Lampridae; genus Lampris; species Lampris incognitus. The sequence continues at coordinate 101,258,024 of NC_079212.1, read as the reverse complement.
TTGGCATAGTGAAAGCAAGTGTTATAGAGAACCAGCCACTGTGCAATTTACTTAATAATGACAAGTTAAAGCTAAAAATTGTCTACTTACACTTTAATCATTCCTTCATTTATTTTTAAAAATTATAATCCTTAGGTAATGTAACATTTCTGTCATTCTATTTCTAATGAATTATTTGTATCATTTGTATCACTCTCTCTCTCCCTCTCTCTCTCTCACACACACTCACACACACACAGCTGTCAAAAGATTCCTGAAAGATTGATTATATTACGATTGTAACTGGGTCTCAGTATAGCGAGGCAACATCCATGTTTCAAGATTATTTGTCAAATGCACAATACATTGGTGGCAAACACTGCTGGCAATGAAATGCTTAGGCATCAGGCTAACCTCAAAAATAAAATAAAATAAATAAATGATGTAAAATTTTAATTTAAAGTCAAACAAAAACCTCAAATCTGGAATTTATATTTAACATTATATGTATATACACAGGCCAGGATTTATTTTACTTCAAATTAACAAAAGTGAAATAGAACAAGGAGTGGTAGGAAGCGCTGCGTGGGTCCAGTGGCTTAATGGTGACAGGTGCTCTTCAGTATGGTGGGTAGAGAAATAGGGAAAAATGACTCAAAACTGAGGCACTCCGTAAACCGGCTTAATCCAAGACTTGGATTAAGATGAAAGTCGAAATGCGTCAGTCTTGTCGCCTTGCCCTTGGGTGAATAAATTCCATTTCTTTTGGTTTACAGAGTGCCTCAGTTTTCAGTCATTTTTCCAACAAAAGTCAAAGTTTAACCTTTAACAGTCCAACAAAAATCAAACTTTAACAAGTGTACAGTATTTACAGGGGTTAGCAATAACGATCGCCATATGTAACACTTTCTTCATGAATCACAGTGTGTATCTAGAGCAAACCTTTCTGGGAGCCATTCCCATTGAAACTCCCAAAGAAGGGAAGTGGGAAATGAAAATATGGTGAGCGTAGTTGGAATGTATGACTAGCTGCACAATGTCTGTTTCTCTGGCCTGTTGCAACACAATGAGTACTGTTGCTGTCCCTGCATACTGATTTGTCTTTACCCCAAGTCTGTACTGTTGTGGTGCATCAACTGTACCATTCACCCAAACAATGTCCACTCCTGCTTATACTCTGCTCTCATGGTGGAATGAGCAGCCACCTCCATAGACTTTTGGGAGGACCTTGCAGACATTTTCATTATAATAATGATGATTGGAAGGACGATAAGGGATGGTGATGACATTGCTTTTCGCATTCACAATGGTGGCACACTACTAAGCCCTGGCCTAAAGCCATTCTGTGGTTCTGGGCACACTTCATCTCGACATCATAGACTTGAAGAATCATCATCCATGCAGCAATGTGGATGTTGAACACTACTCCTTCCCTTAACCTCTGGCTGTTCAAGAAAGAGATACGCTGAGGACACGTCTCTATGACAACTTTCTGACCACCAATGTAGCTGTGGATATGTTCCATGGCCGAAATTGTAGCTGGCAGGGCTTTTTCGCAGTCAGAAAATTTCAGTTCTACGCTACTCGGGGAGTGACTAGCATAGGCGATGACTCGTCTGTCTTTGTTGTACTTCTGCAATAGGGCAGCGCTTAGACAATTGGTTGAGAAGCTAGCTTCCAGATAGAATTCCTAATCCTTGTCAGGATAAGTGAGGAGTGGGGCTGAGCAGAGTTTCTACTTCAGCTGTTGGAAAATTTGTTATTGAGAGCTTCCCCACTGGAACGCTCTATCCTTTTGGAGGAGCTTGGTCAGTGGTCTGGCGATCTCTGCATAGTCCTCAATGGACTGTCTGGAGTAGTTGCAGATGCCTAAGAAGCCTCTGAGCTATGAGATGATAGTTGGGGCGTCGAGATCTTGAATGGCCTGAACTCTCCCTGTCTAGGGTTCAATGCCATTAGCGCCAACAAGTTGCCCAGCATACTCAACTTTGGTGTGACACCACTGCCCTTTTGTGAATGATAGTTTTGCTCCAGCATTGGCAAGCCGTTTCAGCACATCTGTTCTTGATCGGGTGGGCTTCAAAGTCTGTGAGTGGACCAGAATATCATTGACATAGATGGAGTTTCTGGGAGCTGCGGCACCATTCATGGCCTTATGAAGGAAGACTCAGATGAGCAGCTGGAGTATCCAAATGGGCACCAGTTTCATTCAAACTGCTGGTTGCCAAAGGAAAAGTCCAGCTTGCACTGGTTTGCAGGATCTACTTTCAGGGTCCAAAATGCACTACACATATTGGCAGGGGAAAAAAAATTGGCATCTTTCACCTTCGAGAGTTCCTGATCCAAATGGATCATTGGCCAGCAAGACAGAGGGACGTGTTTATTTAGCTGCCTGTAATCAATGATCAGGCAACATTCGCCGTTTGGCTTCAACACTGGCCACAAGGCTGAATTGTATGTGGAGTTGCATTCTCAAATGAGCTGCTTCGCCAGCAGTGTGTCCAACATTTCTTGGATGGAATCATAGGCAGCCAAGTGAATTTTGTACTGGCACACAAACATTGGCGGCGCAATAGGATCTGTTGGGACACACACGGTGTGGCAGTATGTGGTGCCACAATCATTGGAATCTCATGACCAGTTGTGTTGGAAGTCATAGAAGAGCTCATGGAGCTGCTGTCTTCAAACATCCATTGTTAAGGTATCTGTCTTAGCAAGCTGTTGTTGGACCTCAAGTTCAAATCCGGGATACAGTTTTCCTGATGGAGGAGCTGTGACACCCTGTGATGAAACTGTGCTGCCTGGGTGGGCAGCAAGGGCATATAAAACCATATCGCTTCCTGCATCTGGGTTGGCACCACAGACTTGCTCATTTTGCAGCATCTCGTGCAGGGCAATGGGGATAATTTTGCTGAGAAAGGTGGTGAATGCCTGCCTAAAGTCTTATTTCCTAACCAAAGAAGATGGAAGTTCACCAGTCACTGGGATAGTCAGTTCAAAGTCGTGAAAGGAGCTGTCGATCAGCAGCCCCAGGGGGCTGGTGTGCAGCCACAGAAAGTGAGGCGCTGGTCAGGTTTTGCACCAGCAAATAAGTGGTACAGTGTTTCAGTTCAAGCAAGGGGGTGCCACACACCATTAGACTGAGTCTAAGAAGGAGTGACAAAGGTTGGAAGAATGCTTGAGACCGTGGTAACTCTTGTCCTTTCAGCATCACAAGCTTAAGGGGGTACCCGGCAGTCCCAGCAGGAATCACTATATCAAACACACTCACCACTTGATATGCCTGAGGGATGATCTGTCCTGAAAACATGTGTTCTGGGCTGGCATCGAGTGGGTACCTTTCAATGTTAGCTTGGGCCCAGAGTACATGGTTGATCATATCCAGCTTGGTTCCCAACCTGACAAAAATGTCTACTCCGACCGACAAAGTGAATGAGGTAGTTGGGGAGCCATGCTCCAATCTGTATAGATAAGCCACAGACGCCAAAAGCCTTGATTGGGAGCTTGTGGTTGATCCATAGAAAGAAGACGGTGATTTTTTTCCCCTCCCAATTGTATCCAGCCAATTACCCCACTCCTCCGAGCCGTCCCGATCTCTGCTCCACCCCCTCTGCCAAGCCGGGGAGGGCTGCAGACTACCACATGCCTCCTCCAACATGTGGAGTCGCCAGCTGCTTCTTTTCACCTGACAGTGAGGAGTTTCACCAGGGGGACATAGCACGTGGGAGGATCACACTATTCCCCCCAGTTCCCCCTCCCCCCCAAACAGGCACCCCAACCCACCAGAGGAGACGCTAGTGCAGCGACCAGGACACATCCCCACACCCGGCCTCTCACACACAGACATGGCCAATTGTGTCTGTAAGGATGCGCGACCAAGCCGGAGGTAACATGGGGGTTTGAACCGGCAATCCCTGTGTTTGTAGGCAACAGAATAGACCACTACGCTACCCAAATGCCTAGAAGATGGTGATTTTTGTGCACAAAGGTTAGACAGGGACTGTTCTAACACAACCTGTCATGTAGAGATTTACTTATGGCAGATTTCTCAGACCAGAGTGTTAAGACCACATCCTGTACCAACGTTCCATCAACTCAGACGTCACTGGATATAAGAGGGCAGTACAACACTTGTTCAGAGTTCCCCAGGGAGTGAAGGAAAGACTCATGGTCCTTCAATGAATGGTGGCCACCGGGGTCTGCTGGTTGCTGAATGGAAGGAGAACACTGTATCTCTGGTGTCTCAGGGCTGGATTCAGTGTCAGAAGCCGGGAAGTCATGTGGGGCAGGAACTTGGGCCCTCACAGGGGTCTGCTGCTCCTGGTGGGAAGCAATTCTGTCACAAAGAACTTGTTTATGATCTGCTGGATTGGTGCTGATGGTCACTGATGTCTCAAAGTATAAAGAGATTACGCCTCATGCAGAACCTTGCAGCATCTCGAGTATTTATCACGGACGCGGGATGGTTGGGTTTCAGTGAATGCATGAACAATCTTACTGGTTGTCTTCCAGATGAGTTTCAGCTTCTTGTGGGATGTGGCATGGGGCAGTTCGGAGAAGCAGTGCTCAACTTCCCTTAGGTAGTCTTCAATACTGGAATTAATGTTATTGGGATTGGGTCACTCAGTGTCTTTTACAAAGGAGTCAAGTTGGCACATGCGAAGGCCAGGGGAACGGTCTCCCTGTGCCTTTCTTGATTTTTTTAAATGGTCACTCTCTGTGATACTTAATGATGGGTCTCTTGGAGGGAGGTGCCTCTCATCATACTCATCAGAAGAGGAAGGTGAGGAAGAATGGTAACGGTAGGGGTTAGCTACAGTGCCATCTTTACTCCTGTTTTCTTTCGTAACAGCCTGGGGCTTAAGGAGCCCTTCAGGCACTCGTGGGTGTGTTTCGTCTCCACCTGGGTTGCAAGAGGGGGCTACAGCATAGTGCTTTTGTCTAGCTAGGGAGGCTGCTTGGTGTTGGGCCAAGTAATATTCAGTGTCTGTGTCAGACTATGTTCCTCCTTCAGCTTCTAGCTCTGCTTTTGCCTCTGCGGGGGGTGCATTAAGCACTGCTTGGGCCCTGGCGCATGCTTCTCGACTTTCTTCCTGGGCCTGGTCATCAGCAGCTTCTTGGCACACTCCTCTAGTGACTCATTGGTGAGCTTGAGCTCACTAAACAGTGTAAGGTTCCTTACATCTAGCCTGTCGCAGCTAACGATTAGCTTCCTGTTTTACCCCCGGAGAATTTCTAGCTCCAAGCTGGTGTGCTGATGGTGAGGCAGATATAGCCTACCTACCACTCCCTGAAAGGTAATAACTCTGCATCGAGGATTCTGTATGTGCTGAATTAAGTTATTAATCTCCGTTTGACACTCTTCTTGGGTCAGCTCTTCAAATTTCTCCCTCCTCTGAGGGGAGGTTTTGAGAGGTCAGTAACAAAATCAGAGAAGGGGGTGGATTCCATAGGAGGACGGCTACCTCCTCACCTTCTGACTTGTGTAGGTTATTAGAGCTCATTCTGTCTGCCTAGTCTTGGCACAGAACTACACCTGACAAGCTAGTGACGAGGTCACTGATTGCTTAATCCAACACTTCTACTTTGAGGCAATGTGGGTAACTGCAAGGCACACAGAAACGCTATGCTCAGACAACAATTAGAAAAATGCACAGGTGGAGGCCTGTGTCTTGCCAATGGTTAAAACTTTGTTTGCAAACTACTCTCTCTTTAAATCTTTGTTTACCAACTTCTCTCTAAACTATGCCAATTGATTGGAAAGGGTTGCTATGGCAACAAACAAACAGCTGTGGAATTTCTAATAGCTATTCAAAAAATTGACTGGTAAAACCGTTAGATAATTAGTATTTAATAAATGGTTATTCAAAATATACTGCTATTAGCTCACAACCACACCTGAACATACTGTACCTTGGTGGTCTCAAAGGACCGGTAATGTTGCCCACTGGGGACCGGGGTTCGCGCCTCGGTCTCGTCAGATCCGACTATGGCCGGACTCGATGAAGCAGCAATAATTGGCAGCGCTGTCTTCGGGAGGGGGGCGGAGTCGGCTTGTGTTCCGTCACATGAATGCGTCTTTGTGTGTGTCGGAAAAAGCAGTGGTTCGGCCTGGATTCACTTTGTCACGAAAGTGGTGAGGAGTCTCCTTCGAGACTGCTGGCCGGAGAGATGCAGTTGGCGAATGCATGCAGTGCGAGGGTGGGTGTTTGAACTAAAATAGGGATCGATTGGCCACTAAATTGGGAGAAAACAGGGAAAAATCAGAAATAAATTTTAAAAAAATATGGAAAAAAACTTAAGGAATATGGAAAAAACTTAAGGAAATGACAGATTACAAAAAACACCCCTGCTCCCCTCCAGATAATGACCATAACCTCCCAAATAAATTAAATAAGTTTTATGCAAGGTTTGAAAAACCTATTCCACCAGCCATCCCCCCTTCTCCTACTCCAATGCCAACCTTCTGCATCCAAGAGGATGAGGTGAGAGCAACATTCAAAAAGCTGAACATTAGGAAAGCAGCAGAGCCAGATGGCATCAGTCCTGCTTTGTTGAGCCACTGTGCAGCACAATTGGCCCCAATATTTTCCACCATATTTAACACCTCTCTAAGTCAATGTACAGTCCCACAGTGCTTCAAACTCTCTACCATCATTCCTGTGCCAAACTCCTAAAAGATCACCTGCCTCAATAACTTCAGACCAGTTGCCCTAACATCTGTGGCCATGAAAGCATTTGAGTGCATCATTTTGTCACACTTGAAATCTTGCACCTCCCCAATGATGGACCCATATCAACTTGCCTATCAAGCCAACCGGTCTGTTGAGGATGTAGTTAGCATAGCCCTGCACCATGCCCTGCAACACCTGGAATCACCAAACATCTACGCACGCATCCTGTTCATAGACTTTAGTTCCGTCTTCAACTCCATCAACCCACTCAAACTCTTTACTATACTGTTGGATATGCCACTGGATTCAGAGCTTCTTGTGGAACAGGCCACAGAGGGTGAAGGTTAATAACCTAACCTCACACCTTCTTACCCTCAGTACAGGTGCTCCTTGGGGCTGTGTTCTCTCCCCTTGGCTCTTTTCACTTTACACCACCCACCTCACAGCCACGGATAGCTCTGTGAAAATAATAAAATACACAGACGACACAATCATTGTAGGCCTCATCTCCAACAATGATGAAACCCAGTACCGCACTGAAGTAGACCAAGCTGTCACTTGGTGCGCAAACAACAATCTTCTGCTTAATACAGCCAAAACCCAAGAACTCATTATTGACTTCCGATGCATGCCGAATCCTAAAACACCCATACAAATGAACGGAGGCCCCATCACCACCACCAACTCTTAAATTCCTTGGAACATACATCAGTAATAACCTGAAATGGAAAATTAACACTGAACACATCGTTGCAAAAGCTCAACAATGACCTTACTTTCTTAGACAGCTTAAAAAATACCAGATCAAACATCAAATGCTCGTTCGGTTTTACTCAGCCATTATTGAGTCCATCATAACATCTTCTATTACACTATGGTACGGCACAGACAGTCAAACATGGAAAAAAACTGCAGCGGATTGTCAACAAGGCATCCAAAATCATAGGCAACCCACTCCCCTCAGTTGAATCTCTACATACTAACCGGACTGTAAAGCGAGCAAAGATCACCTCCGACCCCTCACATCCTGCTCATCACCTCTTCCAGCTCCTTCCCTCAGGGAGGTGCTACAGGTCACTGTTAACTAAGACCAAACGCTTCACAAAGTTTTTTTTCCTCTAAGTGTAAGAACTCTAAATTCCTCCCTATAGTCCCCTCCTCACACACCATTGGCATAAATACCACCATTCACCTGTTATGCCTGATATGTTTATTTCTGCTAATGTGTAACTGTATTGTTCGTGATAATATGTGGAGTGTCTGTTGTTGTCCATGTATGTATTGTGCTGCAGAGTGTAAAATGTAAAGTGTACCAAAAATAAATTCCACCAGCCTCGGTCATGTGGCTAATAAAACTAACTATCTATCTATCTATCTCCAGCATGTCCTACACACATGTCCAAGCCATCTCAACCTTGCCTCTCTTGCTTTGTCTCCAAACGGTCCAATTTGAGCGGTCCCCCTAATATAATCATTCCTAATCTTGTCCTTCTTCATCACTCCCAGTGAAAATCTTAGCATCTTCAATGCTGCCACCTCCAGCTCTGCCTCCTGTCTTTTCATCAGTGCCACTGTCTCCAAACCATATAACATAGCTGGTCTCACAACCATCTTGTAAACCTTCCCTTTAACTCTTGCTGGTACACTTCTGTCGCAAATCACTCCTGACACTCTTCTCCACCCACTCCACCCTGCCTGCACTCTCTTCTTCACCTCTCTCCTGCACTCCCCGTTACTTTGGACAGTTGACCCCAAGTATTTAAACTCATATGCCTTCGTCACCTCCACTCCTTGCATCCTGACCATTCCACTGTCCTCCCTCTCATTCATGCATAGGTATTCCATCTTGGTCCTACTGACTTTCACTCCTCTTCTCTCCTGTGCATACCTCCACCTCTCCAGGCTCTCCTCAACCTGCACCCTACTCTCGCTACAGATCACAATGTCATCCGCGAACATCATCGTCCATGGAGACTCCTGCCTGATCTTGTCCGTCAACCTGTCCACCACCATTGCAAACAAGAAAGGGCTCAGAGCTGATCCTTGATGTAATCCCACCTCCAACTTGAATCTATCTGTCATTCCAACCACACACCTCACCATTGTCGCACTTCCCTCATACATATCCTGCACCACTCCTACATACTTCTCTGCAACTCCCGACTTCCTCATACACTACCACACCTCCTCTCTCGGCATCCTGTCGTATGCTTTCTCTGAATCTACAAAGACACAATGTAACTCCTTCTGGCCTTCTCTATACTTCTCGATCAACATTCTCAAAGCAAACATTGCATATGTGGTGCTCTTTCATGGCATGAAACCATACTGCTGCTCGCTAATCGTCACCTCTCCTCTTAACCTAGCTTCTATTACTCTTTTCCATATTTTCATGCTGTGGTTGATCAACTTGTTACCTCTGTAGTTACTACAGTTCTGCACATCGCCCTTGTTCTTGAAAATCGGTACCAGTATGCTTCTTCTCCACTCCTCAGGCATCCTCTCTGTTTCCAACATTGTGTTAAACAATCTAGTTAAAAAACCCACTGCCATCTCTCCTAAACATCTCCATGCCTCCACAGGTATGTCATCAGGACCAATTGTCTTTCCACTCTTCATCCTCTTCATAGCTGCCCTCACTTCCTCCTTGCTAATCCACTGCACTTCCTGATTCACTATCCTCACATCATCCAACCTTCTCTCGCTCTCATTTTCTTCATTCATCAACCCCTCAAAGTACTCCTCCCACCTTCTCAGCACACTCTCCTCACTTGTCAGCACATTTCCATCTCTATCCTTGATTGCCCAAACTTGTTGCACATCCTTTGCAGCTCGGTCCTTCTGTTTAGCCAATCGGTACAAGTTCTTTTCTCCTTCCTTAGTGTCCAACCTGTCATACAGCTCACCATATGCCTTTTCCTTTGCCTTTGCCACCTCTCTCTTTGCTTTATGCTGCATCCCCTTGTACTCCTGTCTACTTTCTTCATCTCTGAGTATCCCACTTCTTCTTTGCCAACCTCTTCCTCTGTATAATTTGCTGGACTTCCTCATTCCATCACCAAGTCTCATTGTCTTCCTTCCTCTGTCCTGATGACACAGCAAGTACCTTCCTAGCTGTCTCCCTCACTATTTCTGCAGTGGTTGCCCAGCCATCCGGCAACTCTTCACTACCACCCAGTGCCTGTCTCAACTCCTGCCTGAACTCCACACAACAGTCTTCCTTCTTAACTTCCACCATTTGATCTTCGGCTCTGTCTTCACTCGCTTCCTCCTCTTGGTCTCCAAAGTCATCCTACAGACCACCATCCGATGCTGCCTATCTACGTTCTCCCCTGTCACCACCTTGCATTCTCCAATCCCTTTTAGATTGCACCTTCTACATAAGATATGGTCCACCTGTGCGCAATTTCCTCCACTCTTGTACGTCACCCTGTGTTCCTCCCTCTTGAAATATGTATTCACTACAGCCATTTCCATCCTTTTCGCAAAATCCACCACCATCTGTCCTTCCACATTTATCTCCTTGACACCATACCTACCTATCACCTCCTCAACACATCTTTTCCCTTCACCAACATGTCCATTGAAGTCCGCTCCAATCACCACTCTCTCCTCCTTGGGTACCCTCTCCACCACATCATCCAAATCACTCTAGCATTCTTCTTTCTCTTCCATTTCACACCCAACTTGCAAGGCATATGCGCTGATAACATTCAGCAATACACCTTCGATTTCTAGCTTCATACTCATCACTCTGTCTGACACTCTCTTCACCTCCAGCATACTCTTGACATACCCTTCCTTCAGAATTACCCCTATCCAATTTTTCCTCCCATTCACACCATGGTAGAAGAGTTTGAACCCACCTCCAATACTCCTGGCCTTACTCCCCTTCCACCTGGTCTCTCGCACACACAGTATGCCTACCTTTCTTTTTGCCATTATATCAGCCAGCTCTCTCCCTTTACCAGTCACAGTGCCAACATTCAAAGTTCCAACTCTCACCTCCACACTCCTACCCTTCCTCCTCTCTCGCTGCCTTTGGACATGCCTCCCCCTCTCCTTCTCCTTCTCCCAACAGTAGCATGGCAAAAAAAAAACCAAGCAAACAAACAGTATAATCAACAATATAACATACAATAAGCAACAGAGCATAGCTCAGCTAGGAGTCAAATCAAGATGAAGTTGATACAGTTAAAGTAAGCTAGTTTAAATAGGTGGGTTTTAAGAGCAGTTTTGAATTCTGTAATGGAGTCATGTAAGCGGATGTGACGTGGAATGGAGTTCCAAAGATTGGGTGCAGCATAGGAGAATGTGCTGTGGTATAATGGCTGGTAGTGACAATAGACCTGCTGGTGAAGACCACAGGGAGTGAGAGGGAGTGCAAGTGTGAAGGAGGTCTGTGAGATAAGCAGGGGATAGGAAGAGCTTTGAAAGTTAATAATAAAATTTTAAAGTTAAACTATTGTCACAAGTTAAAATATCCTCACAAGTTTAAAATACTGTCACAAAACAGGCAGGGCAATGACTTGTGAAAACAATTCATTTAATCAATAAAAGAAAATCGACTTATATTAACCAACACTTATCTAACTAATGCTGATCAGGTACAATCAATGATGAGCAGCAATGTAGTGAACAAGGTGATATGAGGTAGGGAGGCTGTGCAAATATTGTATGTGTGTGTGGGGGGGTGCACTGAAAGGGGTGGTGCAAGTGGGAATGTGTGTGCGTACGCGTGCACATGCGTTATTGCACGCGGCGAGGAAATTGTGCCAAAAGAATGAATATGTGTGCGCGTGTGTGTGTGTGTGTGTGTGTGTGTGTGTGTGCGGCGCGCGCGCTCGCGTGCCGGAGGGAGGAGGTATTTGTGAGAGAGGCTGCGCAAAATCGCGCAGACGAGATGGTGAAAAACATAGAGGTGTTAAGATTGAGGCAAAAATCAGGAACACGTTTCCCCCAGTCCACAGCAGTGCAACACAAAGACAAAAACACATCCAAGAACTACAAGAACACACATATCCAAACTAACACATATATACAAACTAAACAAAAAAAAAATCACTGTCCAAGGGAACGAACGCCAGCCAGGATGACTGTCGGAACCACAGATACGTATCCCGTCGGAACTGCCGATCTGCATGGGCTAGTAGTAAGCTTAGCCCGCCCCGCGTCCTGTCAGACCGGCCATGGTTTGTTCCTCTTCGTGCGCAGCTCCATGCAGAGGCCGTGGTCCCTGAGCCCACCGGACGAGGCAGATGAATCTCTCCTAGCCGATCCAGCGCCAGCTCTCCCGGCCAGGTGAGGCCTGGCGTTGACTATGAGAGAGTTAGCGAGAGGAAGAGAGAGAGAGAGAAAGAAAGCAGCAGGTGTGCAATCTATCTACCAAAGTAAGTTTGCAAACAAAGAAACAAAAAGGAAAGTAGCAAATGAACAAAAGAAAAGTAGACAGTCCGTCTAGCAAACTCTATATGGATCAGTGTGCGCAAATGAACAGCGAATTAATTCACAAGAGACGATTCAAACACGAAAAAAATTAAAACTTGACATCCTACGTGAATCCTAGTGTGTATCTAGATCACAGATGATTTCAACTAACAACACTTTTCACTCGCGGAAAATCCTCAATGCTCCGTTCGTCGCCTGAAGATCTTGGAGGAGTCTAAATTGCGATTGCGTCGACGTTTAAGAAATAAAAAGGGCTCCAGTCGCCTTCTCTTGCTGTGGAAACTGATTTGTCTTGCAGGTAAAGCTTCACCCGTTGTAACAGCTGCTTAGCGGATGAGCAAGACAAAGTTATCTTCAGGGCCGGCGCGAGGCAATCAAGCGCTTAGGGCAAAACAACGAAAGTGCGCCCCCATGTGGACTTCACAAAACACGTGATAAAACGCCTCATATTACTGCCAGCTATTCAAAACCAGTACGCTGTTAACACCAACATTAAATGTAGGTTATAACAACGTTACCGACCACACACAACGATGGTAAATAACCAGGTTACAGGATCTAGAATGAACGACGTGCATGCGCTGTACGGCTCATAGGCGCGCACTGGTTGAAAGTCAGTGGCACGCGCTGTCATGCATATCACTTTGAAAACACGTTTTTTTTCGTCATGGAAATACAACGTTTGAGCATCCCTGTGGTTCTAAAGACCTGCCTTAAATTAACACCGTAGTTATTTGCAAAATTAAATACACACACGGCTTTTTTTCCCCATTTCAAAATAAAACCGTTATAATGACCGCTGTCAGCTGTAATGCGCCTTTTCAGAGCGTCGCTGGTTAATTGTTAAACAACTCCCTTATTTTCATATTATTATTTCATATTATTTGGCTCTTGTATCTTTTCAGCAACATTTCATATTCATTTCGACATTGAATGCTGTAGCATAACACTGACACACACTTAGGCCTAGGCCTATGCCATGCATTATCGAATAATAGGTTGACTCACGCCCTTATAAGTGGACCTTTCTTGATTTGGCTGCAGCAAACTCTTCAGTTATCTTGGAGTAATCCAATTTGCAAGATATTTGGCGCTCAATTGCAATTTCTTTGCCATCCCAGGTAACGTTAGCTGAGGACTCGCCGCCGGCGCCGGTCGTTAAAAAAAACAAAACCGCTGTTAATTTTGGATACGCTTCCAGGGCTTTTGTCTTTTCGAGTGTACGGCGTCTATTTTGCGCCCCACTTAATTTCGACGACCGTTTCATTTTTTGTGGTTTTGTTTTCTGTGTTAGCTAGCTTATGAACACACAGACACAGTATGCTAGCAGTAGCACACACCAACGTTTGAGATGGAGAGAGCGCAATATTTTTTTTCAGCGGTGGCGCGGCGTCCTTTGGCGCCCCTAGCGGCTTGGCGCCCTGGGCAACTGCCCAGTTTGCCCAGCGCATGGGCCGGCCCTGGTTATCTTCCAATAAAACCATCAGTCGCATGAGTGACGGACATCAAAAACACCCCTAAAAACGCTTTCTTAACACATGCTCGTTAGTCTTTGATACATTAACTATATACATTTCAAAATTCCTTGGTTCAAAAAAAGGACTGGTTGTTAAAATCCCTAGTGTTTGCACTGCAACAGATTCAGTGGAGATCAAACTGGAGATGTCTGCCAAGGTGACATTGCCACCACCAGGACACATCATCAGTTGTGTACCTCAGCATCACAGGGTGTTTCGGCCTTTTATCACAAGACATCATCCGCTGAGGCAGGCCCACCACAGGTTGATCGGTCCTGGGTGTGTGACCTGTGGTTAGCTGTTCACCCTGGCAGCCCAGACGGCGTCTCTCCTTTTGAGCCAGATCCAGTGGCTAGTCCTCTCAGCAGTGATCACTCTCCTGTGGGCCTGCCCCCTGACTCCTAGTTCCCTCAGGAGTTTTGCTGTGGAGCTGGCAACAAAGCCCCTACAACCCACCTCCACAGGGCGCACCTTCACCTTCCAGCCTCTGTCCTCTGCTTCGGCTGCTAGGTTGGCGTACCGCAGCTTCTTACGCTCGTACGCTTCATCGACTGCATCCTCCCAGGGGACTGTGAGCTCAATAATGTAAGTGAGCTGGTTAGCATTGGACCAGAGGACGAGGTCTGGTCGCAAGGTGGTTGTTGCGATCTCTGTCGGGAAGATGAGCTTCTGGCCTAAGTCCACTCGCATTTCCCAATCCCTGGCTGAGTTTAGTGAGCCTAAGTTGGGAAGTGAAGGGTTGGCCTTCCGTTTATCCCCCTCTCGAATGAAAGCTGGGAAACGCCGGGGCCCTTCCTGGTTGTTGAAGGGTTGGGCATTGATGGAAACCCTCTTGCAATCGAGTTCAGCTGCCAAGCACCTGAGCACCTGATTGTGTCGCCAGGTGTATCTGCCTTGGGTAAGGCTGGTCTTGCAGCCAACCAAGATATGCTTGAGGGTTGCTGGGGCTGTACACAGGGAGCAAGATGGATTCTCTCCAAACCAGAGATTTAGATTTATGGGAGAGGGCAGGACATCATATGTGGCCTTGATGATGAAACTCAGCCTGTTTGATTCCATGCTCCAGAGCTCACTCCATGTGAGTTTCCTCTTTTCAACACCCTCCCACCTCATCCAGCGACCCTGTTTGGCTTGTGCTACGGCTTTAGCACATCTGGCTGCTTCTTCCTGTTGGCGGACCTCCTCAACCACCATAGTTCGCCGTTCGGTAGTAGTCGCCTTTTGCCAGGTAGGTGTTTTTATTCCCAGGCCAAGGCCGCCTCTGCCTTGTTGAACATGGCCTACTACGTCTCGGTGGCGGAGGGCAGATTTCGCCTCCAGTACAGCTGCAGCCGGGGTCCATTTCTTCCCTGTTGCTAGGGTTGGAGCAACTCCTCTCACTATTGGGTCTCGGGATTCTGTGAGGGACATGTCCAGCCTCACTTTGGCACATTTGAATTCCTCAACCAGGCTGGAAATTGGCAGTGCGAGGGCTCCATTGCCGTAGAGTCCAACACTGCTGAGGCACCTTGGCAGTCCAAGCCACTTCCTCACCTGCGAGTTCACTAGCCTCTCCAAGCGATTGGCATGAGATAGTGAGACTTCGTACATAGTTATTGGCCACATGAGTCGGGGTAGCAGCCCAAACTGAAAGCACCAAAGCTTCAACTTCCCGGGCAGTGCAGTGTTGTTGATTTGCCTGAGGCCACTGATTGTATCCTGGCGAAGTTGCTCCAGTTGCTGGGTGTCTTTGAGGTCTGCATTGTACCACCGTCCGAGGCTCTTGATGGGCTTCTCCCGGACCGTGGGGATTGGTTGATCACTAATGCAGAACCGTTCATCTACTAGTTGGCCTTTGACAATGGAGATGCTGCGAGATTTGCTTGGTTTAAACTCCATTCGTGCCCACTTGATGTTCTCCTGGAGTTTCTGCAGCAGGCGCCTGGTGCATGGTTTTGTTGTTGCTATGGTGGTCAAGTCATCCATGTACGCCCGGATTGGTGGAAGACGCAGGCCATTCCTGGACCTTTCGCCTCCCACCACCCATCGCGATGCACGGATGACGAGCTCCATTGCCATGATGAATGCCAGGGGGGAAATAGTGCAGCCCGCCATAATGCCTATTTCCAGATGTTGCCAAGTGGTGGTGGTGTTCTGTGTTGTGACACAGAACTGGAGATCCTGAAAATAGGTCTTGACCAACTCCGTGATATTTTTGGGGACATGGAAAAAATCAAACGCCGTCCACAGGATCTTGTGAGGAACTGATCCAAAAGCGTTGGCAAGGTCTAAGAAAACCACGTGCAGGTCTCTCCATTCTTTCTTGGCAGCTTGTATCTGGTGCCAGATGATATTAGCATGCTCCAGACATCCTGAGAAGCCATGGATCCCGGCTTTCTGCACTGATGTATCAACAAAGTTGTTTCTTTGCAGGAATGTGGAGAGCCTTTGGGCAATCACACTAAAAAATATCTTTCCCTCTACATTAAGAAGGCTGATCTGGCGAAACTGGCTGATGCAGGAAGAGTTCTTTTCCTTGGGGATCAGAATGCCTCCTGCTCTTCGCCATGCCC
The DNA here is from genome assembly GCF_029633865.1 of Lampris incognitus. Classification (NCBI taxonomy): domain Eukaryota; kingdom Metazoa; phylum Chordata; class Actinopteri; order Lampriformes; family Lampridae; genus Lampris; species Lampris incognitus. The sequence continues at coordinate 101,241,854 of NC_079212.1, read as the reverse complement.
TGGGTATGACTCTTTTCTACCATGCCACTTTCATCAGCTTCCAGAGGTATTTCAGGACTCCAGGAGTGTTCTTATAGAGTCTATACTGGATACCATTGGGCCCAGGAGCTGACATCGATCTTGCCTGCTTTACTGTCCTCTCCACCTCGCTCCATGTGGGGGGTCTTGTGTCCATATGGTGGTCAGGTGGGTGAATTGGTGGCATGTCATCCGGGATGGTGACTGGCTCATGTCTCCGGACATCAGAGTAGGTCTTCTTTAGGTGCTCTTCCAGATCTCGTATGGGGACTCCAAGGCTCCCATTTTTCTTGCTGTCAAAATATAACTGAAATGGAAGGAGTCTGTGTCTGTCTGTCTGTCCTTTGATTTTCTTGGCAACCATTCATCTGATCGACTTTTGCGGGTGCACCGTGAGTCTGGACAGTTTCGTGCTTGTTTATATTGCCACCCTGTCCCTTAAAATATGGAGTCATCCTGTATTTCAAAAGGAAACGATGCGTTCCTTGCTGAACCTATACAGTGTGATTTGTGACTTGTTCCGTATTCTCACAACCAGAGAAGGGAGAAATACATCGGCAGTGACTTCGTATTTCTCTCTTCTCCATCACCTGAAAATTGCAGTGGTTTTGCCAGAGCAGTTTCTCCAGGGTACCAGGGGCACACAACCTTAGTCCTAAAATTGTATATTTATTATTAAATCAAGTCAAATAATATAATTTTGTTAAGAAATAAAAGAGGGTGCATTGTACATTTGTACAGGTGTTTATATTGTAGTTTTATTAATTTAATGATTTGGAGACTCATTACGGTTTCTGATGGTGAGTGCTTTAGGTGGATGTGGAGGACCTATATCTTACATGGTAACAATAGTTTAAGCCTTTTTTAATGACCGTCTGTTACAGCAGATAATTTGATATATTTTGGTGATATTGTTGTTAGGGTTTGTGGAAGACCCCAAGCGCACGACACCAGACAGAGATGGGGTTAGCCGAAAACTGGCGTACTTTATTCCTTGCTCGTACAAATAGGCAAACATAGGAAGGCAATGAGCGACAAGGAAAAAACGGAAAGTCCAAGGGGAAAAAACTCGCGGGTAATCCAAACGGGAACACGGCAGGATACTTCCACGGGGAAACTTTGCAAGGGAAAAACATGAACCAAGGGCTGGGTGAGTTCGGAGAGAAAAGGACCGTGAGGGGAGAGTAGCCGCTACTGCGGGGAGGTTACAACACGAACTGACAACGGACGCGTGGGAGGCCACCAAACTTTAGCCCAGCCCTGATGACTAAGCCCGGCCCTGACGAGCCAATTGGCTGCCGGCGCGGGGTGGGCGGGTCACGGCGCGGGGTGGGCGAGCCATAACAATTATTGATGTCCCCTCCAGAAAATACTCTTGTGAAAATTCCATATTTGTGCCCCCCCCCCCAAGTTGGAATGAGATCTGCGCCCTTGGATGGACACCTGTCCACCCCTTTGTTGGGAATACTCTGTGGATCATTTGTTGATCAAAGAAACACTGTGCATACTCTTAATTCATGTAGCAGGCCTAAAAAGAGAGGTTGGGTGTGGGTGCCTTTAATATATAGTGTAACGTGCATGGATAAGTAGACACGTTGGCCCTTGGCTAACGGGTCGGACCCTTTAGTTGACTTGTCGCTTGCGGTGCGGGCGATACGGGTTCACGTCCTGGCCGCGGCAGTTCCTGTGGTTGCCCCCCGAATTCGTCACAATATGTATTAAACTAAAACAGCGTTGTCTTTTTGCTTTTTTGCTACATGTTTTGATGCTTTTGGTGTCCCCATTGTCCTTTCTGAGGTTACATTGTTTTGATGTCTTACAAAATGCACTTGAGTAAAAGTCATGTTACAGACATCTTTTTTTTTCATATTTGGCATCGAGGTAATCCAAAAGTAACTGAAATTAACCAGATTACATTACTTTATATCGTGATACTTGGAGTAAGTTACTGAATACATTTTTTCAACTGGTCATTTGGAATTGTAATGGAATACATTTATAAAGTAACCCTCCCAACCCTGAAAACAATCATCTCCTTTTCGCAACGGGAAAGCCTCCGCCGCAGAGGCACTGCCTTGTTCGTCTTTGCAAAGCAAATCCCCATCTGCACTGATGGACTGATGCTCACAACAGACATTCATCAGAAACTAGAGGAGTGCACTCAGTAGAGAGCAGATCTCTGCCAGCTGTACGTATCTCTCCTTCTCTGGTGTTCGGACTTGGCAACAAACCACCCCTTTTTCACCTATACTGGGATAAGGGAAAATACATGCGCACACAGACAGAAAAACCAATGTTTTTCCCTGCCATTATAAGAATTTTACATAGCGCCCAAGTCGATTGAACAGGAAATAAGGGGGGGGGGAGAGACGTTTTTAGTATGCAGCACTCAAGATAAAAAATCTACTTAATAAAAATGTTTTGCCTGTCAGTCTGTGGATGTGCAGCCTCCTTGGCGGACTCTCATACAAAAGCGATCAAGTCTGACATGAAATGACAGAGATCAGACTATCATAATTTCAAAACTCTTATTAAAAGACTTCAAATGTGTTTAACTGTCGCAGTTTTCCTGATATAAAATGAATAAAGGCGAGTGGCTGCTCTGCTGATTGACTTTCATTCATTCAACGGTAAGAAAACATAGCTTAGCCATAGGAAATGTTTTATTGTAGCTACTGAGATGATTTCCAGTTGTGATTGTGATTCATCCTACTCTTGAAATGGTATTTTTACAGCAGAGTTTTAACATTGGAGACTATGGCACATCCGCGAGCAGCGAGGTGAATAAGGTGAATTATTTTTGGTTCATCCAGTGTTCCTCCAGTTTTCCAGCAGTGAATGATTTGCTGGCTTGCAAAATACGATCGACTTCTCGTTTACTTTCAAGTCTTATACTCAAATACATAATGTTTTGGTTTTGACACTATTGCTGCCCAATCTGACTCAACCATAGATGTGAGTCGCACATTTTGACTCAGAGGGCAGCGACGGAAAGCAGCGTTAATCGAACTAGTGAGTGAATGAGGAGAGGAGGCGGCGATAACAACAACAAACGCCGCAAGCTCAGCGATTCTTCATCATAGTCATAACTGTGCACAATAAAATTTAGGCTGATAGATCCAGTAGTTTGCGAGATTAGCCGCGGACAAACACACACACACACACACACACACACACACACACACACACACACACAAAACCATGTCACCCTATACTTGTGGGGACGCCCTCATTGACTACATTCATTCCCTAGCCCTTAACCCTAACCTCAACCAACATGCCTAACTTTAACCCTTACCCTAATTTTAAACTAATCCTAACCTTAACCCTAAAACCTAGTCCTAAACCTAAAATGGACCATTTTCCTCATGGGGACCCATAAAATGGCCCCCCAAGGTAGGTGGTTTCAGGTTTTTCGATCCTAATGGTGACATTTGGTACCCATTATGATAGAAAAACATGGTACATACACGCGCGCGTCCATAAGATTAACCCCCTCCATGCGGAGATAATGTAAACCCCGTCAAAAAAAGGGGGTCTTTTAGAGAGAGCCGAGAAAGAAAAATGGATAAAACACGTGCACGAATAAGTACACACGTTAGCCCTTGGCTAACGGGTCGGACCTTTTAGTCGACTGGTTAACGTTGTCGCCCGTGGTGCAGGAGATATGGGTTTGTGTGGTGGCACCCAGGCTGCCCCCCCAGTTCGCTGCACTATAAAGAATATAATGACAGTCACAGCACAATTAGGCTAACTACTTCATAGCTTCACAAAATAATATGCATTAAGAGGAATGTACCATAAAAGAAAACACGAGCAATAGTAGGCTATACTTAACGTAAAACATGATGTACCTCGTCTGTGAATGTTCTCATTCATCCAGGTCATGGTTATCCAAAGGAGTTGAATCAAGTGCAACTGGACTTGGTATATATCCGTGAAGACGTTTCGCCTCTCATCCAAGAGGCTTCCTCAGTTCGTGCCTTCCTGACTAGACGAAGCTAGTCTGACTGGCTGGTGATGAGACTCAGAATGTATCCTCTTTGGAATCGTTGTCAGAGCTATAGATGTCCATGGCTCTTTGTGTCCCGATGTTTACCAACGCCCGTCGCTAACACAGCCATAGATATGAGTGGCTCTTTTGTGTACCGATGAAAGGAGGCTCGGAAGATTGCAGACTACAGAAACCACTTGCGATTCAATCTGAGATGCAGACAACACAGGCTCATACCCACTAGCCTGCGCCTGTGTACCAAAATGAAAGGACATAGAGCAGACAAAATCATAGAGAAGGCACAGAATCAACTCCTGAATGAAAGAGTGAGACAGGTCCATTTCACTATTGAAGGGCTGAAGGAGAAATCTGACCAACTACTCCAGCAAATAACATCCCACTTGCCTGGTGCAGTCTTGGAGAGGATCACTGATTTCACCAAGAAAGCCCAATTATCCCAACACCACAAAACCAAAGAAAGGCAGACAAGGAAGTTTCAAAACTTACAGCGACGAACCAACATCACTAGCCAAGCAGATATACTTACCTGGAGACAAAAGACAGAACATCCCACACAAAACGGAACGCAGAACAGATGGATCAAGAATCTGTCGGACAAGGTGCTTTCCCAATCAGAGAAGGAGGTCTTAGTCAAAGGACTGGACTTCAACATGACACCCAAACAACTACCTATAGTTGACCTCATCACATCCACAGAATCAGCCATAAGGAAAAACAATCTAACAGAAACCGAGGCGGAACAGCTTAGGTTAAAGGTATCAGCAGCTCTGTCCAATGCGAAACTCCCTCCTTCCAACCTAACCATGGAGGAAAGGAAAGCCGTGACAGCCCTGAGCAAGGATGAAAACATCACTATCCTTCCAGCAGATAAGGGGAGATGCACGGTTATCCTCAACACAACAGACTACCACGCCAAGATCACGTCATTACTCAGCGACACCGACACCTATGAACCTCTGAGACGCAATCCTACTAGTGGTTACAAGAGGAGAATAATAGAGTACTTACAGAAACTACAGAAAGGAGGAACCATTGATTGGATACAATGCCACTGTCTCTACCCACAAGATAACATTCCATGCATATATGGACTCCCTAAGATCCATAAAGATTGAACCTCGCTCAGGCCCATCGTCAGCAGCATAAACTCGGTCACGTACAACATTGCCAAACATATAGCCAACATCTTGACCCCTTTAGTGGGCGAAACACCTCACCATATCCAAAACTCCATTGACTTCGTGGACAAGGTCCAAGGCATAAAACTGGAACCGGATGAAACCATGGTATCATACGACGTGACCTCGTTATTCACCTGCATCCCAACCATTGAGGCTTTAAAAACTGTGAGGCAATGTTTGCTACGGGACGACACCCTCCACAATAGGACCAACCTGAGCCCAGACCAGATTTGCCAACTACTGGACCTTTGCCTGAACACTCCATATTTCCAATTCAGGGGCCAGTTTTACAGACAGAAACACGGCTGTGCAATGGGCTCACCAGTATCGCCCATTGTGGCCAACTTATATATGGAAGAGGTAGAACACAGGGCCCTGAACTCCTTCAGAGGAACACCTCCGAGCCACTGGTTCAGATATGTGGACGACACATGGGTCAAAATCCAAACACAAGAGGTGCAAGCGTTTACCAAACACATCAACTCAGTGGACAAGAACATTAAGTTCACAAGGAAAGACGTAAAGAACAACAGTTTGCCCTTCTTGGACTGTGACGTCCACATTGGGGAAGACAGGAGCCTCCACATTGGGGTTTACAGGAAACCTACACACACAGACCAATATCTACTTTTCGACTCACACCACCCTCTGGAACACAAACTGAGCATCATCAGAACTTTGCAACACAGAGCTGATAATGTGCCCAGCAGCACTCAGGCCCAACGAGAAGAACACAAATACCTGAGGGAGCTTTAAAAACCTGTGGCTACCCCAGTTGGACCTTTGTGAAAACTGCAACATGTTCCAAAAAGACCAGCCAGGTGAGCGACGAGGAGAAAAGGAACAGAAGGAATAGCACAGTCATCCCGTATGTTTCTGGGGTCTCCGACAAACTCAGGAGAATTTTCAACAAACGCCGCATCCCGGTACATCAAACCCAGCAACACACTCCGACAAAGACTGGTTCATCCCAAAAACTGTGTACCACACACCCGGAAAAGCAATCTGGTGTATGCTGTACAATGCAATGAGGATTGCACTGACCTATACATAGGAGCAACCAAACAACCACTACACAAACGGATGGCCCAACACAGAAGGCCAAACTCCTCGGGACAAGACTCAGCAGTCTATCTACACCTAAAGGAGAAGACACACTCCTTCGAGGACAGCAACGTACACATTTTGGACAGAGAAGATAGATGGTTTGAAAGAGGGGTGAAGGAAGCCATCTATGCGAAAATGGAAAAACCATCCCTCATGGTATCTCCCACTTACAATGTCGTCCTTTCATCTCTACCCAGGAGACTCAAGAAACCTAGCCTCCAAGAACAACAGTCGGTCACTAACGGCTCCAACGACTCTCATGACCCCTGAATAATGAAGTCGAAACTAACACCCCCAACGACCGTCGCTGCTAAACAAATGCAAATCAATAGCTCCGATGGCGACGGGCGCGGCTGGACATCGGGGCACAGGAGAGCCACGCATATCAATAGCTCCGATAACGATGGGCGCGGCCAAACATCGGTAAACTAAAGAGCCACTCATATCTATGGCTGTGTTAGCGACGGGCGTTGGTAAACATCGGGACACAAAGAGCCATGGACATCTACAGCTCTGACAACGACTCCAAAGAGGATAAATTCCGAGTCTCATCACCAGCCAGTCAGATTAGCTTCGTCTAGTCAGAAAGGCACGAACTGAGGAAGCCTCTTGGATGAGAGGCGAAACGTCTTCACGGATATATACCAAGTCCAGTTGTACTTGATTCAACTCCTTTGGATGACGTACCTCGCTCCGCTTATCGAGGGGCTAAGAAAATCTTAGAACGCCATCTTGAGACACGTCTTGGAACAGCTAGAAACTTGCCAGAAACTCTGCAACTTGTTCTTCAGCTCTCTAACAGTCTTCTGGTCTCAAACGTTTTAAACTGCTTATCAATAGTTTTGAATAAATTGTTGTTCAGTAATCATAAACATTTAGGCTAATTCTAGAGTTATGCAGTGAACACGACGATCCTTTTAATATTGTGATCTCACATGCACATGCCTTCACCTGCTTTATCGTTGAGCCAACGTGAACTTCCGCTAGTCGCACGGCAAGGACAACGTTCTTCAAAATAAAAGTCCGCATACATAGGTAAAGCCATCTCAAATTAAAAGTACGTAAAAAAGACATTAGGATTGCGGTCACTTACAGACTCAGTATGTGTGTGTGTGTGTATACACATATACCGATGAATCAATATATATATTACATTATGAATACTAAATAATGGTACTGAATATGTAAAAGAAAGTACTGTATGTCTGCCGAGATGTTGAATCACTGCTGCTGGAGGTTACTGTTGTCGTCAAGGGTTACAAATCTGTGGTTGACACGAATGATGGCTTTCATTTTACCACCCGCATGGTCTAGACATTATATTAGACGAGACAAATACTCACACATTTAGAAAAGGGCACGAGGTACTTGGACTGTGTGGTCTCTATAATGTGAAAAAACTTTCATTAGGTTTATTCCTCTCTGGTCTCCATAGTCTAGACAGGCTGATTGCTGTGTGTGTGTGTGTGTGTGTGTGTGTGTGTGTGTGTGTGTGTGTGAGAGAGAGAGAGAGAGAGAGTGGCAGAAAAAAAGAGAGAAGGAGGGGCGTAAGTACACTGGAGACCCAGTAGAAGAGCAAGAAAGAAAATGTGGATGTGGATGTTGATGTGAAGAAAAAAAGGTGTGTGTGTGTGTGTTTACAGGCTAATATAAAGTCTAGACAACGTAGGTTATAAAGTTTTAAGTCGCATCGTGTCTGACATCTCAGTAATGATTATCTCTAGTGTGTGGGTATATACCTAGTATGTGAGCGTATGTGTGAGAAAGTGTGTGTGTGTCTCTCTCTCGCTCTCTCTCTCTGTGTATATACATTTATGTGTTCCTTCCCTCTGCTCTGTATCAGACCTCCACCATGTTCCGTCGCTTTCATCTCCCTCTCATCCCTCGTTTTCTCTCCCATCTTCTCCTTCTGCCTTTCACATTCTATCTGTCTCCACAACTTTCTATCTGTCTGTCTGTCTCTCTTTCTATTTCTTATTCATCTTTTATTTCTATTTGTATCTGTCTCCACAACTTTCTATCTGTCTCTCTCTCTCTCTCTTTCTCGCTCTCTTTTTCTATTTCTTATTTATCTTTTATTTCTGTTTGTTTCTGTTTCTGTTTTCTTATCTTGTATCTTGTTAGTTTTTAGTTATTAGAGCGTGTGTAATAGAACTCAATTTCCCCTCGGGGATAAATAAAGTATTCTGATTCTGATTCTCTCTCTCAGCACTGCATGCTGGGAGTTTTGGTGGTCTAGAGCGTGGTGAGTTTGGCGGAGAATCTGTGACTTTTTCTCGATTTTCCCTCTTTTCTTTTCCCACTGTGTTTATTGTATGCTTATTTTGTAGTTGTTTTTAGTGGAGTTTGGTGTGTGTTTGGTCGTTGTTTTCGGCGGACGGTGAGTCATGCTTTGTGCCGGGCATGGCGTCCCTTGAGACGCCGTCCGTGTCTTTGAGGCACAGCGTGAGGATAGCACCGCAGCCCAGTACCACGGTGGAGCAGGTGCTGTTGGCGGTAGGAGACCAGGTGGGGCATGGAAACATCTCGTTTGCTTCACGAATGAATAAAACGGTGGTTGTATTTTTGAAGGAACAGGGTTTCTCTACCAGCTGATCGAAAACGGCTTACTGGTAAATGATGAGTTTACACTTGTTTCCCCGCTGGCGGTGCCTTCCACCCGGATCACCCTGCCCGGAATCCCTCCTTTTATTTCCAACGAGGCGCTTCGGGAAGCTTGCGAGTGGGTTCCGGATGGTGAATCTGGGGTGTGAAGACACCAAATTAAAGCATGTTTGGTCTCTGAGGAGACAGGTGTTCATGTAATTGGACTCTCCGACACAAACACTGAATGTGTCTTTCCGTGTTAAGCACGAGGAGGGTTTCTACATGGTATATGCTAGCTCCCGGACTATGAAGTGTTTTGAGTGTGGAGATGTGGGTCACAAGCGGATTGCTTGTCCACATAGACAGCACGCAGCGGGGTCTGCTGCGGCTGATGTGTGTGACAACGGGGAGGGGGGCAGCGGGCCAATGTAGCCAACGGTGGTGAGCAGCAAGCCGCTGTGGCTGACGGCGGTGAGCAGCGGGCTGCTGCGGCTGATGTGGCTGACAGCGGTGAGCAGCGGGCCGCTGCGGCCGATGTGGCTGACAGCGGTGAGCAGCGGGCCGCTGCGGCCGATGTGGCTGACGGTGGTGGGCAACAGACCGCTGCGGACGAGGTAGCTGACGGTGGTGAGCAGTGGGCCGATGTGGCTGACAATGGGGAGGGAGGCAGCAGGCGGCAGACGCTGCTCGAGGCCACTCCCCCTGTGCAGAGGGAGGCTGGTGGCTCCATGGTCGGGGCCGCCGGTGCATGCGGCTCTGTGTCTACAGATAATTTAGCAGGGGGGGTTGGAGGCTGACCCTGTGGTCAGGACAGTGCAGAGGGAAGACAACATGGAGAGGTCGGAGCAGGTTTCAGCACAGGGGGCAGAGAAGCTGCAGGTTGAAATGAACAGTGGGGCAGAGGAGCAGGTGGTGAAGCCTGCTGGGTGGTTTGACAATGTGACTGGTATGGAGCATGAAGCTGAATCTGATAATGTTTCTGTAGCAGGCAGTGACTCTCAGAGTGCAAACTTATACTCACTGGAGGAGATTAACAGCTTTTTAGATGAGACGTGGCAAATCGGTGAATGTCATGGATTATTTCCCTGATGCTGACAAATTCATTCGGTCAGTTACTACACTGCGGCAGGATGTGGGATTAGATGTACTGGATAGCAAGAAACATTACCGTCTAAAGAAACATGTTACTGGTCTAAAGAGAGATTTGAAAGTGCCTATGGCAAAAATGGTGAAGAAAATGAAACTTTCAGTTTAGATCAGGGGTGTACAATTTTTTGACTCGTGAGCTACTTTTAAAATGACCAGGTCAAAATGATCTACTCATATTAAAAATAATAATAATAAAAATACCCATTACATGTTTTACATATAGTATATGAACATTTATATACAGTGTGTGTATTTATATACATGTTGTGTTACATATACAGTATTGCAATGGATTTGCATTTATATTGAACCTTAATAATCATACCAAGCACTTGCTACTACACTATGTTGAAATTGCATCACTGCATGAACCTTTACAGCTGTGTTAAATAGATTTGTGATCTCTACCTCTCTACTCTGATGATGACCTGCACTGGAGGGAGTCAGACAGGGTTACATAGTTCGGACAGTAGCTGTTGGTAGCCAGCCTCAAGCAGGCCTCCAAATAATCATCTGTCATGGTGGAACGGTATTTGGACTTGATAATCTTCATGTGAGAAAAGGCTGACTCACCCAAATAAGTAAAGCCGAATAATGCCGTCAAGGAGGTTGCACATTTCCTCATGTTTGGGTACTTGTCCTCTGTAAGTAAGTTCCAAAACTCTCCATGCGCCCTGGACTTAAGTTGAATGTCAGCCTGTACTGTCAGCATCTCATCCTCCACTGCAGACGAGTTCAGGTGAAACAGTGATGCCATTGTTTAGGCGAGGGAATCCACCTCTGTATCTTCCCCAAATGGGTAGCACATAAATGTAGCGATTGGCTCAAGCAAAGCAAAGTCTTGAAACCATTTGTCAAAGTCTGACCGGACATTTTCAATCTGCTCTGTGTAGCGTGCACTGTCAAGTTGCGCACACGCCCTCCCTTGCTTCTCCAGCTCTGCTGCGAGGTTTCGGAAGTTTCCCAAATCACGGCGCTGCAACTTTGAGGACAGAAGTTGCATTTTCCGTTTGAAAGCGTTAACTGAGCTGATCATGTTTACCACACTGTTGTCTTTTCCTTGCAGCTCTAAGTTAAGCTCGTTCAACATGTTGGTTAAATCAGTTAAAAACGCAAAGTCTAGCAGCCACTGATTGTCATTAAGTTGTTTGTGTTCCACATGTTTAGTGATAAGGAGAAACTCCTTAATCTCCGGACAGAGCTCTCGAAATCTCTGCAAGAATCTCCCTTTACTAAGCCTTCTCACGTCAGTGTGTAGCAAGAGGTCAGAGTAGTTACAGTCAGCCTCTTCCAAATGTGTACGAAACAACCGTCTTTGAAGAGACCTTGCTTGAATAGAACAGGCGGGTTTGGTTGCCACATCCATGATCTCTTTCATGTTTAGCATTTTTGCGCATAATGCTTGTTGATGTAATATGCAATGGTAATTAAGGAAGTCCGGGAAAGCATCGTCCTCCCTGCGCTTGGCAATAAATCCATTAGAGTGGCCCACCATAGCAGGCGCACCGTCCGTGGTGTTTGACACCAGTTTACACACTGGGAGCTGGATTTTATCCACAAAGTTTTTTGAAGATTTGAAAAATGTCCTCTCCCCGCGTGTGTTCCTTCATGGCTAGTATTGTTAACAGCTCCTCTTTTGCGGTCATATCTTGAAACACCATGCGAATGAAAATGCACAATTGGGCCGTATCACTTATGTCCGTAGACTTGTCCAATTGTAGCGAGAAACACTCACAGTCCACGATGTCCCTCCAAAGCTGCTGTGTCAAATCATCGCCCATCACTTCACAGCGCCTTGTGATGGAATCTCTTGATAACTGGAGAGCTTTGATTGAAGATATTATTTCTGATTTGTTTTTAAAGTCCCGAAACAACGAATCTGCTGCCTCAAGGAAGGCCTCTTTCATCATCTCTCCACCTTGGAAGGCTTTCTTATGCTTAATGATGGAGTGACTCACCCGTAAAGATGCTTCGGTGGCTGCCTTTGCCTTTGAATGCAGCTGCGGGAAAAGTGACTGCTGCACGATTAACTGCGATTTTAGTTCCCTCACCTTTCTCTTTCTCAGCTCGCTTTTCGGAGGGAAGTCATTGTCATAGTTTTTATGAACAGTTCGAAAGTGCCTCTCCACATTTCCTTTTTTTGGGATAGCAATGCTAGACTGACAGATGAGACAAACGCATTTGGAATAAGACGTGGTGAAAAAAAGTCCTCCTCCCATTCCACATGGAAATGGTACTGTAAAATGACACGCTGGCCACTGGCTGGCGGGTCTGACCCTTTAGTCGAGCGGTTAGCGATGTCTCCTGCGGTGTGGGCGATACAAGTTCGCTTCCCGGCCGCGGCAGTTCGCTATAGTACGTTTTTTGTTTCTTGCTAGGTCCGGCTCCCCCACTCATTTTTGTTTTGTTTCACTTTTTTGTAGAGTTTTTTTAGAGAGTTGAACTAGCTAGCTCGATGCAGTTCTGCGTTAGCTCACGTTGTGGGCATGTGAACTTCAAGGTACGTTAGAGAAGGGCTCTGGTTGTTATGGTAACCTAATGTAACAAAGTTTTAGGTTCCGCTCTAGAATCTTTGGTTTTAGGCAACAGCAGACTGGCCGTCCTTTACGTCAATCAAAAGGCAAATGCCAAATGGAGGACAGATGATAGGCTAATGTCTTGGAAAAAAAAAAGAGTTTTTTCGAATGTCATGGAGATCTACCAGCACTGCCTTCGCGATCTACTGGTCGATCGTGATCGACGTAGTGGGCACCCCTGGTTTAGATGTACTATGATCATGCAACACTTGGTGTTTCTTCTCAGCTGTCTTTTTCTGTCTGGTTTCTTACTGGTCTGTATTTCTTCTCCTCCAATGCAGGGTTACATTTCACGTACTCCAAAATGGCTGAGAGGGTTATTGCATTGTGACATCATCCACAATAGCTCGCTGGAAAAAAGAAAAACGATGGAGGTGCATTCCCCGTGCCAATCCCGGACAATATGACCCCTTGTGGTCATATGTCCTCCCACCGACCCCGTATTGGCACGCCCACCGGAAGCGCTATTCCTCTTTCCATCTCCAACTAAATGAGATCGGTCGATGGCTGTTTCTCTCTCGCTGGGACTAAGAGGAAAACTGCAAATACGCAAGTAATCTAGTGATATACTGGTATATTAGATACTAACTTATAGTTAGCTTACCTTTTATCGCCAAGATGTTCGTTAATCCGGTCGATGTGGCCGGATTCTACGCTTGGTGCGGGTGTGTTAAACCGGCGACGCTCCGATGGGACCCCCATCCGGACTGTGTCTCCCATATCCCGCATGTTCACTACACGGGCTACTTGAGGGATGTAGACCGTAATGGGATCGACTGCAATTTCTGTAAAACCATCAGAGGATCGGGGCGCCAAAGGTGGGCTGCCCTGTACCGTCAAAGATGGGGACTTGCAGATCCCTTCGCACCTGCTAACGAGGTGGCTAGCATGGTGCTACCTAGCTATAGCCATGGGGCGGAGGCTAGCAACATCCCTCCGATGCTTCCTAGCTACAGTCACGGGACGGCGGCTAGCATTAGCATCCCTCCGGAGCCAGAGGCTATCCCACCATCCGGGATAGTTAGAGAGGACTGGATCAATGAGATCCTATCTCTCCCTGGTGAATCCGTGGCATGTTATTCGGCGGGTGCGGAACCCGAGGATTCACTGCCTGAGGAAGTAGACGATCCGGGCGTGGAAGACGACCAGCCAAGTTCGTCTCAACCAAAAAAAGATGGCGACGCCATGCAACGTGGGTCCGAAACATTCCTCGCCAGTTTCCGCGATCTGTTCGCGCGAGCGGTCAAGTCTGCCGACATCGTTACCGAGCCGGGCAATCCTCAAGATCCGGTGGTAGCCGATTTTCCACGAATGGCAGAGAGGGTCAGGGACTCCACTCTACCACCTTATCCTCACATCGAACGAGCGTTTAAGCGGGCGGAGGCGGATCCGCTACTTAAATCGTCCTCAAAGTTCAGTCAGAAGGGGGCTGACGTCTTAGCAGTCGAGGTTAGGAACCTCAACTACAAAGACTGGAAAATTCCGCAACCAGAGAGGGACGTTTTATCGTTCAACCCTAACACCAAGGTGGGGTCTCGCAATACTCCCAAACACCCTTCGCAGTGGGGCCAACAGGTGGATCGTTACGCGTGTGATGCATGGCACGCCAGTACACGCGCAGCTGGACTCGTCTCAACGGCTGGGATGATAACGGCGTACATGCGCAAGCTCTGCAGCCTATCAAACGTCGAGCAAAGCAAAGCCGCCATCGCTACAGCAGGTATCGACGGGGCCGAGTTCGGTGACGTAATGGCCAGCGAAGCAGGTTGTGAGTACATCTTGGAAATGGAACGCATAGCTGACTCCCTGGGATCGCTGCTGTATTCCATCGCTCTAGAGTGCGGTTCTAGCGTAGCTGCCTCCACCCTTTCGCGCAGACGTCTCTGGCTAGAGACAGCCGGGGTAAAAGAGGAATTCTGCAAGGAGTGGATGGCCCACTCCTGCGCAGGGAACCAGGGCCTGTTTGGAACGACCCCGGACATTATCAGCAAATACAAGGCCGCCAAGGCCGAGCGCGAAACCTTGCACAAGGAGCTTCTCCCGATGATGAAGAACCCGCCTACCCCTAAGCCCGCGGTGGGCACAGGGCAGGGGGACAAGCCTGCGCGCAAGCAGAAATGGAGAGAGACTTATCCAAAAAGAGGTGGTAAAGTGGGGCGCGGGCGTGGACAGGGCTCACGTCCAAACTCCCAGTCTTCCACAGATCCAGCGGCCAAGGCGGCCAAGCCGGACAGCACAGACACTTCCAAGAAGGGAGCTGCCAAGTGACGTGTTTCGGCAGGATGTTACGACCCACACCAACAGACTGATTCCAGAGCCGTCTCCAGCGATATAGACGCTTGTTCAGGGGACACAGCGTGCGCAGGGCTAAACACTGCGCCTTTTATTTTGGTTTCTGATGCACAGTCTACTTGTTCTATTCCAAAGGTTGTGAATGTGAATAAAAGTTTTTATGTTGGTGATGATGGTGATTGCGTTTTAAAAGGTTTGAAACGCAAGTCTGATTGTCTGTCTGAATCTTTAGGTAAAGATGATGATAACAATGTAATAACATCCCTGCTGGAAATATTGGATAATAATAACATGAGCGCAAATGAGCCCCTGGGAGGGGACTATGATGCGACAATGTTTAGTCTCTCTGATGGGTCAAATGGTAATTTGGAAAGGTTCAAAACGCCAATTCCCCCATCTGGGTCTCCTTTACAAGGACGAAGCCCCCCCCCCCCCCCCATGGATGCAGGGCATGGCGGGCGGGGTTTCCCCAGACCCTTTACGCGCAACTTACGTGCGCTACCTGAACAGCAAGGTACAGGAGGCAACGAGACCTCTGTCACGCATGGTACACAGGTGGAAGGAATTGGTCCCGTCGGCTTCTGTTTTGGATCAGATAGCCCACGGACACCAAATCCTTTTCGAGAACGGTATTGTACCCCCGTACTTGGGAATAGTGCATACGGAACCGGGGTCGATGGCCGAAGCACAAATCCTAGACAACGAACTCACAGAGTTACTCTCGAAAGGGGCAA
This sequence comes from Lampris incognitus, assembly GCF_029633865.1. Taxonomy (NCBI): domain Eukaryota; kingdom Metazoa; phylum Chordata; class Actinopteri; order Lampriformes; family Lampridae; genus Lampris; species Lampris incognitus. Next base: position 101,226,196 of record NC_079212.1, on the reverse strand, counting down.
TCACGGTGGTTCCTCCCCTAGAAAGAGAAGACGGGTTTTACAGCCGTTACTTTCTGGTCCCGAAGAAGGATGGGGGCATGCGCCCAATCCTAGATTTGAAACCCTTCAACAAGTATGTAGAGAAGGTCAGTTTCAAAATGCTACGCACACCGGTTCTGCTGTCAATGGTGACACAGTCCGATTGGCTAACTTCGGTCGACCTAAAAGATGCTTTCTATCATTGTCCGATTGCGGAAAGACACAGAAAGTATCTTCGGTTCTGTTACCGGGGTCAGTGTTACCAGTACACATGCCTCCCGTTCGGATATCGCCTCTCTCCTCTGACATTCACAAGGTGTGTGAAAGCAGCGCTCGGAGTGTTGATGCACAAAGGTATGCGCTTGGCATGGTTCCTAGACGACCTGTTGGTGTTGGCCCGGTCGCCGGAACAAGCAATACTCCATACTCAGGAGTTGATGGAATTCATGGAGTACATGGGTTTCACTATCAACATAAAGAAGAGCGTGCCATGGCCTTCGTGCCAGGCAACGTATCTGGGTCTGCGTTTGGATACGGTATCCATGCGCGCAACCCTTACGCAAGAGAGATGGGCATTCCACCAGGACCACGTTAGCACATTTCGTCCCGGGGACATATGTCACTTATCGGATGATCAGGAGGCTGCTGGGCCTTCTGGCATCGGCTCACCAAGTTGTTCCTTTAGGTCTGTTGTTCATGAGGAGACTGCAATTGTGGTTCGCAGTTCACTTCTTGAAATACGGCAACGAACGCCGGTACAACAACCATCTTATCCTGGTCCCGCGCGTGGTAGCGCATGACCTAGACCACTGGAACAGAGCCTGCGTGGACATGTCTGGGGTCCCTATGGGCCCCAGGGGACCCGAGGTAACGATTTATACGGATGCGTCCCTCTCGGGTTGGGGGGCCATCCTTGGCTACAAAACAGCGCGAGGAGTGTGGCCGTCTGGGGAGAAGGTCCACATCAACGCGCGCGAGACAGAGACGATTTGGCTGGCTATCCAGCATTTCGCTCAGGATCTCGTAGGCCGTCACATACTGATAATGACAGACAGCATGACGGCCAAGGCCTACATCAACCGCCAAGGCGGTATGAAGTCCAAGCGTTGCAGAGAGTTGGCCATGCAAATTTGGATTTGGGTCAACAGCAACGCGCTATCAATCAGGGCGCTTCATGTTCCTGGGAAGGACAACGAAGCAGCGGACATCCTCTCGAGAGGCGGCCCGCATGCGGACAATTGGAGCCTCAACCCAGCCATAGTGGCTATGATCTGGGAGAGGTTCGGGGTAGCTCAAGTGGATCTGTTCGCATCGAAACTCAATTACAAGTGCCCTCGTTGGTACTCGATGCTCCCGTCCGACCTAGCGCCGTTGGGGGTCAACGCGCTTGGACTAGATCCATGGCCCGAGGAGATGCTTTACGCATTCCCCCCGCGCAGGTGCCTCCTAGACCTGGTGGTCAAGTTCGAGCGCACAGGGGGTCGGTTAGTTCTCGTGGCCCCGTACGAACAGAGCACCCCGTGGTTTCCGCGAATAGTGCCCTGGATAGTAGGCGAGCGGTTCGACGTCCCGGAGTGGGCGGATGCGCTCACGCAAGCAGGAGGGCTGCTACGGGAGGGCCCCTGGATAGGAGGCTCCCGATTAGCGGCGTGGATGCTTACAAAGCCAGGCTCTTAGCTATGGGACTTAGTGCGCAAGTGATTCGTGTCATCTTAGCGGGGCGTAAAGACTCCACGTATTCCAGGTACCAGGGGTACTGGAATCGATTTGACCAATTTTGCGCTGAACGCGACATGGACCCTTTGTCAGTAGGGATTGGCCCTATACTGACTTTTGTGGAGGTCTGTAGGAGTGATAGACTATGGTCTTTCTCCTCGGTCAAAGTCTGTGTATCGGCTCTCACGTTCTTCCGGGGGGAAGATCGAGGGTAGCACGGTTTTCACGCACCCGCTCATGACGCAGTACCTGTTGGGTGCTAAGAAGCTCTCAGCTAAGGAGCTTACGAGAGCTGAAACTTGGGATGCTTCCCTTGTTCTGCGCGCACTAGAGAAAGATCCCTTTGAACCCATGTCTACGGCAGATATGCGTTATGTCTCGGCTAAGCTGGCTGTGCTCTTGGCACTTACCACCGCAGCGAGGGGTTGTGAGCTCACTGCAATCACCATCAAGGGGATGGTGTTTTCTGGTGATCTGATGGTCACGCTCTTTACAGACCCCAGCTTCGTGCCCAAAACTGTGTCTGTCCTGACGAGTAGGGCCCCGGTGGTGATACACGCGTTTCATCCGTCACCGGTGACTAGGGATGAGAAACGCTTGCACCTCTCGTGTCCTGTACGGGCTTTACGCATTTACATGCGGCGCACAGCAGATATTCGTAGGTCTGACAGGCTGCTGTTGACCTACAGAGTGAGCAAACCAGGTTATGCCCTTTCCACCCAGAGGCTAGCACACTGGCTGGTGGATGGTATTATGGAGGCGTATACCAAAGCGGGTAAAACAGCTCCTAAGCTGAAGGCGCATTCTACCCGAGGGACTGCTATGTCGATAGCTGTGTTGTCAGGTATCGACTGGGAGGTCATCCGCCAGGCGGCGGTTTGGAGTGGTGAGACCACTTTCTTACGGCATTATTACCGGCACGTTAAGGTGCGGTCGGTTGCCGACGCTGTTCTGGAGCAGGCCTCTTAGGATGCTCTCATCAGAACGCGTACCCCTTCCCACCAGGGGTTTGAAGGGTTCATTGGACGGCTAGGGAACGGAGGCACGAATCCTGTCGTTGTTCAATGCAATAACCCTCTCAGCCATTTTGGAGTACGTGAAATGTAACTTTGGGTTCGCGAAGCGAACCCTAGTTATATGAACAACGACAAAATGGCTGAGAATAGAGCCGTTCTCCTCCTACCCGGGCCACAGGTGTGGTGCTCATTTAGTTGGAGATGGTTCGACTTACAAAGAGGAATAGGGCTTCCGGTGGGCGTGCCAATACGGGGTCGGTGGGAGGACATATGACCACAGGGGGTCATATTGTCCGGGATTGGCACGGGGAATGCACCTCCATCGTTTTTCTTTTTTCCAGCGAGCTATTGTGGATTTTGTCGTTGTTCATATAACTAGGGTTCGCGTCGCGAACCCAAAGTTTTAAGGTGGTTTCATTAAATATGAATGGGGGTACAGATGCACAGAAAAGAGCCTTAGTAATGGAAGTAATCACACAGAAAGGACTAGATGTGGTTTTTCTACAAGAAACACACAGTGACAGCATGAATGAAATAGACTGGGGCTTATGGTGGGCAGGGCAACATGTGCTAAGCCATGGGACCAATTTTAGTGCAGGAGTTGCCATTTTATTCTCTCCTGCCTTAAACGTGAACACCTTGTCCAACACGGAGATTGTGAAGGGCAGGGTCCTTATGGTGACAGCGGAAATAGGGGAGTTTAAGTTTATTTTTATTAATGTTTATGTGCCAAACAATGGCTCTGAGCACGGAGGGCTCTTTAAGATGTTGCAGGACAAATTGGGTGGCATTAATCCGGGAGGGTGTTGTATTGGTTGGAGACTGGAATTGCTGCACTGACTTTACCTTAGATAGGACTGGAGAGGAGCCACACATTCAGTCATCCTCTGTTTTGTCCCATGTCTTAAGGAAATCTGATTTGGTTGATGTGTGGAAGATGAAACACCCTTCAGTCAAACAGTACACTTGGGTCCAAGTATCAGATGGCAGAGTTAGTGCAGCTAGATTGGACAGCTTTTACATGTCTAGCTCCTTTACAGCTTGAGTTGTTAATTGTCAGATCCACCCGGTTGCTTTTAAGGATCATCATGTAGTTTTAATGGGGCTGATCTCATCTCCCACTCGAAAACCCACTCTTTTTTTGGCATTTTAACGTTAAATTACTACATCATCACAATTTTTGTGAAAACTTTAAATTGTTTTAGGATTATTGGCGATCTAAGAAAGATGATTTTCTTTCACTAACTCAATGGTGGGAGGTAGGAAAGGTCCAAATCAGGGTTTTTTTTTGCCAACAATACACGTACAATTCCACAGCCAACATTAAGAGAGCTGTACAGGAGTTAGAAGACGAGATAAGAGACCTGGAAGATGTTTCCATCTCACAGCCTGATCAGCAGCATAATAATCTCCTACACTGTAAAAGACAGCAGCTGAACTCCTTCCTGTGAAAGAGAGAGCTAAAGGAGCCTTAGTCTGAGCATGCTTCACCAGACTCCAAGACATGGATGCACCAACTGCTTTCTTCTTTAATTTAGAGAAGTCAGTGGTTAAAAAAAACAGATGGTGTGTCTTCGTCTCCCTGATGGAAAGGTGACCACAGATTCTGCTGAGATGAGGAAGCATGCAGTGGACTTCTACACAGACTTGTTAAGAGCAGAGGGCTGTGATGTGGACTCTGCTGCGGAGCTTTTACAGCGCCTTCCCCAGCTGAGTCCAGCAGAAAAGCATACATTGAGCATGGACATAATGCTAGATGAACTGACTGCTGCGGTGTCTCAGATGGCATCGGGCAAGGCTCCAGGAATAGACGGCTTACCATCCGACTTTTTTAAACACTTCTGGAGTGTTTTGGGACAGGATCTTCTGCACATGTTTAAAGAGTACTTTAAAAAAGGGACACTTCCTCCTTCTTGCAGGCATGCAGTTCTCTCTCTGCTGCCTAAGAGGGGAGATTTAGCCCTTTTGGAAAACTGGAGACCAGTAGCTCTTTTGTGTGCAGACTATACAATCCTCTCCAAAGTTTTGTCTAACAGACTGAAATTGTTTATTGAACGAATGATTGGTATGGATCAATCCTTTTGTGCTCCAGACAGGTCTATGACAGATAATTTGTTTTTGATGAGAGATGTGTTTGATATATGTAAGCTATATGATATAAATGTTGGTGTCTTGTCCACTGACCAAGAGAAGGCTTTTGACTGTGTAGAATACACTTTTCTTTTCTCCACCTTGCAGACCTTTGGTGTTGGGGAGGGGTTCCTGTCCTGGATAAAGCTGTTGTATAGTGGTGCGTGTTGTGTAGTGAGGGTGGGGGGAGGGTTGAGCTGTCCTGTGCCAGTCGGGAGGGGGATTAGACAGGGCTGCCCCATCTCAGGCCAGCTCTACAGCATTGCCATTGAGCCTCTCCTATGTAGGTTGAGGAGCAGGCTGAGGGGTCTCTCTCTCTGCCAGAGATATTCTTTCGGTTGTTGTATCAGCATATGCTGATGATGTTCATGTTTTTGTCCAGGGAGAGGGAGATTTTCAGGAATTGGAAGAAAGCCTGGCCTTGTATGAAAAGGCTTTTTCAGCCAAAGTCAACTGGGGGGGAAAGTGAGGCTTGTTTGGCGGGTCAGTGGGACTTGAGGAGTGCTCCTAGTCTTCCTGGGATTCTTAAGTGGGGGGTAAGAGGTATTAAAGTTCTAGGAGTATATCTGGGAAGTGAGGACTTTCAGAGGCAGAACTGGGAGGGAGTGCTGGAGAAGGTGGAAGCCAGGTTGTCTAAATGGAATTGGATGCTACCCCAGCTGTCCTACAGGAGAAGAGCTCTGATAGTTAATAACCTTAATAACCTGGTCGCCTCGTCTCTCTGGCACAGACTCGCTGTTTTGGGGCCACCGCCAGGCCTTGCAGAAGAGATGCAGAAGCTCCTGGTGAAGTTTTTCTGGTGTGGTCAGCACTGGCTGAGGGCATCGGCCCTGTATCTCCCTGTGGCAGAGGGAGGACAAGGACTTGTAGACATTCGGTCCAGGACTGCGGCCTTCAGACTACAGACAGCGCAGAGGCTGCTGTATGGCGGCGGTCACTGCTGGTTGGCTCCTGCTCGGCTGCATCTTCAGAAAGCTGGTCGGCTTGGGTTGGATAAGCAGATTTTTTTACTGAGATCAACAGACGCTGACCTAACTGGACTCACATCTTTTTGCACTTGGGTGGTTGAAGCCTGGCAGATGCTGAAGGTCACACGAACTCCAGACTCTAGACCAGGAATGTAGTTTTTTGAGGAGCCGATGTTTCACAATGACTTCCTTATGAATACCACCTTCTCCTCTGCAACGGTGCGGACTGCATTTGTTGAGGCTGGCATTACCAAACTGGGCCATCTTTACAAGAATATCCGTGGAAACACTTGGTGGCATCATCAACATCAGGCCCTCCAGAGTGCTGAAGAGGGTTGTGGAGGAAGTCTGGGAGTCCCTGCCTGGGCGACTGCGGGCGTTTGCCGAAAATCGTGCTCTAGCTGACCAATGGGATGATGACAGTGACTACGTTTTTCCCTCCCTGATCGTTAGTCCTGCATTTGGGGCATGGCGAGGGGGCAGAGGACGGCTTCTTTCCCTGAGTACACCAATGCTGGGTAGTTTCAGCTCTTGTGGGAAGAAGCAGCTTTACTACAGCTGTGTGAAGGTACTCAACCTTCGCTCTCTGGCTGAAGTGAGGGAGTCGAGGGGGACTGAGGTTTTTGCTTCAAACTGTACCCCTAAGGGCAGGTGGAGGGTCCTGTATAAGCCTCCTGTTGAGAAACGGATGGCTGACCTCCAGTGGAGGATTATACATGGAGCAATAGCTACGAACAGACACAGGGCTCACGTCGATCCAAGCACTGGGGAGGGCTGTCCTTTCTTCACTCAAAGGGAAACGTTAGAGCACTTAGTGATCTCTTGTCCTCGATTGGTGGGCTTATTTAGGGTACTGCAGGAATGGGTGGAAGCTTTGGGTGAGAGTTACTCCATCCCCATGTTTATTTTTGGGCCC